>NW_026262581.1:100120270-100720270 GCF_021869535.1 Mytilus californianus | reverse complement strand
TTTTACCAAAATATTAATATGCATGTACATGTAATATGATGTTAATTGTTGGCTGATTGTGATTTTCTGATGTTTGAACTTATATTTTTAAGCTGTAACATGTAAATAAGACAAAGATTTAATGTCAATAGACCATGACTTAGGGTTTGACCATGGATGAGATGTTATAATGCTGATACATGTACAACAACACACCAAGCATCATTGACTTACCATTACTGGTTCCCCTAAAAATGAACTAAGCAGATTAAGCATATGAACTTATCAAATTTTTTAAGTCAATAGACAATGAATTTTTGATGTTTGGGGGCAGGCCCGTTAATATCCATAGAATAAGATATGCAAATTTTCCTTCAACTTCAATAGTACATACCACATATCATTGACTTCCCATAAGTGGTTCCCGTTAAACTAACCTTCATGTAATTATTGATTGATTGATTTGTGTTTTAAGGCCACTTTCAGCAAAGTAGCTGCTGCACTATCAGCTATTTTGTAGTGGTCAGTTTTTATAGGTGGATGAAGCAGGAGTGGCCGTAGAGAACCACCAACCGACAGTAGGAAGACTGACAATCCTAGTCAATTAAGGTTACATCAACCATTAGTCTTATCATGAAGTTTGGCAAATGTTACCAACTGCGAGGTCATGTGATCATGACAATTTATGTAAATGGCTGTCTGAATTATTCTTTTCATTGGCCACCCATGGCCATCAGATCAGTGGATAACCTGTAACTAAAATAATGACACAGATTTTATGACCATTGCTTTCTCATATATTTAACACTCTCAGAATTGTCCATTTCACATCCCCAAATGGTCCAATTATTTACTTCGCCAAAATGTGTCCAAATTTTACTCTCCAAAACGTGTCCTACAATTTTCATTCACCAAAAACTTGTCGACTTTATAAAATCTTTTAGCTCTAAAATGTCCTCAGTATTAATGAATAACATTTACGGCATTCAATGATGAGAGGGGGGACACGACTGAAGACGTCGGGTTTCGGTCATTTTTAAAAAATATTAAAGCCACTATCCAAGGACATCTAGACGAAAGGTGTGGTGATCCGTATAGTCCAAGATGTGGTACACTATGCACAGTGAAAGATGAAATCACTAACTTAATTCTTCTCTCAAATAAATAGACATCAGATAAGAAAAAGAATATCACAATAAAAAAGTATCTTTACTTGCGAGCTTTCATAATTTTTTGATCAATATGATTATTATTATTATAATTTTAGATGAAGGTATTTCACACTTAAAAAATCTTTTAATTTTATCTTGCAAGTTTTCACTGGACTTATGCAAGTCTTCTCAGTGCTTCAACTATTGATTAAGTGTCATTTATAGTTTGTTCAAAGTCGGTTGTTTATATTTAGCATACCTGCAAATTTAATTTGCAACACGTACATTAACTCTTGACTGTTGATTGCTAAATGTCCTGTGGTAAATATTTCATTCATATTTAAAGCAAACATAAGGATTGCAATTAGTTAGTTTTGTACAGTTTAATTCGTTGTTTACAAAGTAAATTCTTTTGTGCTAATATACTGCAGTGATGCCTAAATATCTTAATAACGTACCAGGGTATTGCACAGACGGCTTCTTGCGGGAGTGATATTTGTAACAGCCACTATGTTCCGTCAGTTACTTTGTTCCGGCGGAACTTTTCAACTAGTTATTTCGTTCCGATGGAACTTTCCAACTAGTTGTTTTATTCTGGGTGCAGTCGAAAAGTTCCGGAAAAAGGAACTTATCAACTAGCCACAAAGTTCCTCTTTGGCAAATAAGTCAAAACCGGAACTAACAAACTAGCCCAAAAGTTCCAACGGAACTTATCAACCAGTCACAAAGTTCCATTTGGAGAATTGATGCAAAGAACCACATGAGGAGGGGGGTATTCTTCCCTCTCTTGAGGGTACTATGAATACTAAATTTGCATGATAATGCAACTTATTCCGTTTTATGTGAGCTATGAAATACAACTTAAATTTTGCAAATTTGTCCCCAAAGAAACCCCTTTCAGTGCGTTGGGTATTCTTGTAAATTAATGATTTGCTCTTATATATACTGATACTCATTCTTCCCCCTCTTTCTACAAAAAGGACGAAATATGGTATATTCAGTGTCTTGGTTTCCCTTTGAAAGGTTTAAATATAATATGTTGCGCTTTTACTTTGAATCAATTCTCCAAATGGAACTTTCTGCCTGGTTGATAAGTTCCGTTGGAACTTTTGGGCTAGTTTGTTAGTTCCGGTTTTGACTAATTTGGCAAAAAGGAACTTTCTAACTAGTTGATATGTTCCGTTGGAACTTTTCTACTAGTCACTTTGTTCCGGTGGAACTTTTAAACCAGAGGAAGAACAAAGTAACTAGTTAATAAGTTCCTCCGGAACTTTTCGGCTAGTTAGTTCTTTCCGCCCGGAACTTTAATTTCCAACGTCGGAACAAAAGAGCATTTACAGTTGTAATATCTTTGCTTTTAGGGTGTAACTGTTCCATTTTTACAACAGAACAAAAGGAAGGATCATGTAATAATATCGATTTGATTTATATATAAACTATTTGTGATTAATTCACAAATCACTATTTAATAACAATGGACACAATTGAGCGTTCATAAAAGGGACAGAATTTGGCTTTATATGGAACTTTTGGAAGATTGGCTACTTTGGGCTTCATAAAAGGACACTTTTTGGTGTTCATTGACGTCTGACGTATGGACACTTTTGGGGAATGGACATGTTTCTGAGTTTTTAATAATAATGTCACATGATTATTCAATGATGTCAGATTCTCTTTTATTCTAGAACATCGTCCACCATCTGTATTTGTGCATACACAATATCCTCATCATAAGCCATTTATTTAATTCTTGCATAAACTTGAACAAAACCCATGACATGCAAAAGATATGTGTACGGTTACACATTAAAAACAAAGATAGTGCAAATATAGATAATTCAAAAAGTATGTTATACAAATAAGTAAATTATATGCTATTTTTCTGGAGTGTGATACAATTTCTTTTTTTAAGCCCAATGTATGAATACACCCGTATTATTAGCTAGCGTATTATTACAGCCTTTTGTCATCATAGGCTATATCCTAGTATCGATAAACCTGAAAATCATAAACGGCATTTTCTTAAATTAAAATATATAAATAGAGGTATTGATTTTATTAACTTATCTAGTATATTCAATGACTCTACCATCCAAAGCCAAATACCTCCATATTTTGATAATATAGAACCACCTATTATTTCGTATTCTTATAAAAAAAAAAAACAGCAGAAGTTTGATTTTTAATTATACGTCAGTTACATCAGACGTCAATATAGAAAATAATGTTCCTTCCACTTGAGATTGTGAAACATCTAGTTTTAGATATGTTCCCTATGGTCATGTCCTTACAGGAGACCACAACATCGTCGAAGACCGTGAGGTCATAACTTTTCTTAAGAAAGGACCGAAATATCGTCCTCCATCTAAAATAGATTGGAAACAGTGTCGTCAGATCATTAAAGACGCTCTGTCTGTCTACTGTAAAAATTGGTGTAAACGTGAAAAAATCTGATAAAAAATCTCTAGACAGTTATTTGAATAAAATTATGAATACTGTTAATATTCGTATATCTCATTTTGAAAACAATTTTGAAATTAGTAATAGGGTCCATGATATTCCCATTTCCAGAATAAAAAATAAACTCCAAGTACTCGCAAAGCGGTTTGTGTTCGTACCGGCAGACAAAGCAGCAAATAATGTAGTGGTGGTGTGACGCATATACTACACGGAAGTTCTCCAAAACGAAATTACAAATTCATCTACGTTCAGGTCCGTACGCTCCACAGAGAGTCAAATTGTAAACAAGCATATCACTGCCACTACCCAGCTTAAAGCCTATTCCGAACATTTGGAAGTCCCTACTATGTACTGGTTACCTAAATTGCACAAAAAACCATTTGAATTCCGTTTCATCTCCGCATCTAGTAAGTGTTCTACTACTAATCTATCAGTGCTTCTAACTACCTCCCTTACTACTATCAAAGAACTTGTTATTAACTTTTGTAATAAAGCTTATGAAAATAATGGTATTAATTATTTTTGGAGTGTTAAAAATTCTTTAGAGGTTTTAGATAAAATACATGCTTTTGATGGTCCTTTTAATTCTGTTGACAGTTATGATTTTTCTACTCTCTATACTACACTTCCACACAATCTTATCAAGAAAAAGTTTTCATATTTAATTAAATGGTCTTTTGAAAAATCTCATTACAAATTTATTTGCTGTAACTCGTTTAAAGCCTTTTTCTGTAACGAAAAAGGAAAGTATGCTAGATACACTTACTGGAAATGTGAAAATATGATTGAAGCTTTAAATTTTCTCCTGGACAACATATATATACGTTTCGGCGATAGAGTGTATCGACAGGTAGTAGGTATTCCTATGGGCACTAACTGTGCCCCTTTAATAGCAGATTTATTCCTGTATTGCTATGAATCTCAGTTTATGACCAAACTCAGTAAAGACACGTCATTGTTACATTTGGTTGAAACATTCAACCATACCTTCTGTTATCTAGATGATATTTTTTCGTTAAATAATCCAGAGTTCTCTAAATATACTACTGAAATTTACCCAATAGAACTTACTTTAACTAAATCTAACATAAACAGCAGTAGTTGTCCTTTTCTGGATTTGGACATTTCAATCTCTAAAGGAAAACTTCATACGAAAATTTACGACAAAAGAGACGATTTTTCATTCCCTATTGTTAATTTTCCTTTTTTAGACGGCGATGTTCCTTTGGCTCTATCATACGGTGTTTATATATCCCAACTCGTTCGTTATGCCCGTGTGTGTAGTGATGTCATAGATTTTAACGAACGTAATCAATGCATCACTGGTAAATTATTAAATCAAGGATTTCGTTACCATAAATTACGTAAAACTTTTGCTAAGTTCTTTCATAGATACAAAGATTTGATTAGTAAATTTGGCTGTACTTGTAGAAAACTGATTAAAAACGGGATTTCACATCCTAAATTTTACGGTAATATTGTACTTAAAGCGCGGAAATCACTATGTGATCCGTGTAAACTCATCGAACCTTTAAACAAACTTATTAGTAAAGGTTATCTTACCAATGTTGTAATTAGATCTTTGAATATAGTTTACATTGGCACTAATATCGATTTTGTCATCAGCAAATTAAAACATAACTAAATTTGTATTTTTTTCAAGCGGGATGTATAAAGACACACCCACGTTCGTTTAGATCTATAAAGAGGTTAAACTCCTAACTATCCTACTGTCTGTCGATACATTTATTTTTGGCATTGCACTAGTCATGTCTTCTTTGACTGTCCATGACGTTAAAATACTAAATCCCTTGGATGTGTTTTAGTTGATTTTAATCAAAGATCAAAACTGCTTTCATTTTATATACATGTCTCATGGGCGATCAACCAATTTTGCTTTCGTTTTAAATATGTCTCATGTGCGATCAAACCCTTTCTCGTACCATAATAGTATGTGTGAAATGTATAAATTCGGCTCCTTTTGTTTTTCAAGGATAAATATAATCAACAAAGATCTAGAATTTGGAATGATATGGCTACAGTATTAATTTTTTGCGCAGACAAGATAAGGCAAGATGAACGTACAAACCGCCGAACCATTATTTTTGGCAAGCCTGTGCTTCACTGGTAGGCAATGAAAGCTACAATCCTCTACGTTAAATGCTAAATAGAGAGATCGTATGAAAAATGAGCCCCGATACGTAGCAAATATTCCCCCCAAGAACTATTTGGTTTCCATTGCAGCTTATTAATTATAAAATTCAAAGAGAACACCCTAAGTTCCAAACTGGGACCAATTCAGGAACCGGTCTCTTTGGTACATTAGTTGATTTTAGTCTCTGATGCATGATTTTTTATTATTAATTGTTTTGGCTTTTAACTAGCTGTCAGTAACTGCGAGTACTCTCAAATCGTACTTTCATGTTTATTTGACCTGTTGATACTAATTGTATTGCTTTTTTGTTATTTAATGTTATTCAGGGTTATATCTGGTCTATATACCAGCTTTGATAAGTGTTTGGTATAACTATAAATTTTCACTTCGTACTATGAACATCAAATTTATTTATTTTGTAAAAATATTTCCTTTCTCTATTGGTACTGTACACGTATACCTAACAACAAAATTATTTTCATTTACCTGTGTTTAAAGTTATTACAAATGGCTGATATTTTTGTTCGAGCATGTTGTTTTTCTTTAATTGTTTAACATTTCTTACCGATATAACATGTTACTTTTATTATTCTACCCTTAGTTTATTTATTTTGTATTTACATTGTGTCATAGGTCAAATTTATTTGTTCAGTGTATGTTCAATGGTGTTAATATGTCCTTTGATTGAGTTAAGCTATTTCAGTTGATATTTTATAGTGTGTCTTTCTATGTTGTGATGTTACACTATTGTATCAGAAAAAAAGTGAAGGTTTGGTACCATTAAAACGTTTAAACCCGCTGCATTTGTTTGCACCTGTCCTAAGTCAGGAATCTGATGTTCATGTGGTTCATAAGTGTTTCTCGTTTCTCGTTTTTTATATAGATTAGACCGTTGGTTTTCCCGTTTGAATGGTTTTACACTAGTAATTTTTTGGGGCCCTTTATAGCTTACTGTTCGGTGTGAGCCAAGGCTCCGTGTTGAAGACCGTACTGTGACCTATAATGGTTTACTTTTATAAATTTTGACTTGGATGGAGAGTTGTCTCATTGGCACTCATACCACATCTTCTTATATCTATTGTCAGAAAAATCAGAGTGACCTAAATGGTCAAGGTTCACTTTTTTGTCCATTGTTTACATTTCTAAGAAATGGGATTGTTACTTACTGTCAGGAAGGTCGACGAAGTCCAAAATGAAATACAATACAAATCAATTGTAAATAATGCTCACCGAAATTACCGAAAACAAAAAGTTGTATTCTTAATTGTCTAAGAAGATTATTGACACGTCTCATTCATGGATTTTTTTATGGCGCGATAGATCCTTACCCGCTTTCGCCTTACATAACAAAATTGTATAGAATTTCTGTGTTCAAATAAATATAAACATACCTCATCTTAAAATAAAAAGATGTGGTATGATTCCCAATGAGACAACTCTCATGCACAAAGAGACCAAATGACACAGAAATTAATAACTATAGGTCACCGAACATCCTTCAACATGAGCAAACCCATACCGATAGTCAGATATAAAAGGCCCCGAAATGACAAAGGTAAAACGAAAAAACTAACGGCATAATCTATGTACAAAATAATGAACGAAAAACATATATGATACACAGAAACAAACGACAACCACTGAATTACAGGCTCCTGACTTGGGACAGGCACATACAGAATGTGAATGGGTTAAACATGTTAGTGGGCGCCCAACCCTCTCCTAACCTGGGACAGTTGTGTTACAGTACAACATAAGAACAAACTATAAAAATCAGTTGAAAAGGGCTTAACTCATTAGATGGATACATATAGAAATACAAAGACACAGAGTGGACGTGGCAGGGTACTTATAAGCCTGCATACGTTTTTTTTATATATCTTTGTCAAGATTCACTTAGGAATAGCAAATAGTAACCAGGTTAACTTGAAAGGAAGAAAAGTACCCCAATCATTTAGAATTTGGTATATTTAAAAGTTTTTATTGATTCCAAGTAATGCATAGAGTTGAAATCATTATCGTTTACTTTTGTTAAGACAGCAATACTGCCATGATGCAAACTTGTGCAGGTTCAGCTGCATCAACTTAATTACAAAATATTTCAAAAACTGTTCACTTTTAAGATTGATATATAGTATCATATAGTAATTGACACAGGTTTACATTTGAGACAGCTTGCTTGGCAGTGTTTCACAAACGTTCTACCACTATTTATTAGGATTAACGGCGCGAAAGTGAATCACATCAGAACAATTATATGTCATTTATAACATCCCCAGATCTATCAGCTAAATTATAAATTTTTCAAATATTGTTTTTCGTTTTAGAAATATTCTTTTTCCTGAATACGGAAATAAGGACGTAAAAGTAAAACTTCGGGTTTTCGAAACTCGCCATTCTTCTGATTAAATGTTTTTGACATCACTTACAACTTTCCCTTTAACATTATTTAACGATCCATTCGCTTTCAATACGGTATGTATCCCTTGTCGATTAAGCTTATCGAACCAAAAGGAATACTGTAGTTGAATCTTCAGTTTAAAGCATTATATCATGCCGCTAACTCGATTGTTTCTGTAAACATCAACTGAAGTGAATGAATTCATAATTTGAGGATGGAAGAGAGGTAAGATTTAGAATAGATGAGATCTTGCTTTTGAAGCAGAAGTATTTATATGACCATACAATGCATGATAAGGAGGAGTTCCAATGAAATTAAAAAAATCAGATAAGTGTGAACTTGAATAAAGAGGGAAACCAGGGAAAGGAGCTAACGTGACATCAGTGTTAAGTTTTATTCTTCATTTAATTGTGTTTATTATATTGCACTGACCAACCTTGTTTATGATAATAACCTGTTAAATACTTAGCCTTACAAAGTGCAAATATTGTTTTGAATGAAGAATTGTCTATCATTGTTAATTTCCAATTGAACCTTTTCCGCATACTTAAATGGATTTTTATTAATTTATTATATCCTGTTAATTGTTCTTTAATCGTTTATGAACATCGGTAATGAATTGTTCCCTTAATTGACAAAAGTATTCATAAAACGTATTAAATTATGCTATATTTTAAAAAAATCATATAAAGATTTAATCGATTCAATTTCAATACACATAAAACAAAACAAAAGTCAATACATAACGTTTGTGAGTATTTATACATTCCAACATTCCAAAATGTCATTATGTAATTATACATGTCAAAATTTGAATATATTTCAATAAAACTACCGCTGAATACATCGAATAAAAGCAGCTATGTCCTTCCGTAAATGCCCTCTGGGTGGCGAACATTAAGGTCCTTTATCCAAAATATTTCCCGATCCTCCCTCTGAGTATCATTCCACTGCTCCAGAACTTTAAGGAGATTGAAGTCATTGAGACAGTGGTCCGACAGTTTGAAGTGTTGGCTCACTGGGAGATATGGCTTTTTGTTACGTCGCTCCTGTGCCAGTTGAGGCATTTGTGGGATTATTTAGTTTACAAACATATTCAACATTTTTGGAAACCACTACGGAAGATTTTTGGATGTTATCTCTGAAGAACATCTTCTGTTTCATGCATTCAGAACATTGGAAATAAGTTGAATGGCCCTTTGGTATCTTTCGCCTCAAATATGAACATTTTTGAATAGTATCTCCTTTATTTTTCCACATAAATCATTAAGAATTATCTTTATATTAGTTGACATTTTTTCTATTGAACGGGAGATAATCCAATTTGAACCATGTTCCAATTATACGTCCGATACTTATTAGGTCTTTCCACCTTTCCGTGGAAAGACCTATTGGTTTTCTTCTGATTATTTTTTTTTCTTCCGCCTAATTTTGTTCTTGTGGTGTATTTTTGTTTCAAAAGATGTCGCTTAGTTTTTTGGTATATGATATCATACAGTCTATACGCTTTTGAAACTGACCCTGTTTAACCGAACACTTTTCTTTGTTAGAGTTATCTCCCCAAACACTGTTTTTCTTGTTATGAGATCTCCTCCGCAACCGTAAAAGAAAGCGACAAATTTATTTTTCCAAATTGCTCGTTATATCCTCAGGATGTTAGGTTTTATTTAGACCGAAGCTTTACGAAGACTCCATATGAGAGTTATTTCCCCTTTTGTATTTGATATATGTGAAATGTATTTGTAACTGGAAAACCATAAGTGATAGAGGCCTAGGGTCTTTTGATTTGAGGTCCTTGGTCCATAAAAATGAAAATGAGGTCAAAGTCAAAGGTCAAGGTCATGTTAAAAATTTTGATTTTGGCTTGTTATCACTAATTTTCAGAAATCTTATAAGATATCGACAAAATACTTTTACAGAATTGTTAGTTGCGACATGTCGTAACACGTACATTTGAGTTAAAAGGGTGCAGAGACATTTAATGGGAGTTTTCTCCCCTTTTATATTCAAAATTACATGTATGGTGATATAACTCATTCATCTTATATAATTGAGACTTAGGGTCTTTTGATTTGAGGCCTTTGTTTCATGACCTTTAAATTGGGGTCAAGGTCAAAGTTTAAGTTGACGTTCTATTTTTTATTTTTTTTTTTTTCTTCCGCCAAATTTTTTTCTTGCGGTGTATTTTTGTTTCAAAAGATGTCGCTTAGTTTTTTGGTATATGATATCATACAGTCTATATGCTTTTGAAACTGACCCTGTTTAACCAAACACTTTTCTTTGTAAGAGTATCTCCCCAAACACTGTTTTTCTTGTTATGAGATCTCCTCCGCAACCGTAAAAGAAAGCGACAAATTTATTTTTCCAAATTGCTCGTTATATCCTCAGGATGTTAGGTTTTATTTAGACCGAAGCTTTACGAAGACTCCATATGAGAGTTATTTCCCCTTTTGTATTTGATATATGTGAAATGTATTTGTAACTGGAAAACCATAAGTGATAGAGTCCTAGAGTCTTTTGATTTGAGGTCCTTGGTCCATAAAAATGAAAATGAGGTCAAGGTCATGTTAAAATTTTAGATTTTGGCTTGTTATCACTAATTTTCAGAAATCTTATAAGAAATCGACAAATTTTTTTACAGAATTGTTAGTTGCGACATGTCGTAACACGTAAATTAGAGTTGAAAGGGTACGGAGACATTTAATGGGAGTTTTCTCCCCTATCATATTCAAAATTACACGTATGGTGATATAACTCATTCATCATATATAATTGAGACCTAGGGTATTTTGATTTGAAGCCCTTGTTTCAATACCTTGAAATTGGTGTCAAGGTCAAAGGTTGATTCGACGTTCTATATTTTGACCTTTGCTTTTACCTCATATATATATACATGATAAAGCCATGGGACTTTTTGCATTAGGTTGCAAGCCATTTGACCTTGAAAAAGTCAACTGGAAGTGACCTTTTTTAAACCGGAAGTAGCTATTTATTGTACTAAATTAATGTAAAAGAATATAGAAATATATATTTTTGGAATCAGTGTCAAGTAAACTATCAAACAATACCGGAAGTGACATTTTTTAAACCGGAAGTCAAAAATTATTTCCCTTATTTATCTTTTTTGTATAGAAACCATATATTTTTGGAATAAGCGTACATTAAGCTGTCATTTGACGCTGAAATTGACAATTAAAACCTAATTTTAATATTTTTCATATCAAAATAGATCCCTACTGGTGGAAAGACCTTCAATTGTTCTCTGAACAATTGGTTTTTAATTATGTATAAGTAATTCTTTTATAACTTTCTACGATACTAGTAAATAATAGAATAGACGATTCCTTACAGCAAAGTACAAGGGAAACATTCTAGTATTGATTCAAACAATAAATCATCGAATTGATGTTTCCCCCCCAAAAAAAAAAAAAAAACACCGGACGCGATGATTAACTATAACTATTGTCTATTCAACAACAGAATTAGAGTTAAAAACTATTTTTAATACTTCTATGTACAATAAATTTCCATATATTTTTAGTAAAAGCTTTGACCAATTCACAAAATGTTTATCAAAATTGCGTTCATTGAATATACATTACATTCAAAAGAGGGACGAAAGTTACCAGAGGGACAGCCAAACTCATAGATCGAAAACAAACTGACAACGCCATGGCCAAAAATAAAGACAAACAGACAAATAATAGTACAGACGACACAACATAGAAAACTAAAGACTAAGCAACACGTATATATAAATCAATTGGTTGGATAAAGAGACAGAAAAACATCTCAGAAAAACAACATTGAGAGCTTAAGTTTTTCAACTGAAAAAAATGAGAAGAGCACTTTATAAATTTCATGCGTCCCAATCGCTTTTCTAGAATTAGCTTTATCCTGAACTATCAATCAAAGCCGAATGTTTGAAAGCCAATGATGTATAAGAACCGAACATTTGAAGAGCTATATATGACCAAAAAAAGAACTAAAAATAATAGCCAAATCCATCTAAGGTCAACAATGCTTGAGTAAGTTGAAAACTTAGTTTCTAAATAATATATGAATTTATAAACGGACAATTTGAGAAAGGTTTTTTATCGATAGTACCGCTTAAGCCGACGCTAGGGGCCGTCTTGACCTTTTTGTAGTGTATGACTGATTCGTTCATTGTTGAAGACCCTACATCAACTGTCAAGATAAAGAACAGAAATGCTATTTTTTTGCCCAATGTATGAATACACCCGTATTATTACAGCCTTTCGTCATCATAGGCTATTTCCTAGTATCGATAAACCTGAAAATCATAAACGGCATTTTCTTAAATTAAAATATATAAATAGAGGTATTGATTTTATTAACTTATCTAGTATATTCAATGACTCTACCATCCAAAGCCAAATACCTCCATATTTTGAAAATATAGAACCACCTATTATTTCGATTCTTATAAAAAAAACCAGCAGAAGTTTGATTTTTAATTATACGTCAGTTACATCAGACGTCAATATAGAAAATAATGTTCCTTCCACTTGAGATTGTGAAACATCTAGTTTTAGATATGTTCCCTATGGTCATGTCCTTACAGGAGACCTCAACATCGTCATAGACCGTGAGGTCATAACTTTTCTTAAGAAAGGACCGAAATATCGTCCTCCATCTAAAATAGATTGGAAACAGTGTCGTCAGATCATTAAAGACGCTCTGTCTGTCTACTGTAAAAATTGGTGTAAACGTGAAAAATCTGATAAAAAATCTCTAGACAGTTATTTGAATAAAATTATGAATACTGTTAATATTCGTATATCTCATTTTGAAAACAATTTTGAAATTAGTAATAGGGTCCATGATATTCCCATTTCCAGAATAAAAAATAAACTCCAAGTACTCGCAAAGCGGTTTGTGTTCGTACCGGCAGACAAAGCAGCAAATAATGTAGTGGTGGTGTGACGCATATACTACACGGAAGTTCTCCAAAACGAAATTACAAATTCATCTACGTTCAGGTCCGTACGCTCCACAGAGAGTCAAATTGTAAACAAGCATATCACTGCCACTACCCAGCTTAAAGCCTCTTCCGAACATTTGAAAGTCCCTACTATGTACTGGTTACCTAAATTGCACAAAAAAACATTTAAATTCCGTTTCATCTCCACATCTAGTAAGTGTTCTACTACCAATCTATCAGTGCTTCTAACTACCTCCCTTACTACTATCAAAGAACTTGTTATTAACTTTTGTAATAAAGCTTATGAAAAAAATGGTATCAATTATTTTTGGAGTGTTAAAAATTCTTTAGAGGTTTTAGATAAAATACATGCTTTTGATGGTCCTTTTAATTCTGTTGACAGTTATGATTTTTCTACTCTCTATTCTACACTTCCACACAATCTTATCAAGAAAAAGTTTTCATATTTAATTAAATGGTCTTTTGAAAAATCTCATTACAAATTTATTTGCTGTAACTCGTTTAAAGCCTTTTTCTGTAACGAAAAAGGAAAGTATGCTAGATACACTTACTGGAAATGTGAAGATATGATTGAAGCTTTAAATTTTCTCCTGGAAAACATATATGTACGTTTCGGCGATAAAGTGTATCGACAAGTAGTAGGTATTCCTATGGGCACTAACTGTGCCCCTTTAATAGCAGATTTATTCCTGTATTGCTATGAATCTCAGTTTATGACCAAACTCAGTAAAGACACGTCATTGTTACATTTGGTTGATACATTCAACCATACCTTCCGTTATCTAGATGATATTTTTTCATTAAATAATCCAGAGTTCTCTTAATATACTACCGAAATTTACCCAATAGAACTTACTTTAACTAAATCTAACATAAACAGCAGTAGTTGTCCTTTTCTAGATTTGGACATTTCAATCTCTAAAGGAAAACTCCATAAGAAAATTTACGACAAAAGACACGACTTTTCATTCCCTATTGCTAATTTTCGTTTTTTAGACGGCGATGTTCCTTTGGCTCCATCATACGGTGTTTATATATCCCAACTCGTTCGTTATGCCCGTGTGTGTAGTGATTTCATAGATTTTAACGACCGTAATCAATGCATCACTGGTAAATTATTAAGTCAGGGATTTTGTTACCATAAATTACGTAAAACTTTTACTAAGTTCTTTCATAGATACAAAGATTTGATTAGTAAATTTGGCTGTACCTGTAGAAAACTGATTAAAAACGGTATTTCACATCCTAAATTTTACGGTAATATTGTACTTAAAGCGCGGAAATCACTATGTGATCCGTGTAAACTCATCGAACCTTTAAAAAAACTTATTAGTAAAGGTTATCTTACCAATGTTGTAATTAGATCTTTGAATATAGTTTACATTGGCTCTAATATCGATTTTGTCATCAGCAAATTAAAACATAACTAAATTTGTATTCTTTTCAAGCGGGATGTATAAAGACACACCCACGTTCATTTTGATCTATAAAGAGGTTAAACTCCTAACTATCCTACTGTCTGTCGATACATTTATTTTTGGCATTGCACAAGTCATGTCTTCTTTGACTGTCCATTACGTTAAGATACTAAATCCCTGGGATGTGTTTTAGTTGATTTTAGTCTCTGATGCATGATTTTTTTTTTATTAATTGTTTTGGCTTTTAACTATCTGTCAGTAACTGCGAGTACTCTCAAATCGTACTTTCTTGTTTATTTGACCTGTTGATACTAATTGTAATGCTTTTTTGTTATTTAATGTTATTCAGGGTTATATCTGGTCTATATACCAGCTTTGATAAGTGTTTGGTATTACTATAAATTTTCACTTCGTACTATGAACATCAAAATTATTTATTTTGTAAAAATATTTCCTTTCTCTATTGGAACTGTACACGTATACCTAACAACAAAATTATTTTCATTTACCTGTGTTTAAATTAATTGCAAATGGCTGATATTTTTGTTCGAGCATATTGTTTTTCTTAAATTGTTTAATATTTCATACCGGTATAACATGTTACTTTTATTATTCTTCCCTTAGTTTATTTATTTTGTATTTACATTGTATCATAGGTCAAATTTATTTGTTCAGTGTATGTTCAATGGTGTTAATATGTCCTTTGATTGAGTTAAGCTATTTCAGTTGATATTTTATAGTGTGTCTTTCTATGTTGTGATGTTACACTATTGTTTCAGAAAAAGGGTGAAGGTTTGGTACCATTAAAACGTTTAAACCCGCTGCATTTGTTTGCACCTGTCCTAAGTCAGGAATCTGATGTTCAGTAGTTGTCGTTTGTTCATGTGGTTCATAAGTGTTTCTCGTTTCTCGTATTTTATATAGATCAGACCGTTGGTTTTCCCGTTTGAATGGTTTTACACTTGTAATTTTTGGGGCCCTTTATAGCTTATTGTTCGGTGTGAGCCAAGGCTCCGTGTTGAAGACCGTACTTTGACCTATAAGGGTTTACTTTTATAAATTTTGACTTGGATGGAGAGTTGTCTCATTGGCACTCATACCACATCTTCTTATATCCATTGATATTTTTTTATTTTTTCTATGTATTGTGTGCGATTTTGTCCCATGTACATTTACTCCATATCCTTTTATTTTCTATTGTTATAAATCATGTCAGTATTGACTACTGAGCTGATGATACCCTCGGGGGCTACTGATAATCTACATGCAGCGGTATCAACCTAGTGTTGTAAAAAAAATAAAACAACCCTTTATAAATTGCATGCGTCCGCAGCACTTTTTCTTGATTTACCTTCATCATGAAAGCCGAATATTTGAAAGCCAATGATGTATAAGAACAGAAACATTTGAAGACCTATATGACTGAAAAAGACCTGAAAATAATAGCCAAATCCATCGAATGTCAACTTTGCCTGAGGGAGTTGAAACCTTAGTTTCTAAATAATTAATAAATTTATAAACGGACACTTAATGACAGGTGTGTTATAAATCATATCAGTACCGAAGTATTGACTACTGAGCTGATGAAACGTGTTATGTCTATACGTGCTAAAAGTTATGGTAAAAGATTTCTTTGTCAGGGTTTCGGAAACATAATGTAGTTTTTATACGACCGCAAAAAATTTTGCGGTCGTATATTAGTATGACGTTGGCGTCGTCGTCGTCGTCGTCGTCGTCCGAAGACACATTAGTTTTCGCACTCTAACTTTAGTTTAAGTATATGGATCTCTGTGAAATTTTACCATAAGGTTCAATACCACAAAAGGAAGGTTGGGATTGATTTTAGGGGTTATGGTACTAACAGTTAAGGAATAAGGGGCCAAAAATAAGCATTTTTGTAACTTCCAGACCTAACTTGTGTGTTAGTGTACGGATCTCTCTGATATTGTACCACAAGGTTCCATATCACAAAGGGAATGCTGGGATTGATTTTGAGGGTAATTGCCTCAAAATTTTAGGAATTAGGGAAAAAAAACAAGCATTTTTCTAGTTTCATGACAATAACTTGTGTGTAAGTGTATGGATCTTTCTGAAATTGTACTACAAGGTTCCATATCACAAAGGGAAAGCTGGAATTGAGTTTGGGGGTAATTGCCCGAAACGTTTAAGAATAAGGGGCCAAAAAGGGGCCAAAAATAAGCATTTTTCTAGTTTCCAGACAATAACTTGTGTTCAAGTGTATGGATCTCTTTGAAATTGTACTGCAAGGTACCATACCACAAAGGGAAGGCTGGGATTGATTTTGGGGGTAATTGCCTCAAAATTTTAGGAATTAGAGGCCAAAAAGGGGCAAAAAACAAGCATTTTTCTAGTTTCAGGACAATAACTTGTGTGTAAGTGTATGGATCTTTATGAAATTGTACTACAAGGTTCCATATCACAAAGGGAAAGCTGGGTTTGAGTTTGGGGGTAATTGCCTTAAACGTTTAGGAATTTGGGGCCAAAAAGGGGCCTAAAAACAAGCATTTTTCTAGTTTCCAGACAATAACTTGTGTTCAAGTGTATGGATCTCTCTGAAATTGTACTGCAAGGTACCATACCACAAAGGGAAGGCTGGGATTGAGTTTGGGGGTGATGAATCATAAGGGGGTTCAAATAATTGGGGGGGGGGGGATTTTTTTTTTTTTTCCTTCTTTTCCTTTTTTTTTTCTTTAAAATTTTCCATTTTAAATTGGTTATTTCTGATTTATATATAAAAAATAATAATGATACGGTTAAATAGGTAAATTTAAAAATGTTCAGTTCTTAGACCACATTCATTCTGTGTCAGAAACCTATGCTGTGTCAAATATTTAATCACAATCCAAATTCAGTGCTGTATCAAGCTTGAATGTTGTGTCCATACTTGCCCCAACTGTTTAGGGTTCGACCTCTGCGGTCGAATCAAGCTGCGCATTTTATTACTAATTTTATCGCCGAAAAACAACCGAAGTACTATTTGGAGTTGTAACGATATTTCTGCAGTGCCCGTCTTGATTTGATGGAAATGTCACATGTTTATTTTCGTTTTTAGTCATCATTTGCAATTCACACAATATTCCATACTTCTCTGTTGGTACAAAGAAAATCGCACATGTATGCAGACCAAGTCTACTGATAGTCAAAAATTTAAATGCTAGTATTAAAGCACTTTTTGTACCAAAGGACTACAATTCAGTAGTAACATTTCCTTTGTATTGTTGTTAATAAATGTATTTGAAGTTTTCATAATAGCCCTATTATATGTACAAGGTTTTCATAATGATCAGATGATGTCTGTAACGGCCTGAGGCAACGTTCTTAAGATGTTAGTGGTTCGAGAAATGCTTTCAGACAATCGTTCGAACCTGTATAAACATCAACTTATAGGGAAATTATTCAACTCAGGACAAATCAAACCAATGAACAAGGGCACTGCTGTCTTCAATTTTGACTTTTGGAAGAAGGAATTTTTCATGCCAAACAAAACTGCTCCTGTGAAAGATTTCTGTCGTTAAATACACCAAAACGAATTTTATATTCGGACTAAATCGATATGAGTTAATGTCGTTGAAAAGTTAATGCGTGTTGATCTGTGTACATATATGAGCTTATAATTTCTAGTAGGAAAAAAATATTGTTAAAATCTAATACCTTTATCATTCAGTCAGTAACTAGCCTTATTCTGTGTGTGCCTTTCACATGTCAGGAGTTTGTAATTCATTGGTTATCGTTTGTTGCTGTATATCATATTTGTTTTTCGTTTCTTGTGTCTTGTTTTTTTTTTTTTTTTTTGATAAATCAGACTGTTACATTCAAAATAACAACAAATATTTTATACATTTACTAGTACACAAATAAAGAATATAAAGACCACGTATTTCTGACCAGTAACATAAAGTGTAAATCTTGTAAAGAACAATCAGTTCTAGATAGCACTAAGTAGCCTCTGAGATGTATAAGTAAGAGACATTTGCAAAACAATTTGTCCAGATAAGGATAGGATTAGATTATCATTAGTAGCAAGAAAAACTTTTCTGTAAAATATGAACTTTTTACGTCTGAATATATATATATATATAGTAAACGAAAGGTAAAAAAAAAATGAATTATGTGAAAGAAGGATACTCTCGTACGTGTAAATACCTTATATGTATCATTAAAGACAGATCTCAGAACCCATTAGATTAGAAGTGATATGCAGAAAAACAATACGGTGTCGGAAAAGTAGAAGCGGCATCACGATCGAAAGAAGAGAAAGACGAAAATCCAAACAACACTCTATAAACCATCACATAAAAAATTCAAAATTTTCAACACAAACCAAGCTAAAAATGTGAACTCATGTGTTTCGGAAGAGTCAGCTTTCCTTCTCCTCCAGTGGGACCCGTCGTGTTTCTCATTACAAATATATGTCCGATGATAAGTTCCAAATTGCAAAAAGTACTGAACGAGGAGAGGAAGACAGACTTGTGAAAACAACAATTGGAATAACACAAGGTCATCTGTGAGACGGATATTAAATATTTATCTAATATATATCTATAACGGTCATTTAAGTCACAATCGCATCCATAAATCTATATTAAAAAGAAAAAAAAAACTGTTTCAACTTCACCATTAGGAACCCTTGATGCAAGTGCAGTCAAAATAAATTCTCTTTGTACAGAGAATCAGGTAATACAGATGAATACTCCTTTTACAGAGAAACAGGCTATACAGATAAATACTCTTTTTACAGAGAAACAGGCAATGATAAATACTATATATACATACAGAGAAGTAGACAATACTGATAAATACTCTATATACAGAGAAGTAGGCAAAACTGATAAATACTCTATATAAAAAAAAAACAAGATAGCGCACGCTGAAATGTCTCGCCTTCTTTACTGACCATTGATTTTATGTTGATAGTCCTAAATATAAAGCTTTTCTAAAAGTATCACATAAAATTAACATGATCCAAGAAAATGAGGTCAAGGTCAGATAAACCAAACCGGAAATACATGTACACCTTACAATCATTCAATACACCAAATATAGTTAACCTATTGATTATAGTTTCTAAGAAACAGACTTAAACAGGAAAACTAAACATTGACCAATGAACCATGAAAATAAGGTCATGGTCAGATGAACCATGCCAGACAGACATGTACACCTTACAATCAATCTATGCATTAAATATAGTTGACCTATTGCTTATAGTATCTAAGAAACAAACGTAACCATGAAAACTTAACATTGACCAATTAACCATGAAAGTTTAAGAAAAACAGACCTAAACACAAAAACTAAACACTGAGCAATGAACCGGGAAAATGAGGTCAAGGTCAAATAAAACCTGAAAGACTGACATGTACATTGTAAATATTTCCATGCACAAAATATAGTTGACCTATTGCATAAAGTATTAGAAAAAAAGACCAAAACACAAAAAAATAAACTTAAACCACTGAACCATGAAAATGAGATCCAGGTCAGATTACACCTGCCAGTTGGACATGTACACCTTACAATCAATCCATACACCAAATATAGAAGACCTATTGCTTATAGTATCTGATATATGGACTTGACCACGAAAACGTAACCTTGTTCACTGATCCATGAAATGAGGTCGAGGTCAGATGAAAACTGTCTGACGGACATGAGGACCTTGCAAGGTACGCACATATTAAATATAGTTATCCTATTACTCATTATAAGAGAGAAATTAACATTACAAAAATCTTAACTTTTTTTCAAATAGTCACTGAACCATGAAAATGAGGTCAAGGACAATGGTCATATGACAGACGGAAACTTCATAACATAAGGCATCTATATACAAAGTATGAAGCATCCAGGTCTTCCACCTTGGAAAATATAAACCTTTAAGAAGTTAGCTAACGCCGCCGCCGCCGCCACGGATCACTATCCCTATGTCGAGCTTTCTGCGACAAAAGTCGCAGGCTCGACAAAAAACGAAAAAACTTATAAATTATGAATCAGGCAATACTGATAAATACTCCATGCACAGGTCCTACTGTAATGTTGCAAAATAAACAAATTTAAAAACATGGATTCGCAATGGGTAAATGAAGTCATCTCTGTTGTAGAAAAGTTTAGTTCATCATTATATCCGTCATTTTACAAGGTAAAGAGCAAACCTAACTGTATCTGTGGTATACTTTTTTTGTTTTATTAAGTGAAACAATTGTTGCTGAATATATAGAGGTCACCAGTTTTGATGTGATAAGCCGTATTATCTATGAATGAAGAACTAACAACGGTGCAGTCTTGATGTAAAGAACTGAATTTGTTAAATTGAGACCCTGCAACATGTATTTGTTAATGAAAATCTAAGTCACAAAAGGAAATAAATCTTTCGATACTTTAAAGCTATGCACGTTTACACTAACAACGCACTAATCTTTTGCCTAAAACAATTCACTTTCTTTTTCTTACTATCACCTTTCTTGCACTGGTTAATTCATGATCTGGATCAACCAAATTGAACCAAATAAAAACTGAATATTTTCTTGTTGTAGTATTTTGGAAAAAGCGTTCCATTGGCTGTATTGTATGCGTTTTATCTCATTGGTCAACCAAAGTGTGTTCACGCTAGTAGGCGGAGCTCAGCGGAATATGCACTACATATGTAGTTAACAGAATACGTATAATCCGGCATGCAATGATACGTGAACGTGAGCTGTCTGTGTCATTAGAATGATTTATGAAAACACTATTAAGCATTTAATATTAGCTTTTACAAAAGCTTGTCTGACAAACATTTATTAAATGTGAGTGCTTTACTAGAAGGTAGGGTAAGTTCTGGCATAGTTTTAGGACTTATATTGTATTTTAAGTGGGGGTTGTCCATTGCTACGAAAATTCAGTATATGATATGGAATCCTGGTATGGTAACTATAATATGTACAACATATATTTATTTTTTGTTTGATTGGACTTCTTCTTTTCAAAGATAAACTCTTTATCCTATCCGTTTGAAAAAATATTAATGCATTATTTAAATATCCATAATACTTTTCACCAAGATTTGCATATAGACTCTATGAATGCAGAATACAGAAACAGGTACAGACAGGAAAAAGTTTTCAAACTTTTCCAACACAAACAAACCGATATGAAGTAAATAAATTATACATGTCTGATGAGAAAATAAGTCCATAGGAAAACCAGAACACCTATCTATTGTTACCAAATCTTAACCGAAATGAGAAAATGGTAAAAAAACGCCGGTGATTTAGAAATTATCTCCTTTCTGAGGTTTATATAATACATAAAAAACTTCAAACATTGTATCAGTCGTTTTTCTTGTCCTTGTTTTGTATCCCCGCAACATTATATATGCAACAGTTAATATTCTGCATTAAGACGGTCGCCTTTTAGAAAAGCTAATACTTGTCCTATTACAAGCTTTTTAGAAAAGCTTTTACTTGTGCAATTAACCAGGATGCAATGTTACCCACTGTTGCTACTCAATGGAGTGATGTCAGATTGGATGAGACTACAATGATAAAAAAACTATTTTTGATATCGTCAGCTTTGAGACAGTAAGCTCTTAAGAAAAAGAAAAGCTATTACTTATTCAATTCCAAGCTTTTGAGTAAGCCTGCTCTGTTTCCTATTCCAAACTTTTCAGAAAATCTTCCATTAGTCCAATTACAAGCTTTTAAGAAAAGCTAACAATTTTCAAATTACAAGCTTTCTAAAAAGCTACTTATTTTGTAATTGAAAGCTTTTTAGAAAAGCTACTAAATTTGTAACTGGAAGCTTTTTTAGAGAAGCTATTACTTTGCAGTCACCAATAATGTTTTGGTACCGACATTGCAACACAATGGATGCTACCATTCATAACTGAGGGAAAATGAAGTCGGCGAATTGAACTTATATGTCTGACGCCTTTTACGTCAGACAATAATCATTGTCTTCTGCGTTTACTAAATATGTCGTATGTTCAAGCTTTTTTTTTTAAAGAATTTAAGAATTTTTACTTCTGTTTATTTTATAGTACAAATAATGTATATATTAAAGGAATATTATGATTCATTAAAAAAACTGACAGCCTGTGTTATAATAAGAATACTGTTGTGTTTAGCACTGACAATGCGATAAATTAGTTACCATAGCGCTACTATTTTCCCACAGTCAATGTCTTCAGAAATACACGGACTGAAAAAAGAATTTAAGAAATCGTTAGGAATTCAAATGAGTGAATTTAGATTGCATTTAATTAACGAATGAATATTAATTCTGCAAAGATTAAATTTATAAAAAACTAACAATTCTACATACTGCAAATTTTTTAATTCTAAATTTTTGTCTGGGAATTTTTGGGAAATTTTGCTGTGTGGGTGATACAGAAATAAATATGATGGTCGGTGAAATTGTTATGTTAATTAAAAAAATCAAATTAAAGTCATGTCGCTTCAGCGTCGCGGAACGTTTAATTTTTATCTTTTATGTGTAGAAGATTGATATTCTTACACTTGACTTTTATAATCTGTAACTATTCATTGCCTTTAGTATCTTTTTCTATTTCGTTTCTATACCTTGCTTAACACCACATATAAATAATAGGCAATGACTACTCAAAACGTTTCTATACGGATTTATTTTTACTGTGTTCATGTGTGTTATTACGAATTAAATAGACCATGTTTATTTACTCTAGCAACACGTTTACTGTCACAGTTCGTTCAGTTCATATTTATTGTAGCGCTTTATAATCATTTGTTTCGGCCAATCTCTTTTTTTTATTAAATTAAGAGACAAGGTATGTGACGCATTATTCATTTAAGAAAACAATACATGTCAAAAGAAATCCGGTCATGGAGCTATAGATGGGAGTCACGTTGTATTTGAAAACACGGTTAAAAATTAATCTTTTATCAATCAATCTACATTTGTTTCAATCCTTGGTGAAGAAAAATAATAAATTAGAAAAAATAAAACAAAAATAATACAAAAACAAAACAAATTAAAACTTGAATGTTTTTCCGCCTCTATGTAATGTACGTATTACTAGCATACCCTACCCAAGTCATTAACCCATTAAAATTGTGTTGAACCTAACTCAAAGAATTGCCTTGGTATCTATAGCTTGTCTATCAGGAACACTCAAACTAACCTTGATTGGTTTGTAAAGTTTTCTCTCCTCCTTGGCGTTATTTCGGTACCAAGTCAGAGAAGTTTAAAGAAAACCCAATAGTTCATAAAAGGTAGTAGTTTGGTTTCGATCTGCCAAACAATGAGGCTGCCAGCAGAGATTTAGTTTAAGATTTGCGCATGTGTTGAATGTCTAAATTGTTCCTTTCATAAAAAATATATTAAAGAGAGCCCAAATAAAACAGCAAAAAAACAGCAAGTTTCTTTATAAAAATAAGGAGATGTGGTATGATTGCCAATGATACAACTATCCACCAAAGTTTAAATGAAGTGGATGTAAGCAATTATAGGCAAACGTACTGCCTCCAACAATGAGAAAAACCCATACGGTATAGTCGGCTATAAAAGGCCCCGACATGAAAAATATGAAACGATTCAATTGAGAAAACTAACGGCCTAATTCATAACAAAACAATTTACGAAAAACAAATATGACAGACATGAACCACTGAACTACAGGCTCCTGACTTGGGACAAGAACATAAAGAATGTGGCGGGGTTAAATATGTTTCATGTACTGATTTGATTTTTATTACTTTGGATACTACTGACCAACCAGTTAGAGCCTGTCGGAAACATGTAAAAATTATTTTTGAAAAATTCTGTACCAGTTGGTATCAAATGTGGTTTACACATTATCTGCCAGATATGAAGCACTAACAGTTTCTTTGGTGAGCATAATTTGGATTTTGGTGGATAGTTTCCTCATCGGCATGCAAGCATACCAAATCTCCGTATTCAAATGTTGTGAAAACATGCTAAGCTTCTAAAAAGGACTTAAGGACTTTAAAACATGGCCTTCAAGATAAGTAGATTCTTCAATTTGCAAGCAATATCATGAGTGCATGTGCCAAGTGATCGATAAAAGTAAATGTGAGCTTATAGTTTATGCAAAAGATAATTGTGTGACATTGGTAACACAACTGCATAACTTTTGTTGGTCAACTACAAAATGGCAGTGAATTTTTATACATAAAAAGGACAGTTGATTGCATGCACTGTTTTGTTGGTTTTAAGATAATATTGAAACACATTTGTATCATAAAAATTTGTAGAGAGAGAGGTGGGAGAAATGTAGGACTTTTTCGTCAGATAAACCACATATTTGTATGAAAACTTTAAAATTTATCTTTGTCAAATCATTGTGGCTGCTATTTGAAACTTCGTTAATGGTTTTCAACCCATCTTGGTCAAATATGATTAAAAGATACTAAAATACATTGTGCGCAGCATGTCAACAAATAAAAAGTTGATTCGGTGTATATTTAACAAAGTGGACACAGCTCTTTGCTTTACTTATAATGGCACAGTAAGATGATAGAAACAGGATCTGGTATCATGAGAAACTGAAAAAGCAACGGCAAACTTGTTAAAATAAATAAACGTCTTTCCACTAAATCAATTGGAAGTTGGATGTGTACTTTTTGATATTTTAGTCTTAGATACATGATTTTTTTATTAGTTGTTATTGGCTTTGAACTAGCTGTCAGTATATATGAGTACTCACAGATATGTACTTAGTGTCTTTTTAGGGATGTATAAATACCCTGTTATGTCCTGTCCTTGTTTGTGTTACTTGTTCTTCTACTTTGTATTGATCTGATGAGTTAAGCCCTTTTCAAGTGATTTTTATAGTTTAATATAAATACAAAGGATATAGGGTATCCATCCATGACACAAAATCAGTACATGCACAGCAAAAAACACACACAAAAAGTTTGTTCATATATATATATTTAGATGGTACACCACTGTCCCCGGTTAGGCGCCCGCAAACTTAAACCCGCCTCAACGTATATTTGTTCCACCTTACAGAAGTTCCACTAAAAACTTTGTTATAAACAATGTCATAATATCTGTTCCTGATGGAACAAATATTCTATACCATTTATTCCGTGAGGAACATATACTGTTATATTTATTCCAGGGGAAATAATGTTCCAGAATATTTATTCCATTTGGAACTAATATTATGAAGGAACTTCTATTTGGTGATAATTCTGTATGAGCCTGTCCCAAGTCAGGAGCCTGCTGTTATTCGGTGGTTGTTGTCTGTTGCTGTATATCATATTTGTTTTTCGTTCATTGTTTTGTATATACATCAGGCCGTTAGTTTTCTCGTTTGAATTGTTTAACATTAGTCATTTCGGGGCCTTTTATAGCGGACTATGCGGTATGGGTTTTGCTCATTGTTGAAGGCCATACGGTGACCTATAGTTGCTAACTTCTATGTCATTTGATCTCTGGTTGAGTGTTCTCTCATTGGCAATTTTACCACATCTTCTTATTTTTTAGATAAAGCCATGGTTTCTCATATAGGGATCAGCTGGAGACATATTCAAAATACAACAGGAAATTAAAATAGTATTTCATTTTAAGTGTCAATTCCCATTAACCTTAACTTAGTCCTTTTTTATAGCGGAAACCATGCACGCATGCATATGAGCTAGGTGAATCAATTAAAACTCTCTATATAGCAAGAATTGTTTTTTCAGTCAAAGTTGGACTTCGATTCAAATTGAAAATTTTGTGAGTTTGACTATAATGAGTTGTCGAATTTTTGCGGACAATATTTAATAAAATGCTCCTCGGGCGCAGCTTGATACAACCGCAGAGGTCAAACCCTGAACAGTTGGGGCAAGTATGGACACTACATTCAAGATTGAAACAGCTCTGAATTTGGATTGTGATTAAATATTTGACACAGCATATGTGTCTGACGCAGAATGAATGTGGCCAAAGAACTGAAAAATTTGAAATTGAACTTTTACCTATTATGGTCTAATATCCAAAATCTTAATACACAGTTAGATTGAGCATATCCAAGTACACTAAGAATTTTAATTTATTTATCTATAAATGGACAATATTAGCTGGGTTTTTAAAGGGGCTCGCTTCATCACAAAAAAAATATATGTATAATATTCTGAAAATTAATTTATACAGAATAACAAACAAACCTACCACGAAGTTCTTCAAAAAAATTACCAAAAAAAAAAGAAAAAAACAATTTCCAAAATATCATTCCTCATTTATTCAAAGCCTTTAAAAAATCTATAAAACTTACCTTTAAAATATTTTTCAAAATATCTAATAATGAACAGTAAATTTCAAAATATATTTATACATAACTTTTTCTCTAAAATTAGATTTGAAGCTGTATCTTTTCTTAACTATGACTCTACTTACAATTTCTATTAATTGTACAATACAGCTCTGAATTCGGATTGTGATTAAATATTTGACATAGCATAGTTTCTGACGCAGAATGAATGTGGTCTAAGAACGTGGATATTTACCTATTATGGTCCAATATACAAAACCTAGATACATGGTTAGAATCAGCATATCAAAGAACCCCAAGAGTTCAATTTTTGATGAAATCAAACAAAGTTTATTTTGGACCCCGATTTAGACCAACTTGAAAACTGGGCCCAAAATCAAAAATCTAAATACATGTTTAGATTCAGCATATCAAAGAACCCCTTGAATTCAATTTTTGTTAAAAAATCAATCTAAGTTTAATTTGGACCCTTTGTACCTTAATGTGGACCAATTTGAAAACCGGTCTCAAAATAAAAAATCTAAATACATGGATAGATTCAGCATATCAAATAACCCCAAGAATTCATTTTTTTTTAAATCAAATAAAGTGTAATTTTGGACACTTTGGACCTTAATGTGGGCCAAATTGAAAACGGGCCCTAACATTAAAAATCTAAATAAACGGTTAGATTCGGCATATCAAAGAACCCCAATAATTTTGGACCCTTTAGACCTCAATGTGGACCAATTTAAAAACGGGCCCAAAATCCAAAATTTATAAGCAATCAGCAATTTATACAAAGTGTTAGAAAAGTATTGTTTTTTTTACTCCTTTTTTCCTAAATGGTTACTCGGGGCCAAAACTCCAAAATCCATCCCGAACCTCCTTTTTTGGTATGGAACCTTACAATTTCATAGAGATACATGGACTTATACTCAAGTCATTGACCGGAAACCAGAAAATCCTAGTTTTTTTCTTCTTTTTGTCCCCTTATTCCTAAACGGTTTGGGTCATAAGCTCTAAAATCAATCCCAACCTTCCTTTTGAGGTATGGAACCTTCCATACACAAGTTATTGTACTGAAATAAGAAAAATGCTTGTTTTTTGTCCCTTATTCCTAAACAGTTAGGACAATAACCCCCAAAATCAATCTAAACCTCTCTTTTGTGGTAAGGAACATTGACTTACAATTTCATAGAGATCCATACACTCAAGTTATTGTTCGGAAGTCAAATGTCTTCGCAAGCCGATGTCGACGACGATGACGACGACGACAACGACGCTGATGTCAACAACGTCATAACATTATGCGACCGCAAAAGTCTTAAAAATGCAACCTATAAGTTTAAACACACAAATTATTCGCTTCGTGAAAATTTATATAAAAAATATAATGTTGTGATCGAATGATTTAAGCTGTTGGTCAAATCATAATATCTAAAAATTCGATCAACTCTTTTAACTCAAAAAATAGTGTAATATTAGAAATAAATTGCTTCGCCGAGCGCAGCTGGATACGACCGCAGAGGTCCAACCCTGAACAGTTTGGGCAAAAATGGACACATTATTAACGCTTGATACAGGTATGAATTTGGATTGTAATTAAATATTTCGTGACACATAATAGGTTTCTGACACAGAATAACTGTAGTCAAAGAACTTAGAATTGGTTATATGATTTGAATTTATATTCATTTTTTTGCTTTTGTGCAATACACTATGCTGTTGCGAATTGACCCCTCCCCCCAAAAAAAAATTACCCCCCCCTTTTTTTTAGCAGAAAAAAAAATATTTGAAGAAATTTTCTTTTTAATTTCTGAAATCTGAAATGAGAAAAAATTGTCCCCCCCCCCCAATTTTTTTTCACCTCCCCCCTTCCAAAAAAATGTCTTTGGACGACGCTGACAAACTTTTTTGCGGTCGTATAAAAATGAAAAAATATATCAGTGTATCTAAATTATATTTTTCACACATGCTTGTAATAATTTTACCGTATAGTTATGTTTAGAAAATGTTCTTTATAACAATTGCATTTGTAGTTTTATGAGACATAATGTCATTTATTCAATAACATTATACTCAAAACAAAAAGAAACGCACCACCTCTATTAATTTCTTTGGTGTACAAATTTCTATTGCATAAATTACTTTTTTAAAAGTGATTGAATTGAGTCAAAATTTTGATACCACGTTTCTGAAATATCAACACCAAATTCTGTGAAAATGAGAATTCATTTATTGCCAAATTTCTGAAATCTATAGTCGTGTGTAACTTTTAACCTGAAAACAACAAAACAAACTTTTGGTTTTTAGTTTCTTGATCGAATTATTTTCTAATGACTAATTTAAAATTGGCTTATCTCAGACTTTTGATTTTTTGACTGCTGAGGTTGAAATCGTTATTGCCGCCACTGAAGTGAAAATTTCTCTGTAAACTCTGCATTAATTTGAAGGTAATGCTTAAAATGTAATAGATTTCTACCAATTTGTAGCAAAAACAAGAAATTGTGATACTACTATATATGGTAAGCTGTGGTGCGTTATTTGTGTTGTTAAGTATAGTAACAACCATTACCGTGAGATGACGCGAAAGGGCGTTATTCAATAATAATTCCTTTAAATAGTTTAGCGCTTATTAATTTAATGTTCTACATAAATACATATTTTGTGTACACAAATATTTCGGGCGTCAGAATTGATGAGCTGGGTCAAACCTAAAGTTGTCTGAATGGTAGGCAGAAATTTCCTTAAAAAACTTGATGATTGAAAAAAAAAGGAAAAATGAAATTTTCTTCGGTTGGTCATTCGTCATATTTGTTGAAGGGCCAATGAATACTAATGAAAAATATAAATGGTGCATCATAATTATCGAACAAAAAACACAGTTGCAGTATCGACAAGCAACCAGAGTCATAACTTATCGTTAAATATATATGTGCCTTTTCTGAATGCGTGTAAAATATTTGCCACTGTTCTTGAATAATATTAGTCCGACTAGCAATCATACATACATACACACACACACACACACACACACACACACCAAAACGTGCTTGAACATGGAACATTTATCGGTCACCACAGAAAACTATTTTGTCAAACAAATCCACAAAAAAAAAGCCACGTATTTTAATTCCATATAACGTCCGGTTATTACAAATTCATGAAGGGCTAAACCTTCGAAAATTGTGGAAATGAGGCAATCTGGTATTTGGACAGAGAAATTGTCCGTGCCTGTGCAAGAGCCACCAGCAGATGCCTTCAATAGTTGTAGCCAAATTATTTTAACATGCCAAGAGCGTGGCACTCTCCCTTCAATAGGCATCGGATTTTAAGTCCCCATTCCAACTTGACGTGTATACGTGTTTATAACTCAGACAGCCCAACGAACACGGACTCTCTTTCAATAGGTTTTACTGCCAGATGGGAAAACTCTAGCGTTGGCAATATATATATAGGATATCCCAGTCAACCCTTGTGGTTGGGAAGAAGACGAAGGCCAAAAACAAAGTCTAAAAGTGTTTCTAATATATTTTATTCTTATCATTCATATTCAACCGGGTATGAGATTGCAAATATTTTGTGTTTTAAAAACACATAATGTCTGTGTGCTTTGGTCATTTTCAAAATCTCTTCAAAATGAGTTTATTTTGTTGTGGTAAAATTTGTAAGACCAGTCATATGATTGACAGCATTTCCGTAGTGTAACTACAAGATTTTCTTATTTACCAATATAGATAACAGTACAATATGTACAATTCTTTCCATGCACTTTATCATTATAAATATTGTCACAGATCCATAAATATGTAGTCATTGATAGAACACAGATATTAGTTTCCAATAGCAGACATTAGAAACCTACGTATTCCATAGTTTTTGTCATTATGTTATGTGTGTGTCTTTTTCTCCATATATGCAAAACCTTATGTCACATGTTATTAAATGGTGTGATGACATCATTAATTCTCTGACTGGTGCTTTGATTCCAATCGAGATCTCGCAGGTGGTCTTCCGCGCTTAAGATTACACTTTGGCCATGTTTTCTGCTTTTCAGCAAGACAAGACAAATAGTGATGTTCTTCAAATTTTGGATTATCTACAGCCGCCCACCCAACAGTTACATGTTCCTGTCTATATTCCTTGGTCATTGTCTTTAAATATTTTCCTACATTTTGGGCATCGTACCCCGAAAGATGATTCAGCATTCTTTCACGCATACAGTCACCCGATTGTCCGACATATATGATAATTCCATCCTCTTTGATGACGAATATTCCATGAGTCTCTGGATCTGGTAGCTCATATAAAGTCTTGTGTTGCTCTATTAATGATTCACATTTGTATTGTTCACAACTTCTAGTCTACAAAAAAACAAAACGTATATTAAAAAAACTTCACAAAAATTCATTTAACACTATTATAAGTCTCGTGTGATCTCTTTCTCTTGGTGAGTATGTAAGAGAATACTACCCAAAAACTACTAATTGTCTTAATATAAAACCTGAATGTTTTTTTTTTTATTTTACAAACAGAAAATAAGTATTTTCACGATTTTTCTTACCTTCTGTACATCTGATGGCTTTCCCATGATGGCTATGTACAGCTAATGATCATTTTAGGCTGACGGCCAATGTTGGGATAGTTTTATTTGTACTTATTTTGGTACATTACATAAAGTTCAAGTATATCACTATTCGTGTGACTAATTTGGGGAAATTGTAGACTTTGAAGTCATTGGAATATTGTACGCACCTCATATTCTGGATATTTCCATTTCTATTTTAAGATGGGTAAAAAAGTAGTCGCATTTATAAAAAGGAGTAATCATTAAATATATACTCATAACACTCGTGCACCCACGACATAACGACATGTGACTTCTTATTTCGTCATACACATCAAAACGCTTAGTCTCATGAAATGAACTTGGCGGCTACGGACGGAATCAGCATAAGCACTTTATTACTATTTTCCCACGTTTAATGTTTATTTTAAAGTTTGTTCAATTTGTGGATCTTGAAACTGACTTTATTTGTGTAGCTCTTTAAAAGGTGAATTTAGTTTGTATGAAAACTACAATTTTTAACTTATTTTTGTGTATCATAAATGAATGATACCTGAACACCTGAATTTGAATGGAAATAAAGTATTTACGGATCCCGACTCAATATTCTTATTATTAACAACTTTCAAATTATTAAAAATGGGATCACGGAACTCTTTTGTTATTCATTCATTATACTGATAGTCTTTTATTACTTACTTTTATCTAATTGTAAATAATACCATGCTACAAATGTCTCGTAATTCATTCCATTTGTTTTGTTATTGCGCAATTCAGTGACTGGTACCTAACTTAAATACTATTGCAAATTATTATATCAAATAAATGAATTCAGATACCAGTATGACACTGTAACTGTGGGATAGGCTAAAATATAGGACAATGTTCGATAAACACAGTTATGATAATAAAAGAATTTGGGATTGCGCAAAATGTTACAAATATTTGTCATGCAAACACAATGGTCATATTTTAATTAAAGTGCAAAATTTAAGCACACCAACCCCTTCCCTTCTACTTTCATTTTAAAGGTTTAATTGAAATTGCAAAGTTATTACTCTAATTTAGCCTATCAGTAAAATATTTCTCGTGTAACATAAAATAATGTCCCCAATGATAATCGGATTCTTTGATATGTCCATGAAAAGTATGTGTAAAATCGTGGAAGCTGTATCAAATAATTCTTGTCTGCAGTACACAAACATTTATATAGAAAACACCTATATTTTTTAACATAATTAAAGTATTGTCACAAAGGCATTAATTTATGAGTATAACTGTATCTATTTAACTTTGGTTTTTTTAATCAATAATACAATAAAATTAACGATGTCATTGTCCAAAAAGAATTTATATAACCTCCCTTTGACGATACAAAATTTGATTACCATCAAACTATTAATTATCGTCAATATATATCAGAACGAAATTTCATAATGGAAAATTGTCACGAGTCCTTCTCTGAATATTATTTCATAGACGGGGACAAAATATAATCTAGGAAAAGTATACTAATCAATAATTCAATGTCCCAGATTAGATCTCTGGAGTCGGTTTCACAAAAAAAACTCCTGGTCCCAGATAGAATTATCAATAATCATGAAAATTTGTCATGTGGAACTAGTACTTCATTGCACACTCTTTTGCTTTACAAGCGATAGCAAACATGTAAACCCTGTCAGATTATGTATTTGTCTGCGTGGCACAAGCCAGGAGCCTGTAATCCAGCGGTTGTCTTTGGTTGATGTCTACAATAATAAAGTTTTGTTGGTTTTCTCACTTAAATTGGTTATCATTTTGTAATGCCAGGGTCTTTAATAGCTAATTAATTATACCAGCTATACGGTATATGAGTTTACATCATTGTTGGAGGCCGTACGGTGATCTGTAGTTGTTTAATCCTTGTCCTTTGGAAGCTTGTCTAATTAGCAATCATACAATATCTCCTTATTTTTAGATTTTAAACAAATCAGGTCCTAGCTAGGCGCTGATCCTGTATTTGAGGTCAGTGATGGCGCGGCCCTAACAGTGTCTTGCCAAAAAAATGGATATGTGTTCGTGTTCAGTTGTGGGGGATATATATGTAACTCGATCTAAATCTTGTCATTTATATAAGAACACCTAAAGCATGTGTTATTTTCAACAAATTATGTCATAGGTCATAATTTGCTCGATAATCTTATTTTAAAATACAACGGCCGAATAAATAAGGGTCTGAAATAAGAGTTCTTCATTTGTCTATTCTTTATTTTGAGCCAATTATTCTCTTTTTTGACTGTTAACCCAATCCAAACCCTAATAAAAAGCCGAACATTGAGCAATGGTCATTGTTACATTTTACATTGCAAATAAATCGAGATTTTTTTTCAAAAAGGGAAGGGGTATGAATATTACACAATAACAACTACATTTCTTTTTAAGTCCGTTTCAAAGTATTTCATGGATAGTTGGTTTGATCATTCCGGCAGACTTGTATGTGTACGGCTTATACTGAACCAAACTTGGTTCAAAATCAAGGTTAAGCTGTGGAAAAAGTAGTGTAGACCAAGTTATCAATTTATTTTTCGGGTGGGTTTGGTGTAATAAACATTTAAGGGTTCATATTCATCAATTTAAAATGACGTTAATGCCGAGCACATGTGTCATTTTAATAATACCAGTTAGTGATGAGTAACTGTCTTTTGAGAGTGCAGATTTTTCCAAAATGAAGCTACATTTGTATGAATCTGATCTTACGTGTGGTATGTATAATTGATTGTTGTGTCTCTAAAATATTCCAATCTCCGGTGGTGTTCGGTCACTGTGTGTTCGGTATGAAGCTGCATTTGTATGAATATGATCTTACGTTTGGTATGTATAATTAATGTTGTGCATCACTCTGTTTCGACTGTTCCTGGTGTTTGATACAATGTCTGGTGTTTGCTTTACCATTAAGTCCTTTGTGCAACACAATAATTCTGTTTCCCTCCTTCCATCTTTAAGTGATATTCAGTGTAGGTCTTTTAATATTTTGGTCATGGAGCCATCTTCTATGAAGCAGCCAATTGTTGTAAAACTAGCTGCTCGTTTTTGTACTTTTTTTAATTCGTTTTCTGAGTTAGTGCAACTAGGATCCGAAGCTGTGCCTGCATATTACAGTAGTGATCTGAATACGAGTTCAGAAGGACATACATATAGTCATTTATAATATTTGATAAAAATGATACGGTAACCTTGTAATATATCGACTGTCGAAAGTTCTGTAGTTTGGTAGTTTTATTTGGAGAGCGTGTGTTTTAAAATATGACATCCTGAAGTATAATACAATATTGCTCTATTTCAGCGAGACTATTTTTGACTGCATTTCACTCGCAGAAGAAAGGGAGGGGACTTGACTCCTTTTGTGGTAGGGTGAGCAGCTAAGACATCCAGTTACCCCACCCTTTTCTTATATTTTGTTGAATGTTTAAAAATACATACCCTATCATATATGTTTTAGCAAGCAAAAATTTACCTCTTGCAGAGGCAGATTTTTTTTGGGGGGGGGGAGGGCAGGGTGCCCGGTCCCCCCTTTTGTGGGATACATTTGGATGATTATTTAGGGAATCACTGAATCATGACTAAGCGGACCCCCTCTTATGGCAGTCAGTGCTCCCCCCTTTATGAAAATTACTGGATCCGCCACTGTATTGACTACGCTATATAAGATCAAATTACACTACCATCTACATAATACTTCTTAACATCAATCTGGGACTATTAACGTCAATACATTATGTCCCAGCTTAAATATGTTGAAGATTACAAGCCGTAAAAAATGGGGTTAAATGGATTTAACAAAAATATGATTATCTGATGCATTTACAACTAGGATTGTCTCGCCCTTATCATATATTATGAATCTTCAAATAGTGACATATTCCAGCGGTTCATCTTTACCACTGATTGCACAGTAAGGAGTCCATAGAGACCTATAATCTGATATTGATTTGACCGTCCCAGATTTCCGTAATATAGTCATGTCTTCCTCAATTGGTCTGGATATTACTTGTTAATTGTTTTTCTTCGACACACGTGTTTTTTGTTTTTTTTTTCATTGAAAAATGTCAGACCTAGATTCTTCCGATTCAGAGAGTATAGATTCTGATACTCAGGTAAAGTTCTGCTGTTTATCACAAATGATGACGGTAAAAGTTGAGGGAACATACACAATGTAGACTCACAGTACGGTATGCTTGACGGTTTGAGGTTTCGTCCCAGGTTGGTTCAAACCTTCGCGTATTTACAAATTATAATTTTTAGGGTTTGGACAGGGCAGTCCCTGATCCACACTTCCCTTCCACGACTCCCATTTCCATCCATCCTACTCAAACTTTTCTCCTATTTCCCAAACGAAATTCGGTAAAAATTTCTTTCCCAGAAATTATATCCCTAATGTAAAATGTATACTCCCCTCCTGCTTCCTGCCCCCTCATTCCAATGTTCCCTTACCCCCTGTTCACCCACTCAATTTTGAGTTTATGTAGCTTGATTTGGCTATATAAGCTCGATTGAGCTATAAAAATATCTATGAATTTTTTCAACTTAAATTTAACACTGTTCAAGTTTCTGCATTAGTACTGGGACTATTATACCAGAGACATATATATGTGTATATATGTCTCTGATTATACTAAGCCTAAGGACTTATTTGTATAATAGTCCCAGATTAGTACTTTGAATTGAGAATTTTTACAACCATAATAATTGATTGGAATAATCTACCAGTTGATGTAATTACTTTAAAAACTATTGATGCATTTAAAATAAATGACGGTGATGTACCAATTCAGCTACTGATATGGACTCAAATGGATCATTTATAAAGTCGTAATTGTTGCGAAATATTGCACCATACTATGCCAGAGTGATGTGTGTAATTAATTTTGAAAAATATACCAAAACAAGGTGGGCTAAAAAAAGATGGATAATTGCAGTCTAATATTTTGCATTCCTTCAAGTTCATGTATTAGGGTTTAACCAAGGATTTGTATAGTTAACTATACAAATCCTAGTTAACTATACAAATCCTTGGTTTAACATATGAAAAAAGGTTCTACATGTAGCTGTGTACCTCAATTCATACATGTGATGGACTGTGAAACTCAGATCAGGAGATTAGGAAATTTTGGTCAGGAGTTAAGACCTCTGATCAGGAGGGTTTTTATCGACATAATTTTTGTGGTAAATGTAACCGTCTGATGTAAAATTTGTTTTTTAAAGTGTAGCCTCTTTGCTTGATTGATATCACTTAAAAGAAATATTGAGAAGATTCTGTTTCTTGTTTTGTTTTTGATTGTTGACTGCTCATAAATAAAGTACATTGATTTAACCTTTTCTTTGAGTACTAAGAAAACATCAAAGTATAGTGTTTTATTCATGCCTCCATCTTATTTATTTGTATTCAATGTCATTGGCATAGATATATAAGAATGAAATATGCTATACATTTATAAAATGATAAATATATGAAATGTTAACAAACAATAGTTATGAATAGTTTTTAAGCATTAAGAAAGTCATTTTGCTAGAAAACTTAAGACATTTTTATTTCAAATGCTGTAAAATATATTAGTTTATAGTATCACTGTCTATATTATAGTGACAAATGTTATTAAGAACTGAAGCACTGGTCTTGGAACACTGGGTCATGTAAGAAGTACAAGCTGACTTGGCTGCCTTTAGTTTAATACACTTGACTTCGTACTAAAGTAATCCTAATGCTGGTAACAGTTTTGTAGTTGTTAGGAGGCTGTGAATTGTAATTGAGTCAATGTTTGTCTGCTGTCAGTTAGGACTGAAACTATTGTATACCGTTATGTCCTAGGATTGGATCTTCTTTAGCATGCTGAAGGTCCTTCATGTCCACATTAGAGTGTGAAAAAGCTAGTATTTCTTTGCTGAGTTGAAAGTTTATAAAATGTTTTTTTGGCATCAAAACCTTCTGTTGGATGTTTTGAAAACAACTTTCCACTTTTCTATCAATGCTGGTATCGATCGATGTGTGCCATAGACAGAAGCCATATCAAGAATTTAATATCCTATCACCTGTTTATAATATTGTTCAATCAAATTATTATCCCTTGTTAATTAGCCGCTGGCCAGGTCAAAATCTCAACATGTTGCATAATCAGGTAATGTCAGTTACACCGGATACGTTTGATACACTCTGGTTTTTACATCTTCAACAACAAACAATTGTAAACATCGCAGTAAAAAATGTGCCTAAAATTTTTCATTCATGATATTTTTTATACACAGGAGGTTTGGAGTAGACCCCTGAAAACAGGATTATTGTACTCCCGTCGGGAGGTTCACGTGTTTCAATTAATTCAAATTAAGAATTTTCAATGATTTTCGGATCTGTATTGACAAGTTCCTTAAAGAATCAATTATTAACCTTTAACATGCAACATGTGCAAAGGGGCCTGTACCCAAAGTACTGTTTTTTTTTTTGTTCCTATGGCTCTCCATACTTTTAGAGGTCAACTGTATGGTATGTATTTTAAAATTGATGCATGTTCCCTCAAACTAAGGCTATTTATTGTCATGTTTCAGAGGTTTAAGGTGCAGTTTTAGCCCATAAACAAACCTTGAAAATTCAAATCGGATAAAACTGGTTTTTCTGGAGGGGGCCTTCACTTCAATGTCTGGGACACACGATACAGAGGCCTAATTCTTCAAAAAAAAGTGTCAACCAGCAGGCATATAACTGCAGTCTACTGTTCATGTTTATTATTGAAATACGCTTAGGGAACGACTACTTCTGGTTGCAGGTCCAGGTGAAGCCAAAAAAAATCAGCACACTGGGTCTCTATTAGGATTTCTATATCATCAATCCCTTGCTCAAAGATTGCATCTTTGATAAACAAAAGACACCACTTTTTAAAATGTTCTTTGCCCTCTGAGAGGTAAGATGAAGACAATGTTAGTGCCTAAGTTGTATAACCTATTGAATTATCAGACAACAGACCAGAACCTTGAAGCACAGAGAAATGAAAGAAATCGATTCCCTTATAGGGAAGGCAACAACTCCCTTTTGAGAGTGACATATTAGACTACATGACATCATCCACACTGTCTTTTCCTTGTCCCATGGCCTGATGAAAGTTTGGCTAAATTGAAACGAAAACAAAGTTTCAGAAAAGACTTTCTCTACATTGAAAAAAATATCTTTGGCTGAGTAAAATGATTGAAAGAGATTTCATGAAGAAACAGAACAGCACTATTTTTTTTTTTATGACTGGTGTATCAATTTTTTATGACAGGTTTATCAATAAATAAACTAATAAATTTGGTATAAAGATTATACATTACTTAAATATACTTGAGTATCACACAACTTGCTAAGCTGTGAATATAAATAAGTATATGTGGTATGAGTGCCAGTGAGACAACTCTCCATTCAAGTCACAATGTGTAAACAGTAAACAATTATAGGTCAAAGTACAGCCTTCAACACGGAGCCTTGGCTCACACTGAACAACAAGTTATAAAGGGCCCAAAATGACTAGTGTAAAACAATTTAAACAGGAAAAGTTCGAAACCAATAGTCTAATCTATAAAAAAAACGAGAAACACTTATGAACCACATCAACAAACTACAACCACTGAACAACAGGCTCCTGACTTAGGACAGGTGCATACAAATGCAGCGGGTTAAAAAGTTTAAACAGACGCCAACCTTCATCCTAACCTGAAACAGTAGTATAACATTACAACATAAAAAGACACACTATAAAATTTCAATTGAAATGGCTTATCTCGATCAAAAAGACATATAAACAAAAACAGGTAAACATACACTGAACAAATAAGTTTATTCTATGACACAGTATAGATACAATATTAATTAAAAAGATGTAGAATAATGTCAAAAAAGACAACTCTAACCTGGGACAAAATGGCATTAAATAAAATAATGTACACAGGTAAATTTAAATATAATAATTTTGGTGTTGGGAGTACGGAGATATTTTTTCAAAATAAATAAATTTGTTGTTCACGGTACAAGTACAGAAGTGAAAATTTATCGTCATACTAAATACTTATCAAAGGTGGTACATTTTAAAACTAGTAAGACGAGATATAACACCAAATAAGTAAACATTGAATAACTAAAATGTATTACAAATTGTGTCAACAGGTCAAATTAACATGAAAGTAAGATTTGAGAATACTCACAGTTACTGAAAGCTAGTGAAAAGCCCAAAACTATTAATAATAAAAAATCACTCATCAGAGACTAAGATCAATTAAAACACGTCCCAGGGATTTAGTGTTTTAATGCCATGGACAGTCAAAGTAGACATGACTGGTGAATGTCTGTTTAATGCATAATTTTTGCTGTTCCATACTTCAAAAGGAAGGTTGGGATTGCTTTTGGGGGTTATGGCCCAAACCATTTTAGGAATAAAGGGCCAAAAAAGTATGATGTTCTGGTTTCCAGACAATAACTTGAGTATAAGTCTATGGATCTCTATGAAATTTTACCACAAGGTTCCATACCAAAAAAGGAAGATTTGGATTGATTCAGGGGGTTATGGCCCTAACTGTTTAGGAAAAAAGGGCCAAAAACAATACTTTCTAATACTTTGTATAAAATGCTTATTTTTTGACCAATTTCAATGTGATTTAATTCAAAGTCTTGAATTATTGGGGTTCTTTAATATGCTGAATCTAAGAGTGTATGTAAATTTCGGATTTTGGGCCCCGTTATCAAATTGGTCCACATTAAGGTCCAAAGGGTCCAAAATGAAACTTTGTTTGATTTTATCAAAAATTGAATTCTTTGGGTTCTTTGATATGCTGATTCTAACCGTGTATTTAGATTTTGGATATTGGAACATAATAGGTAAATGTCCAATTAAAAATTTTTAAGTTCTTAGACCACATTCATTCTGTGTCAGGAACTATGCTATGTCAAACATTTAATCACAATCCAAGCTCTGTATTTCACAATTGATAGAAATTGTAAGTAGAGTTATAGTTGAAAATAGATTCAGCACCAAAACTTATTTTAGAGAAGAAATTCTGTATAAATATAGTTTGAAATTTACTCTTCATTATTAGATATTTTGAAAAATTATTACTGGTAAGTTTTATATTCCAGTTTTTTAAGGAATGAAACTTTCAAATTTTTTTTTTCATTTTTTTTTTTCATTTTTTTAAAGAACTTTGTGGTAGGTTTGTTTGTTATTCAGTATAAATTAATTTTCAGAATGCTAAATATATATATTTATATTTTGATGAAGGGAACCCTTTTAAAAACTTAGTTAATATTGGCCATTAATAAAAAAAAAATTAAATTCTTGGTGTACTTGGATATACTGAATCTAACCATGTATTTAGATTTTGGATATTTGACCATTATAGGTAAAAGTCCAATTTCAAGTTTTTCAGTTCTTTGACCACATTCATTCTACATGTATGTCAGAAACCTATGCTTGTCCCAACTGTTCAGGGTTCGACCTCTGTGGTCATATCAAGCTGTGCCCAGCGGAGCATTTTATTCTCAACTGTCTTGGTGTCATGTACTCATTTTCAAGTGAATGATTAAATGCATCTTTTCACAAAATGGCACAGTTAGAAGTCGTGATATAATAACATTTTAGTATTTGAATATCAGTGCTGTCATTACGTCCCATGTAACTGTATTGTTTGCCCTTAATATGTAAGTGAAATTCAAATGGATATTTTATTAGTTTCAGACTATAGTCCTATAACCGTAATTATTCTTCTTTTTCATACAAACTTTTGTTACATTGTTCCTGAGCACACTTCAATAGAACGAGGCCAAAGGTTCCGCCAAACGCGAGATTTTTTACATCAAATTTTGAGTAAATGTTTTAGTAAACTTCATGTACTGCTCCTATGAAATATAAAATGAGTTCAAAACTCACAGGCTTAAGGACGGCAAAACCTTTCTATTAACATTAACTGTCATCAGAAATAGATTTATGAATGTTATATATTCTTGCAGTTGCAACAAGACTTCAGTTCCGGTAAGCTGAAACCAGGACTAAATGTAGCTCTACCAGCCAGTATAGAAAAACATTATATCAATGATGTGGTAAGTTTCATTTTTATGCCCCCGCCGTAGCGTAGGGGGCATTAAGTTTTACCCTTATCTGTCCGTAAAACGGTATGTATGTATGTACGTACGTCCCAAAGTTGGTTTCCGTTCTCTTAACTTTAGTTTGCCAAATGTTATGAAACTTATACGCAATGTGTATTACCACAAAACACAGATCAAGTTTGAATTTTGGTGTTGTCACATTTACTGTTCTAGAGTTATGCCCCTTTACAAATGGAAAAATTGCTGAATTTTTCGTGTCCGTTCTCCAACTTAAGTTTGCCACAACCAAATGTTATGAAACTTATACACAATACTTATTACCTCAAAACTCAGATCAAGTACAAATTTGGGCAGCGTCACTTTTACCGTTTGTCAGTTATGTCCCTTTATAACTTTATATGATATGCAAGCGGGGGCATCATCTGTGTCCCATGGACACATTCCCCATTTATCTATTATGTTGAGAGTGGATACACAGTTCATAAAGGAGAAAAATTATTTGGTTGTGTAATGGTAATAAGAATTAATATAAACTAACTGGCATGGTATATAGTCAGAAAATTATATATTAAAAACATAGTATTAAACATAGAGCACTATATGATAGTAACAAAAAATTTGGATTTCAGAGTACAGGTGTTGCAGATAGTTGAGAATCAAAATGAGCAGACCAATTCATATTTTTAATAAATCAATGATAAAGAAAACAAAGTACATGAATTTTGAAATTATGTTTCACTTTTATTTCCTCAAAAGTCATCTTTTTTTATTACAGTACACATGGTAGATAATATTAGATCTGTACAATCTTCTCAACAGATTTTTAATTGTTTGTCTTTTCAGGTTTGGAGGTCATATAAACCAATTTGAAACCCCTCTCCGTCTAATATTTACTTCTTATAGTGGTCATATGTCACCGTTGTTCCTGAGTACTTTATTACAAGACATCTGATCATCATCAACATTTTCTGTTTCAATAAGTAAAGGAGATGATGGGTAAATGTCTATGAAACAGGAACCCAACAACATTAAAGTCATCTAGCAATCAACATACTGTCTTCAAAAATAGATAGGTATCTACCAATATTACAAGTTCTTCATTTCTCTAATCTACATTTGTATTTTCATTTTATCTTCAGTATTTGCATACATATTATTTATAAGAAAGTGCTGTAATCATAGCTTTATTTTTATTGCTTATGCAGGCTGGAATGAAATGTAAGCTAGAAGAATTAAAGTCTAATTTGGACTGGATAGAAAGACTTGACACTACCAGTGATCCAGCACCAGCTCAGCCTGGCACAGATATACAAGGGGGCGATGATATACATAATGATTTCAGGAGGGAAATGTTGTTGTAAGATTTAGAATTTTTATATTTTAAGCAATTCTTTAAGTATTAACATATTTCTTGTCTTCTTACTTGTTAATGTAAGGTAAACATATGAACAAGGACATATTTTCGTGACAATTTACATTCATATTATTTTAATGCTCTAGAAACTCCGGTAAATAAATCAGACATGAAAATTTGCTGTTTAACATTAATATTTATTCAAATGTCAATGTCCTTATATCCTGGCCAATTCAGCCCTTCTGCTGGAAAATCTTTAAATGATTATTGGTGATTGAATGTCATAGTCCAAAACTGGTACAGGTTCTTTGCAAATTAATTTGATATGCTGAACCAGGTTTTATGGCATACCAAATCTCCCCCTTTTATGATAGTTATTTAAAGTTTCATTTTATCTTTGCATCATGGAGGAAATTAGAAATACATGTAAAGTTTCAAAGATTCAATTTTATTTGTATTGTACTTTTTCTGCTCTCAAATAAGTCATGTTCAAGTACATCCATAAGATGTTTAGTTTTCCTGTAAACTTTACTTTCATTTTTACCTTTTAACTTTCAACATTTTGGTGGAATTGCTTTTACCAGCTAGTTTGCATAAATTTTTCTCTTATATTACGTAATGGACTTTAATAGCTAATAGTTTAAGTTTCTTTTGGGATATTTGTCATTTGTACATGGAATTAGAGATTGTTCATTGCCTTTTTAAATCCAATAGAAGAATTGAAAGTTTTAATGTATAAATATTGTAAATACAAATTAACAATATCAAGATATAATAGATAAATCATTCTGGCTTATAGCATCTACAATTTAAGGTGGTACCTAACACTACAGGGAGATAACTCTGTAAAAATCAGCTAAACGTTTTAATCATGTTGTATTGTTAAGGAAATATCAAGATTCTCAATGATCAAAATTAGTGTTTGTCAAACTGCTATATAACCAGTGAAATTTTTCTGATAAAGTGGTTGGTTCAAATTATTTGAAATTTTTATATTTTTGTCAAAGGGTCAAAGTAAACATTTCGTCAAATTTTTAGGAAAATTAAACGAGCCAAATTAGTATTAGTCAAGGTGTTGGGTACCACCTTAATAACTTCAGTGTTCATGTTTTTGTGTTTTCAGTTACAGACAAGCTCAAGCTACTGTGTTGACAGCTATTCCAAAACTCCACAAAATGGGTATAAAGACTAAAAGGCCAGAAGATTATTTTGCACAAATGGCTAAAACAGATGACCATATGAAAAGGGTATAAATAATTGATTCCAATCATTGTATGTAGGTAAAAGATTAAAGAGAGAAAACCATAGCAATATTTTGACCTTTGAATGATCTTTGCAGGGGTCAAATAGTGTTTATTAAATTTCCTCTGGTGAATTTGTCTGTTGTACAATCCTAGACAGAACCCTCTTAGGTTGTAGTATTGGGCAGCCATTTTTGTCGTGCCTTGCGATGAAAGTCGCGGAAAGCAAGACATAGGGATTGTTTTTCCGGCAACGGCTGCAGCGGTGGCATCAACAATGTTAAGTTTTCTGCTTAAGTTAGTTTGATAGGAACTACTTGTGATAGATCATTGATATTTAATAGAAAGTTTCATTACTCTCAGTACATATCAGTCTGACAACTAATAAGCAATTTTCAATGTTAAGTTTTCTGCTTAACTTAGTGATAGGATTTACTTGTGATAGATCAATGATATTTGTATGAAGTCACATTACTATTAGTACATATCAGTTTAATGACTATTTTGAGGCACTGGCCCCTAGGACATGGTCTAGTGACTTTGAATTAATAAGCAATTTTTGTCCCCTGCATAACGCGTCCGTCCTGTCTTGTTAGCACTCTCAAAGGTACAATTCTTGCCAGATTTTCATAAAACTTATACTATAGGTTAATATCAGCAATATCTCGGACATGTTTACAATAGTGGCCGATCGACTTTTTTGAAAGAATTATGCCCCTCGGAATTATTAAATTTTTGGAAAATGGCTTCGTTAGCGCTATCACACGTATAATTCTTGCCAGACTTTTATAAAACTTATACTATAGGTTAATATCAGCAATATCTTGGACAAATTTTATAATGGTGGCCGATCGACTTTTTTTTAAAAGAGTTATGCCCCTTCGAAATATTAAATTTATGGAAAATGGCCTCATTAGCGCTCTGATGGTTACAATTCTTGCCAGATTTTTATAAAACTTATACTTTAGGTTGATATCATCAATATCTCATACAAGTTCTATAATGGTGGACGATCGACATTTTTTTAAAAGAGTTATGCCCCTTGGAAATATAAATTTATGGAAATGGCCTTGTTAGGGCTACAAAAAAAAAGTGTTTTATTTAGTTATTCCCCTTGTTCCTTGGATAGATAATATATGTGCAACGCGGGGGACATTCAAACTCTGTTCTTTTATCAATGTTAAGTTTTCTGCTTAAGTCAGTTTGATAAGAACTACTTGTGACAGATCAATATTTCATAGCAAGTATAGTTTGAATATTATATCCTTTTGTTACTTTGATCAATCAAAATGAATATCATTAAAGTATAGGAAGTAATGTATATTGTATCTTAATTTTAATACTTCTTGACATTTTAGGTTAGGGAGAGATTATTACATAAACAGTTATCTATAGAAAAATCAGAAAAAGCAAAGAAACTACGAGAACTCCGCAAATATGGCAAAAAGGTAAGATTTTGATGTGGCTTTTATTGCATACAGAAAGTATATACATGTATTAGTTGCTTTAATAAAAGAATAGAATTATTTTCATGATAGTTTAAGTGTTTTAAAAAGTTATAAATCAAGATAACTCAATTAACATCTGGGTTGCCTTCAATATCATAGCAGCAACAAGCTGCTATGTCCTAGATATCTATGTTGAACGATATGCTAAATAGCTAGGCTATCTAGATCTTTTTAGCGGCTAGGCTAGCTATACCTTCAGTAGTCAAAATCTAAGTAGACCTACGTAGCTGCTATGATATTGAATGCACCCCATATGAAAATAAATAAAATAGTTTTTATACGACCGCAAAAAAAATTTTGTGGTCGTATATTGGTATGACGTTGGCGTCGTCGTCATCGTCGTCGTTGTCCGAAGACACACTAGTTTTTGCACTCAAAAAAAAAAAAGGAAGGTGGGGATTGATTTTGGGGGTTATGGTACCAACAGTAAAGGAATAAGGGGCCGAAAAGGGGCCAAAAATAAGCATTTTTGTAACTTCCAGACATAACTTGTGTGTAAGTGTATGGATCTCTCTGACATTGTACCACAAGGTTCCATATCACAAAGGGAATGCTGGGATTGATTTTGGGGGTAATTGCCTCCAAATTTTAGGAATTAGGGGCCAAAAAGGGGCAAAAAACAAGCATTTTTCTAGTTTCATGACAATAACTTGTGTGTAAGTGTATGGATCTTTATGAAATTGTACTACAAGGTTCCATATCACAAAGGGAAAGCTGGAATTGAGTTTGGGGGTAATTGACCAAAAAGTTTAGGAATAAGGGGCAAAAAAGAGGCCAAAAATAAGCATTTTTCTAGTTTCCAGACAATAACTTGTGTTCAGGTGTATGGATCTCTCTGAAATTGTACTGCAAGGTACCATACCACAAAGGGAAGGCTGGGATTGATTTTGGGGGTAATTCCCTAAAAAATTTAGGAATTGGGGGCCATAAAAGGGCAAAAAAACAAGCATTTTTCTAGTTTCAGGACAATAACTTGTGTTTAAGTGTATGGATCTTTATGAAATTGTACTGCAAGGTTCCATATCACAAAGAGAAAGCTGGGTTTGAGTTTTGGGGTAATTGCCCTAAACGTTTAGGAATTTGGGGCCAAAAAGGGGCCAAAAAACCAGCATTTTTCTAGTTTCCAGACAATAACTTGTGTTCAAGTGTATGGATCTCTCTGAAATTGTACTGCAAAGTACCATACCACAAAAAGAAGGCTGGGATTGAGTTTGGGGGGTGATGAATCATAAGGGGGTTCAAAAAATTTGGGGGGGATTTTTTTTTTTTTTTTTTCTTTAAAATTTTCCATTTTAAATTGGTTATTTCTGATTTATATATAAAAGCAAATAATAATGATATGGTTTGAATAGGTAAATTAAAATTTTTTAAGTTCTTAGACCACTTTCATTCTGTGTGAGAAACCTATGCTGTGTCAAATATTTAATTACAATCCAAATTCAGTGCTGTATCAAGCTTGAATGTTGTGTCCATACTTGCCCCATCTGTTCAGGGTTCAACCTCTGCGGTCGTATCAAGCTGCGCCCCAGCGGAGCATTTTATTTCAATTAACACCAGATGAAAAAAGTAATTCAGTAAATGGACATAACTGTTAAAAATCACATAAATGTTTGAATTTACCTTTTTTCATTGGTGTAGTCTAAACTTACAAGTGTCACAGATTATTTCAATTCTGTTTCACCTAAATGCTAAAAAAGCAAAGGAATTTTGGAAAGTTTTAAATGACATCTGAAAGATTAAAAAAAAGTATAATAAATGCAATTTAGATGGAGTGTTTTTTGTTGTTGCTGTTTTCAGTCCCAAAATGCAATGCAAAGCACTTGAAAATGTAATGTTTCAACAACAACTTAATTTAACCATTTTTTCAAAACAATTACTCTGCCAGTCTTAGCAATTTAGAAATAATTAAATATATGCTTTGCATTTTAATATTTTTCAAAAATTCAATGGCCAACAAATACACACTTGTTCTACTTGTATACCAAGTTATTTACTTCTCAAAACTTTATAAAAAAAATAGTGATTCCAAAGTTGTGTACACAGAAAAAAATGTGTGTATAAAAGATGCAATGTCTGCTTTTATGCTTCACAACAAGTAGATGATGCCAAATAATATGTACCAAGAGTATCAGAAATTGGATTCAGGAGATGATATATGTAAAAAAGAACAATTTAAGCTTAAGGCAACAATATAGATGTTTGGACAATAAGGACAGGCAAATACAATTTCACCATTATAATCACTGGAGTTATAGATGATAGTTAAGGCAATGTGTATAAAGACAACTGTTCAGCCATTACATTTAATATACAACTAACGTATTTCCGCATAGGCGTCACACTGACAGTACTACGTCGACAATGGACAAGTACAATAGTATGGATGTTGTGTTCTCGTGACAATCTCAACATGAGTGTTAAAAGCTTTTCTTTAAGCTGCAAAATACAGACTAAATTCTTGTTATTGCATGCATGTCTTAATTCTATAAGATTCATTCTTAATAAAAAATATTTTATTTAATTCTTGCAAATGCATTTGTATAAACTGTATTCAAGGTTCAACAAGAAGTACTATTGAAAAGACAGAAAGATAAAAAAGAAATGATGGAAGCAGTGAAAAAATATAGAAAAGGTAATTTATTGGTTGGATTGATTGATTGTTGATTGTTTAACATCCAATGGCAAATATTTCATGCATGTTCAGGGTAATTTATTGGTTGGAACATTAGTTTTTTATTTGAATGTTAAGAATGTTAAATCATCCTTTTTTATTGTAGAAGCATGATATATTTCACTGTATTTTATTTCTTTTGAGAGGATTTTTATAGTTTTTGAATGCACTATGTTTTGAATTCAAGTGTGCAATACATGAAGATTTCATATCTCTGACGTAGCATGTCTCACTAGTACATGTCAGGAAATGTTTTCATTGGTAAATGGTGTTTAATAGTTTTTCGCACAGATTATTAACTTTCAAATAGATAGAATATGTGTTGAAAAATATTTGTTCTTATCCAGTTAGACTTTAAAAATCTCTGCCATTGTGAACGTTGTGAAATTCAATGATTGACAGCAAGAAATACCATTTAAAACCCAATGTTAAAGTAAACATATTTCTGATAGTTATATTTTAGTGTTTTTTGGCCAAATAATAAATTGATATTCATGATTTTTGTCTCACCTTGATGGAGTCAAAAAGCGAGACAAAGGTATGCTGTTTATGGCATTGGCATCAACAATGTATTAGTTTATGATTAGGTCAGTTTATGGGGAACCACTGGTGGTAGGTCAATTATAGTTGGTATGCAGTTGTATTAGCATTGGCACATCTCATTTCCATGGACAATATTTGGCCCCACCTCCTCAGTCATAGTCTATTGACTTTGAAACTTTTGCTTAGTTTACATGTATTAATTTATGATTAGGTCAGTTTATAGGGAAACACTAGTGGTAGGTCAATGATATTTGGTATGCATATGTATTAGCATTGGCACATCTCAAGTTCATTGACTTTGAAACTTTTGCATAACATATGTTTAAGAATTGCTGTTTTAATTTCAGCAATTGCATTTTACTATCAAATTAACAAAAAGGTGAGACATATCTCTATGTTAACAGTTTATTCTTATACAATGTTAAATTTTTTCACAACTTAGCTAGTGATAATTTAGAGCTTAACATATATGGTATAAACTATTGTCTATTTTAAAACGAAGAAGTTGAGGAAAGCTTAAAAACACTTCTTATTATATCTTACTGTATATTCTATATTTCAGGTCAGAAAAACAAATTAGATTTTTTGGATGATCTAGACAAACCAGCTTCTAAACAACAAGGTGGAAAACAGAAAGATAAAAAGGAATTTAGGTATAAACAGAAAAAAATCACTCTGATCTTGATACTGTAAACTATATTGCAAATTTTATTTTATCTAAAATCCTACATCAGATAACCTAACCAAAAGAAATGTCTTTAAAGAAAAAAAATGTTTCTAAGGGTACAAAAACTAGTAAATTTCAAGTTTGATATATTAAGTTGATAATGTAGATCATACTAAAATACTATGCTGATTATAATTATAATCCACTCAAGATGTTCAAATTATCAAATTTTAATGTGTTGGCAGCTCAATGTTTTAATCATGGTAATCTAGTTGATTTGGGGTGTATGATGGGTTGGGGGCTAACATGTGTGTTTGGGCAGAAGACTAAATCTGTTTGTGCACAACAACTTACTACATGCTCAACCATGTTTTTCAAATTTACGTATGTTGTTTTTGATTGCAAATTGAAAATCAAGATTGAAATTGACAATATTCTCTCTTGCTGTTCAGGAGTTCTGGTCATTGATAAATTGGAAAATTGCACTTAAAGTCAGTTCTGTGGAATAAATTGAAAAGTTTTTATCCAATGCTTTTCAAATTTAAAATATAGGTTGTTACTGATGACAGAATTGAGGTTAAGTTCAATCTTGACAATTTTTACTTTGTCGTTCAGGAGTAATGGTCCTTGATTGATTGGAAAATTGTATTTTAAGTTATTTCCGTGCAATATTTGAGAACCTTACAAATTTCTTCAAAGCGCAGTTTACTGTTGTATTCATGTATTTTATTTTGAAATGGTCTTCATACATACGCAGCACCACCATACATACGGATGATAAGTCATGAAAACCAAAAACCCAGATTTATTAATACATTAATCGGATTTTGCTCCATGATCTACAAACTATATAGTTATGCTTGACAATGCAAACTGAAAGTGTGAAAATAACACAGTTACTTAATTTGCATGCTTTATATTGAACAAAAATGCACAAAATGCACCCTGGACAAAACACTGAAATGGAAAGCATTCAACATTTGTTCATAAAAAGGAATTATATATCTAGAAGAAGTTCAACTGAATTCCTACAGGAATTTCTTCAATCAGTTCAAGGTTAACTTTTGATGAATTGAGAGAAAAACAAAATTTATTCATAACTATCAATTATTTTGAGCTGTTTGAATATTTGCTATATTTGGGAATAAATTTTATAGGCAAAGTTAATGTTCATTATTATTTTGAATGTAGTGATACATATGTGAACTTTTTTTATTTTGGTAGGTCAAATAAGAAAAGGGAATATAAAAATAAAAAATTTGGATTTGGAGGCCAGAAAAAGAGAGGAAAACAAAACACTTCAGATAGTGCAAGAGATATGTCAGATTTTAACCCAAGAGTAAATCAGAAAAGACCAGGACAGAAAGTGAAAAAGGTAAATAGTTGGACTGTACAAGTAATGTCAACTATCTGTCAGCTTAGATCTTATCCATTCACTATATTAATTATTCATTTGTTACATATACACAATGTATATACATAATTTATTCCTCCTATTTGGGTCAAAATAAGTGGTTGACATTTTTTAATAAAATAACTTAATTTTTGAAATTGTGATTAATTGATGTTGGCCAACATTCTTTTTGTCCTTAATAGGGATAAAATGTGTGTCACTGGGCTTGAAAAGCATACATCAATCAATCATTTAATCAATCAACTGTCATTCTTCAAGTAAAAGCAGTTACAGTTTACATGTGCATCTTTTATAAGTTGTTAATGAATTAGACAAGCAAATCCTTAAGCTTACAGACAGTATACCTAATACAACTGTAACTTAAACAGATTATATAACTTCTTAAAACTGTCACATGTACTTTATATCAGACAGAATGCCTGTTGACTTACCCATTTTGAATAGCTGCAGTCTGCTTTTACATTAAATTATTGCCAGTAGTAATTTCAGACCAATTATATGATGTCTCTGTCATGCTTTGACTGTACTGTTAATTCATTTAATTTTGTGGCACTGAATTGTTTTGAAAAAAATCTCTCTTTCATTTTTTTTACCCCCGCCGTAGCGGTTGGGGCATTAAGTTTTACCCTTGTCCGTCTGAACGTCCCAAAATTGGTTTCCATTCTCTAACTTGAGTTTGCCTCAACCAAATGTTATGAAACTTATACACAATGCTTATTACCACAAAACACAGATCAAGTTTGAATTTTGGTGGGGTCACTTTAACCGTTCTAGAGTTATCCACCTTTATAAATGGAAAAATAGCAAAATTTTTAGTTTCCATTCTCTAACTTAAGTTTGCCTCAACCAAATGTTATGAAACTTATACACAATGCTTATTACCCCAAAACACAGATCAAGTTAGAATTTTGGTGGCGTCACTTTAACCGTTCTAGAGTTATACCCCTTTATAAATGGAAAAATTGCAAAATTTTTAGTTTCCGTTCTCTAACTTAAGTTTGCCTCAACCAAATGTTATGAAACTTATACACAATGCTTATTACCACAAAACACAGATCAAATTTGAATTTTGGTGGCGTCACTCTAACTGTTCTAAAGTTATGGCTCTTTATAAAGTGAAAAATTGCAAAATTTTTATTTTCTTCTAAATGTCAAGTAATTTTAAAATTGGAGTTATCTTCCTTTATCCATGATTATAGTTGAATCAACTACAATCAATGCTCTATACAATGCAATGTTTAATTTTGACTTCCAGTGATAAAACACAGATCAAGTTGAATTTGGGTAGTGTCACTTTAACCATTATTGAGTTATGCCCCTTTATAATTCGAAAGATTGCAAAATTTCTAGTTTCCATTCTGTAACTTAAGTTTGCCCCAACCAAACATTATGAAACCTATACACAATATTCATTACCACAAAACTAAGATCAAGTACAAATTTTTTGATTTCTAACTTTAGTTTGCCTCAACCAAATGTTATGAAACTTATACACAATGCTTATTACTACATAATACAGATTAAGTACGAAATTTGGTGGCGACACTTTAACCATTCTTGAGTTATGTCCCTTTATAAACATAAAAATTGCTGAATTTTTTAGTTTGTCTCAACCAAATGTTATAAAACTTACACACAACCGTTCTAGAGTTATGCGTGTTTACAAATAGAAAAATTGCTGAATTTTTAGTTTCTGTTCTCTACTTAAGTTAGCCTCAACCAAATGTTATGAGACTTACACACAATGCTTATTACCACAAAACTCAGTTCAAGTTCAAATTTGGGTAGCGTCACTTTTATTGTTCTTCAGTTATGTCCCTTTATAACTATATGATATGCAAGCGGGGGCATCATCTGTGTCCACATGTGGACACTTTCCACATGTGGACACTTTCCACATTTATTTTTTTTGGCTCTAAAATTAACAGATTGTGATTAACAGCAGAAACTTCACATGGTATGACCATTCCTAAAAAGTGTCAACTTTATATGTTTACAAGAGCTAATATAAAACAACAAATAATCTAATATCTGAAATAAAAATTGCTCAGGAAATTAAATTAAATAATCTAAATTAAGCTGTTTTGCTTGAATTGTTTTTGATGTGAACAGGAAGCAAATTTCTATGCCCCACCTAGGGGCATTATGTTTTTTAGGTCTGTGCATCCGTTCCTTCTTTCGTTTATCCTTCTGTCCGTCCATCCCGCTTCAGGTTAAAGTTTTTGGTCAAGGTAGATTTTTAATGAAGTTGAAGTCCAATCAACTTGAAACTTAGTACACATATTCCCTATGATATGATCTTTCTAATTTTAATGCCAAATTAGAGTTTTGACCCCAATTTCATGTCCACTGAACATAGAAAATGATAGTGCGAGTGGGGCATCCGTGTACTATGGACACATTCTTGTTTTAACTCTAAAAACAAAACAAAAATAAAAACACTTCCAGATCAAACTGTCTTTACAATAAATATGGTTAACAACTAGTGTTATCTTTTATGTGTTATGTGTAATTACAGTTAAGGGGAGATAATTCTCTTTTCTTAAATTGTGTGTTACAACCATGTGTTGTAAGTGTTTGTGAAATTTTAAAAATGGTGAAACTAGTTATTTTGCAATTATTTTTTTCCATTTTGAAGGGTCTTTACTTTGGGAAATGCCCTCAACAAGTGATGTTTGGAGTCCTAAAGAAAACATTAAAAAGAAATTACAATTTTTTTATGATTTATTGGATAACTTGAAAAATTAAATAACTGACCTAAACAGATTTGAATATTTAATCAATTAGGCTGTCAAAATGCATAAATCAAAACAAAGGAAAACATATTCAAAATATAAGTAATCGATTTATTGGACCTATTAGCCATATAAGTCATGCCTTATATCTGTGATCCATATGTTAAAAAGACCCTATGTGAATCTATTTTAAAATCTTTCTCTGAAGCCATGGACTTCCTTTAGATCAAGGATTCCTGGATTGACTCTACCTTGGGAAGCATTGTCAGTAAGAAATAAATTAATAACGTGCCAATATTCTTGTGATTGTGAGTTTTTCGACGCTTCTATTTTTTCTTTTACAGACAACACAAAACAGACCTGGGAAGTCAAGAAGACAGAACATAAAAAACAGGAAAAGATGAAAATGATATTCCAGCTATAAACAGTTTGAATTTGATGAGACATGTGAAAGCTTACAACTGAATAAACATGTACCATTTAGATTGTTTAGCAACTAGCAAAAAAGTGACATTTTTTAATGCCGAACAGTACAAAATCTTTATGAAAATAAAGATGTTTTGTATTAAGATAAATATACCGGTATATGTATTTGATTTTCAAATAGACAATTGTTCTGTAATGCTAGTTGCTTCATTATTGTTTTATATATATTTTCCATATTGTAAATGAGATAAACACCATACATGAATTCAAAAGTGGACTCATATGTTCAGTTTAATCAATAAACAAGTTAAAATATCTGTTGATACAATGTTGCCTGATTATTTAACATGGTCACACTAATCTACTTTAATTATTCCTCTACCGACGAAGTGGAAGGTGACTTTAGGTTTGCACTCCATCCGTCTGTCTGTCTGTCTGTCCATCCGTCAGTCCGGCAATTCAGTTTTTCACACTTTTTTTCTTTGTGCTTGAAGATATTGATTTGATATTTGGTGTATTGTTTTATCATGACAAGTTACAGATCAAGTTTGAATTTTGTTCCAGTCTGATGATTTTGTGCAGAGTTATGGTACTTGGACTTAGGAAATTCACTCAAATAATCAGTTTTCCACACTTTTTTTGGTCATGCTTCAAGATATTGATTTGATAATTGCTATATAGTTTTATCATAACAAGTTACAGATCAAGTTCGAATTTTGTTTCCGGTCTGGTGATTTTTTTGCAGAGTTATGGTCCTTGGACTTAGAAAATTCACTTAAATAATCCGTTTTTCACACTTTTTTTTGTCACGCTTGAAGATATTGACTTGATATTTGTTATATAGCTTACACCATAACAAGTTATAGATCAAGTAAGTTTTGTTCCAGGACAATGAATTTTTAACCGGTAGGGGACTTTGTATCCCGTCGTTGTGTTATTGTGCTATGGTAAATTTTTGTATTCTTGTCTTTCATTTTTGCTAATGTGCTTTGTCTATATGCCTTTTTGTGTTTCTTTTTTACATATTTGTTTGTTTTTATAGTGATTAAGATTATAAAACAATGTTGACTGCTGTACCCTATTATTGACATTTTTATACGACTGCAAAAAAATTTTGCGGTCGTTTATTGGTATGACGTTGGCGTCGTTGTCGTTGTCCGAAGACACATTGGTTTTCGCACAATAACTTTAGTTTAAGTGAATGGATCTCTATGAAATTTTACCATAAGGTTCAATACCACAAAAGGAAGGTTGGGATTGATTTTGGGGGTTATGGTACCAATAGTTAAGGAATTAGGGGCCAAAAATAAGCATTTTTCTAGTTTCCAGACAATAACTTGTGGAACGGTGTATGGATCTCTCTGAAATCATACCACAAGTTTCCATACCACAAAGGGATGGTTAGGATTTGCTTTGGGGGTTATGGCTCAAACCGTTAAGGAATTAGGGACAAAAAAGGGGGAAAAACAAGGGTGTCCTGGTTAATGGACAAATACTTTAGTACAAAACATAATTAAAAGCAGTGTAAGGGAGGTAATCCAAATACAACGTTTTGATTGTGATAAAACCTAGTGTGAGACATTATTTATGAAAAAAGTTTTCCTCTGGAATTACCTGACATTTTTGAACAAACAATTTGGGCTATACTTTATATTCATTTGAAGGATTAGATCAACCAATTTGTACCCAATGTGGTAGAAATAATCCTTACCGCTTATTTAACAATTTCAGTATAATAATCAGCACATTTTTAGGACGATGTTTTCCTGAAGTATGATAGCCTCAAATAACGTTCCTTTTATTTAGAAAATGTTGTGAAAAAGTAACCTGGAAAATGCAAGTTTTATCTGAAACCACTCAATCCCAGCAACCAAGAATAAAAATAATGAGCGAGTGCAGAGATTTAATTTAAATCAGATCGGAAACCACTATACCAAATTGAAAAATATTCATGGAAAAGCTTGAATCATCTCAGTATACACCAGCTAAACTTTGATCCTGTTTTTGTAAATTTTGACAAACTACTGAGAACTTTTATTTTACACTAAAATATAAATAAGAACATGTGGTATGAGTGCCAATGAGACAACTCTCCATCCAAGTCACAATGTATAAAAAGTAAACAATTATAGGTCAAAGTACGGCCTTCAACACAGAGCCTTGGCTCACACCGACCAGCAAGCTATAAAGGGCCCAAAAATGGCTAGTGTATAACAATTCAAACAGGAAAACCAATGGTCTAATCTATATAAAAAACTAGAAATGAGAAACACTTATGAACCACACCAACAAACGACATCTACTGAACAACAGGCTCCCAACTTAGGACAGGTGCATACAAATGCAGCAGGTTTAAACATTTTAACAGGTGCCAACCTTCACCCTAACCTGAAACACTAGTGAAAAGTCTTAATTAGTGTCTGCTCCTGTCTTATGCAATTTTATGCAAGTTCAGCCAACCCATGATGTCCTTATTTTCACAATAAATTTATCTGGATCTATGATCTCTTTCTTTGAAAAACAAAAGCATCAACTTCACTTCATGATTACTAAGTTCAATGAAAATTGGCTGTATCATTTCGTTGTATGGCATTGAAAATAAATTATTAAGGTCATCCTTTTCTTGTGGTTATGATATGGGTACAGAAATACCCCTCTTATAAGGCCCCTCACTCTTATCATTAATAGGAAAATAAGATTATTGCCAAAGAGACAACTATCCACCAGTGACCAAATTACGTAGATGTAAGCATGTTCAGTATTTTAATGTCCAAGTGACTAAACAGCTGAGGCATTTTGTTTTTCAAATGGCAGGCGTGCAACAGTCCTGACATCTTTGTCATGTCAACAACTTTTTAGGTGAATTTCAGATACAATTGGAAATAGTTAATTCCAGTTTCTTTTTATTAATTATAACCTAAGGAGTAAGAAAATTTCTTGAAATTATCCTTGTCCACAATTTTTTTTGTGCTGAAAAAATGTTTGATGTAAACTTGTATATTGAGGAGTTAAAGATGAGGTTCTTGATTCATTGTTGTTTATTTTAGAAAATCTATGACTATTCAATGTAGAACATTTCGTGATAAACTTACTGGGTGGGGGAGCATTCTGATTAATATTGAGTTTTGTTAACAATTTCCGACCAATGGAAATACAACCAATCTTTTTCACTGTGGTGTATGAAATCAGGAATTTACCCATAATTCTCTGGATCATGAAACAGGGAATTAAAAAGGGTTTTTTCTGGAATAATCTAAAACTTTTAAGTAGCACAGTGCTTATAACCACTGTTATGTAGCATTGCTGATTCTGTGAAAGGAGAATATTAAACACTTTCATAACTTTTATTTGATATGGACGAAAGTGAATAATTACCAACTGCCATTTACATGTATTTGAAAACATAGTAAATGTTTAGGTTAGATTCAATATAGGTGATGATTACACCATATCAAAGAATGAATATGTGTTGGTTGTAGCCTTGTGTACATGATTCTATCATTTTTAGCCAATTTACACTTTCCCAGACTGGTTGATTATTTTTTTATAATCAACATGTGGTTCATTATGACGTCAAATGATCTTGCTTTCCTATATATATATTGATTTGTTAAAATGATGTTACTAAAAAAGGTGACCATGTCTGATGATGTCATATAGGAAGAACACATCTTATTGCAGATCATTGAAAAGAAACAGATTTTGCCTTTAAATCATTAGAAAAATATTCCACCTCTAAATATTATGCAATACAATGCTTCTCCACTCTTGATAGTTCAATCTTAAATACTTAAAGGGGCACTAGCTGTCAAATTTATGTTCACCCATTTGACTCAAATTCTTATATTTGATTTAGAACCATGTAAAACATTTATCCAAATTTTAAAAAGTCTAAAATAAACAATTTACAGGGCATGGGCTCCATAATATGTAGCTTCGTTTCGTGTGTATTTTAGTGTTGACGCTATCTAATTAACTATCGAGTTGACCTCCGAACACCTCTGATGGTCATATAAGCGATATAAACATAAATATAGATAGAAATAGAAAGCAAACTCGTGCAATTGGATTTTTCTAGGTCTGTTTAATTTCATATTGTAGATTAAAAATATGTTAATCATCGATTTTACCTGTAAAAGAATGATTTTCTGTGGATCGAATCAGTCAATCAAATGATTTACCTTTGTTTCACTTTCAATGTTGACATTCTTTTCCTTTAAATAACCAAACACTCACAATTCATGCGTTATCCGTCTCTAGCTAAGGGGTTAAACTGAAGTTCACATGAATACGGATTCAATGAGGTCGAATTATTCACTTGCAAGTGAATAATTCATCATCAATGTTTCTTAGCTTAATTTGACAAAATTGAACCATACTGGCTGCTAAAACCAAATTATTATTTCACTATTTCACTTTCATTAATGATTGAACAAAAAAAATCATACTTTACATTTTTTATATATTTCGTAGCTAGACAAACCTCAAGTTTTAAATCAGAAAATTGAATAGTCTCGATGTAGAAAAATATTGCCACACTCGTTGCAGTGGTTGAACCTATGTGTATATGAAGAGAACAGGGACAAGGAAGGTGAATAAACTCTCTTTAAAGTTTTTTTTAATTAAAAACAAGAGATATTTTATGTACACAATAAAACTTATATTTAAAACAAAATGCTTTTATAAAATGTAACAAATTTTCATAAAACATACAAAATTTGGTTCAAACTGTAATTGGTCATTTAGGCTTCTGTGTAATAATAGATCATATGATTGTTAAAAAGAACTGGATCTAAATTCAACAGATAAAACCTCACATTTCTAATCATTTGGCTCCATTCAAAGATCTACAGAAACAGTATCTTATAACATAACAGTATAATATTGAAGTATGAACATAATTTATAATATCATATTGATATTCATTATGTTTACTCCTAGCTATGGTCATCAGCAGATTTGTGGCTTAGTTGCCTTAAAGTTTACTGGTAAAGTGAAATAATATTTGATATTGAAAATAAATACCTTTATCAGCACATTTGTAAATTTGACTTTTCAGAATATAGTACCATTTGTTTTTATTCTTATTGTTCATTTACAAAAAAATACTATATAATGATCTAGTATATGAAATAAATGCTACCATCACTTGAAAGATTGAACTAAAGGGAGACAATTTTTGCAACATTTATCCCATGTTGAAAATTTTAAATATTGCATGATGTTTGTGATTTATCAATAGAGTATAGTGTTTGTCAGAGTTAAAACAGATTGTCATCAATTCATATTCTCAGTCTGCTCCTTCACTCTCCATGCAGCATCCATATATTTTGTAATGGCAGTATTTTGTCTTGGGAAGTTAATTCTTCTGTCTGATCTATCTTTTTCTATCTGTAAATGAAATTTATCCATTATATCATGAAGCTTAGACAACTCCATATTTTGTAATTCAGTTTCATTTGATTTGTTTAGAGATATGAAAATAATATTAAACATAGGATTTATGACATCAAGATCCTGCTAACTTAATGAATTATCATTCAACTGAATATTTAATTCGTCTTCATATTCTAGGTTTTACCAAAACTTGAAAAATTGGTAAAGGGTTCCACAGGACCCTGTGTCTGATCTGCAATTGCTGCTGTCAGTGTTAAAGTATTCTGTTGAAATATTTTGCTCTAGTTGCTATCTAATGATCATAAATAATGTTCTATCCAAGTTTTGTAAAAATTCAATGAAGGTTTAACAAATTTAACAAATTGTAACCACAGACTAGACCTAAAAGTTGACCAGATCAGTAACAGTGTGTAGTATTGCTTGACTTTTGTCACAGTCCACTTAGTTTTCATTATGACATCAACTTAATCACTGAATCTGCATCACAAATTAAACTAACAGTACAGTTATTATTGATACAGATACAACCTAACTGCTTCAAGCCATATGGTAACATAATTAATATTTTCAATCCATTAACTTCCATGCAGAAATTAATGACTTCAACCATAAAAATAGACAGTTGAATGATTTTGACAGCAACAAGTCCTATCTTTTAATTTTATTTTCAATTTATGACTGTTAGTTGATTTTATATACATTAAATTAGCTAAGTAAAAATTCTGGACAACCAGAAAATGGTGGCAAGACTCATTCTTAATCACAGTCGAAGCAAATAAATTTAAATTTGAGATTTAAGGTTGGCCAAAGAAAGAATGTAAAATAAAGTGTTTCAGTAAATACTAATCGCTTTCATAAATCAAATTTCACTGATATGTTTTATTTTGATAAAAAATATGTAAATCAAAATTAGTAATTTTTTGTATGTTTTGTGTATCATGAGGTACAAAATGTTAAAAGTAACAGAGGATTTTGTACATCAAAGGACACCACATATTAAACAAACAAACAATGATTTAATTTGGAGGACAAAAACTGTGTTACAGAGTAATTTTACGTAACATTTTTAAACAAGAGGCTGTCAGAGTGACAGCAAACTGGATTTTCCTGCATGAAAATGACATTTGCAAAAATAATGAATTTTTGTAGGGTTCAGAAATGGAAAGGCCAAAATCAATCTAAGTATCACTTTGCCCTACATAAAGGTGTACAAACAACGATAAAAGCTTAAATTGTGAAAATTAAACTTGACCTTCATTAAGTCACAGGAAACAACATATCTAAATTTGAAAAGATTTCGTCAAAGCGTTATCAAGTTATTGCACGGACAATGCTCTAAGTATCACTTTTCACTATTGAAAGGTCTACAACTCAACAACGATAAAAGCTAAATCGTGAAAATCAAACTTGACCTTCATTCAGGTCACAGGAAACAACATAACTCAATTTGAGAAGATTTCGTCAAAGTGTTTTCATGTTAATGAACGGAGACTGATTGGCTTCCGCCCGCCCGCCGTACATCCCCAAATCAATAACTGATTTTTCCTTCTGAAATCCAGTTAAAAATTATATTCAATGTGTGATCATGTTTCTGTTTCACATTTATTTTTTGTCAGTATAAAATGGGATAAAAGAATATTGTTTGGTTTTTTTAGGCAGTTAAGATGCCTTATGCGAGCACCCTAGATTTGTGTTCTACCCAATAAATGCTGAAATACGTGCCATTGTTATTATCTAGCTGGCTATTATGTTATTTATAACTAATTGGACATTTTTTTAATACTTTTATTTCTGGAATACAAAAAATATGACCAGAAAAACCTTAAATGATCGTCGAACTACCCAAAACTTTTGAAGTTGCACATAGGAAGTAGTGCTCAATAGAAATCCGTTCGTAGTTTATTATCCCCTGTGCTTTTGGGTACGATGTCAAAGAACAATTGTATGAACTATTTCATCGCCGAAAATCTCTAATTACAAGTCGTTCATATTTCGCAAATGGCAAAATGCGCAGGAATATTGTTCATGTACAACAAATCTCTATGATAGAGGAAATAAAGTTATATCAGTGAGCGGTCATTTTTAACTTATCTTGCCAAATAAGGTTGTTGTTATTTTATGAATGAGACGAGGTCATGAAACAGATGCGGAAATCGACGTTGATGGGAAGTTTTAGGTAATGTGGACAACTCGTCCCCGAGACAAGTCGGACAGAATACACTCAAACCGTCTAAAAAGACAACTTTGACCGTTTGTCAGATTTACTTAGGGTTTCATAAAATATTAGACTAACATGTCTAGCGGAGCCATTAATCTTTTGTTTGTGCATTGGGGTCTATTAAGGGGTATTTGGAGGGGCCTGAAGAAGGGAAGGGTTTACTATAGAACCCTATGGGATTTTATTTTTTTTAATTTTCAAATGACTATTTCTCGAAAACAGTAAGTGATAGACATATGCAGTCTTCAGTAATGAGAACAGGACAATAAAAACAATCAACCAAAATATAGGTTGAGTCCCTGGGGATCATCCCAACCCCCTTTAATTTGAAAATGTACTTTTATCTTGTAAACTGTCGCAATCCCCACCCCTAAACAATATATATACTTGTATGAGACAATAAAAGAAATCAAATGAAAATAATTTGGGGGAGTCCCCGGTGTCGTCCCACCCCCTCCTGTTTGAGAACTTGGAAATGGTCGAGATCCCCACCCCTAAACCATATATATTCATGTATGGGACAATATAACAAATCAAATGAAATATATGGGGAGTCCCTGGGGTCACCCCAACATCTCCTGTTTGAGAACTTGGAAATGGTTGAGATCCCCACCCCTAAACCATATACATTCATGTATGGGACAATAAAACAAATCAAATGAAATATAGGGGGAGTCCCTGGGGACACCCCACCCCCTCCTGTTTGAGAACTTGAAAACAGTCAAGATCCCCACCCCTAAACCATATATATTCATGTATGGGACAATATAACAAATCAAATGAAATATATGGGGAGTTCCTCTGGTCACCCCACCCCCTCCTGTTTGAGAACTTGGAAATGGTCGAGATCCCCACCCCTAAACCATATATATTCATGTATGGGACAATAAAACAAATCAAATGAAATATAGGAGTCGATGGGGACACCCCACCCCCTCCTGTTTGAGAACTTGTAAACAGTCGAGATCCCGACCCCTAAACCATATGTATTAATGTATGGGACAATATAACAAATCAAATGAAATATTTTGGGAGTCCCTGGGGTCACTCTACCCCCTCCTGTTTGAGAACTTGTAAACGGTTGAGATACCCACACCTAAACCATATTTATTCCTGTTCATGATTTCAAAAAGATTTGAATGAGGGCGTATGACATTTGCGCCGATTTTTAAAATTTTCATTCTTTCATTTGCGCCGATTTCATTTTTTCATTTGCGCCGATTTTATATTTGCTCCTAATTGCATTTACATTTTAACACAGGTGAGTAAATATTTGTACATGTACTATATATACCTTGAATGTATATTGGTAAAATCTGGTTATAAACGTTGTTCACTTATGTTTAAGTTAAGAAAATCCAGGCCGTTACGTATGTTAAAATGCGAACTCTAGAAATGCCCGCATCAGTAAGTTAGCCAGAGAAAGAAAAGATGGACTTCGTTATTGACAATTACGATAAATATAGAGACGAAATCACAACAAAGGAATATATTAGATGTGTTGCCTATAAATACTCGGCAAGAACAGATTTATGATTTGAATGTATTCCGTTTTTATGGATTTTAATGTTGTAAATAGATTTTTAATTCGTCATTTTAGTATAAACAGAGTAAAAACAGAGTGCTTTTATCTTAGGTTTTTACTTCTTGATTTTAAAGTATGTGAACATAGTGCTTTTAAATTGACTCATCCTGCTCAAAATCCTACTTCCACCTTTCCGTGGTGAGCAGAGGACAACAGTTATATGCATGTTATGATTGACAATTCATAACATTTGTACAACTGGCGAACGGAAGAGGTCTATAATGATAAATGAATAATAACATTCACCTGTATTTTACCTGTAATTTACCTGTAAAAAAATCAGCGCAAATGAAAATAAAAATCGGCGCAAATGAAAGAAAAGATCGGCGCAAATGAAAGAAAAAATCGGCGCAAATGCAAAACGCCGTTGAATAACATACAGGGTCAATCTCCTAGGTGTCACATATGCATATCATTTTACTAGACCAAACCAATATGAACTGGACTTTGCCCAATGTCAGGAGACCATGGGAATGACGAATTATGGGGGCTTTGTTTGGGAAACTTCGTAACGGCATCCTGTTACAATTATTTCTTGTTTATTATAAAATTTTATTGATGCAAAAAATGAGTCTAGGTTAATTGAATTTACTTTAATTATTTATTAAATTATTTCTTGACCTATAATAATTTTCATTTATGGCTCATTTTAAAGAAAACATATAAATCTTTCAAGCAGTGTAAAGCCCGAGAATGTTTGACCAACTGTTTTATAATCACCTGTCATTTTATTCCAAACTTGGTATGGAGTAACATCATGCACTTGGGGGTGAAGATGGGGGTCATTTACATTGATATATGAGTTGCTTTTGAAAACCTTGATGAAATTTAATTAATTTGCCTTAATAATCAATTCATTTAATGAACATAAATGTACAATATACGAATGTTTAATGTTTGTTCCTTCAAATCTTAAAAAAATATTGAAGCAACACTGCCACAGTTTTCATAATTACGTTTGCCTTGGTTTTTGGTTAACTGCCTACAGCGCTAACAGTGCTTTGATTGTAGTTTAGTTTTACAACATGATTGTCACTGCACATATCACCAATCCACATATAAGGATATCTTACCAATGGTTTTGTTATCCAGCCATATTCTTGTGATTCTGTTTGTGGGTATGTATATTTCTTTACTGGTTCTTGGTTGGCTCTGTTTATTACTTTTAGAAAATGTTCTAAAATATACAAATACACAAAATTTGTCATAATATTTTATATCTGAAAAATATACAGTCCACAAAAAGCCTGTATCAAAAATGGGAAATAAATTTAAAAAGGAAAGGATTAATATACATAAAATATTGAACATTCATTCATCAAGTGTTATCACCATCAAATGACTATTAACATTGAATGCATCCTTAGGAGAGCCTCATTCAAATTTCAAATTTTAGTTTACAATTTTTTGTCAGATTTAAAATGTGTAAAAGGTAAATAAACTCTGTTAAACTATCGGGGGCAAACCAACAACTCATGATAAAACAAGGTTCACGAATCTCAGTGAATTAGTAGATACGAAACTGAACAATGAATACTTACGATCCTCTTCACCTTCCTCTGTGTCATGTCTTGAGTTTGGTTTTCCAGAAAGCACATGCACTGCAAAAATTAAGTAAAGATATTAATATTTGCAAGTAGTTTTTAACCAATGGTCAAAATAGTTCTAAACAATGGTTAAGTAATCATAGATCAAACTGTTTATACCTGGTGAAGGTTAATCCAGAAACATTAGTTGTACAAATTGTAAAATGCATAAAGGTTTCACAGGGCCCTGTGTCTTGCCTGCTGATCATGATGTCAGTGTAAAAGAGTGATATTGACACCAAAACTTAACAGTACGGTAAAATAAAAGTATTCATTCAATTTTTTTCTTTAGATGCTACTTTTGATCACAAAGAAGCTACTGTCCAAGATTCGTAACATTCCATGAAGGTTTGAAAAATAATTGTATGTCTGAAAATTAGATTTAACTCCAGACTGTGTGACAGGTGGTTGATTCTAAAAATATGTTTTACCTATATACCTTTAATAATATCACAACTCGTATTTTCAATAAATGACACCCAGTTTGCAAACTTCCCTTATATTTCAATTCAGTGGTTGTCTAATCCTTTGAAACTTTTTATGTCGTAAATCTACATTAAATTATCTACAAAATGATGTACATGTATAACACGCCTAATTCTGTTGTGGGAATCATTTGTAGCAGTTCTTCCAAGTAGGTAATCAGTAATTATTATTTCGACTTCTCATAGCCAAATTACAAATCTAGCAGTGAGTGATTAATTATATATATCTTTTTTCTGATTGGTCAACCTTCTTTCTAAAAATAAATGTTTTTGGAGTTATCTCAATTGTATATGTAAAGTCCAGAGAAAGTCTGAATGACATTGATGGAATGGGGAAATTTGAGTTTAAATATAGAAACTCGTCATTCATTAGACATTCTAAAAAGATCACTTATTAGATTTTTTATCACGGTATCTTTTGCAAATTTACTATCCGGATGATAATTTCTATTCAGAGAAAAACTTACAGGTTTTTGGGATATACTTTTTACAATTAATCGTTCACTGCGAGATTAATATTGCCATTTGACTGTGAGATGTTGAAATAATTTACAGATTACCTTCTTGGAAGGACTGCTGCGAATGATTCCGACAACAGAAATGGCGTGTTATACACCATTTTGTAGATAATCTAATTTAAACTTCAAATATAGGCTATATTGACTAAGGCCAGATCAACTGGAAGAAACGACATGAAACCAGCCAACAGACATTTGTTATGTGGGAGAACAGACCTGATTCCTATATCAGCCCTCAATTTGTGTCTTGGGCTGAAAAAGGAGTCTCAGGAGGGTCAATTTGGTAAAGGTCATGTTTTAATCTATAGATATTCCTTGTACAAAGCAACATTCATTTTAAAAAGGTTGCTGTTTTACTGTCTAACTAATTAGTGACAGATTTTTAGCGTCAAGAAGCAACAAGAAGAAAAATATTAGAGACAAGAAAGTTTATTTACTATTAAATCAATAAATTTATAGAAATTAAATCATCTGATTATACTAAGTGTCCATAAAAAATAAAGAAAAATGACATAAAAAATTTCAGGAATAAAGAAATGTCCACCTATATAGTATAGAAAGTCCCTGAAATGAACTACCACAGTTAAACTGGGGACAGTTGGAGAAAACATGTTATAGGACATTGTCACCTGAAGATAGTTGCTTTGTGTTATTTGTGACACCTGGGAAAATGCGTTATGATCAGATCATATGTTTTTGTTTGTCATATAAATTCACACTCTGAGTGCTCTTTGAATGGAAAATGTGATGTCACAATGAGTTCTTAATAACACGAAAACCCATAATACTTAATAATTAATTGAAAGATTGTGCATTAAAAATATTCTTACGTTTTTTGAATGGATTAACACTGTAGTTTGTATATAATTTTTGGTGTCTTTGTTCTTTCATTATTGTTTCACATAAAATTGCATTTTGATGAACAAAATTAGGTGGTTCCCTCTCTGTCCCTTTTGTCACAGCAGCAGCCATCGTGTCAAAATATTTTTTGATTAAGTTTTGACAAAAAGTTTGACAGCTTCACCGGAAGTAGGTTACAGTTTACGTCGTTTCTATGCGTATCTAAGCAATTTATGCTGCAAAACTATTTTATTTTTTATTATCTTTGCACAAAATTATAAATCTAATAGTATATAGTCAAGAACTATGTATTCATTTAATATTTTTAATTTAAATGCAATTTGAATGTTTGTTTTTATTCTGACGCTTACCCAGAATGCAAAGCAATAATCCATCTTTGAACAAGAACGGGATCCGTTCAAACTTAACTGCCTAGAATTTGTACAGTTAACAAACAAAAACAGGTAAACGAAGACATGATAGTAGGCAAAAGGGTGCACATAAAAACTTTTAATTATATGTTTTTGAAAAATGCTCCCTTAAACATAAAATACAGAGGAAAAACAGACAATGCACTTTGTTTACGTTATATTTGTAAGATTCATGCGTGTTACTTTTGTAGTGTAGATTACCCAGATATATGTACCGTTAAAAGAATAGCCTAAGGGTTATAATCAATAAGGGAACTTGATGGCATTCATAATCAAACACATCCTTTATTTGATTTACATATGAAACATTGTAATCATGACATAACTTGTTGTAAGGTGTCTACATGTATGACATGATAAGATTATATTAGGAAGCAAACTGTAGGTTTGTAACATTTGATGCAAGAAGAAAGGTAAACTAGAATTGTTTTAGAAAAGGCAGAACATTTTATTTGGTCAGGTTCTTAATTAGATTGACATGTATACATTTATGATAATATATTACAATATTGTTCACTTCTTAGGCAATGAAACGTGTTTTAAACTGTATACACTTAAATTGAATATTTTCATATTAAGATTTATTGTTGATAACTGACAAAAAGTCAGATGAAGTAAATTATGTGGCTTAAATAGAATCCATAATGAATATGCTTTATTATTATTGATGTTTTTTTTTGAGGGGGGGGGGGGGGGGGAGCATCTTTCCTAGTATGGAAATTGTGCCCTCCTTAAAATACTTATATTTATTGTATGAAAAATTAAAATTCACTTAATGTTTCATATTGTTTCGTGTGATTAAGCATATCTTTATTTATAGGGTAATTATTTAATTGTGGCTATATCAAACTACATTTGTTAAATTAGATTATAATGAAGTAACCATAATGAATACAGTTTATTAATTTACCTGTAATTATTAAATAGATAAAGAAACATTTGTAAATTGTTACCATGATTATTATCTGATTGGAATCAAAATGAAATTACATGTCCATTGAAATTATAACAGTGACATAGTCTTGACCTGTGCATTTATTTAGAGAATACTACACAGACTCAACGGAGACAAGTTTCATGGTAAAATTAGAATGAACATATGATAAGAGAGAAAAAAAATCACATTATTGTTATTAAACCAATACTTGTATGTTTTCTCTTTCCTCTTAAATGTATTATGCTTTATAAATTGTGTGTTTACATTTCAAGTGATTACTAAGAAATTCAGAAATCATTGTATATATTAACTTCTGTTTAAATTAATACAAAGCATTAGGTTTACATATTTCTCATTATTGCATTTCACCTAATATATATGTAGGACTCGCATCTATGGTGGGTTCCATATCTATGGCAGATCTAAATCTATGGCAAATATGACGTCACAAATGCCATACAAATCATAGATCTATGGCATTTTTTTTTTTTTTTCTCCAAATCTATGGCAGATTTTTGAAATTGCGTATCTTTCTGGGAAAAAGAGTTAACTATAACTTAACAATTAAATAATGTCATATTACATGAGGGGAGGGGACATTGCAACGGTACTGTCCATTTGCAAATTAAAAGAAGAAAATCCTAATTGGCGATCTGCAACCATTATCAAGTTTTTGAATGAACAGTTATGCGTTAGTATATCTTTATTCTGACATACCTTCGTCAATACAATGGTATACAGAAGTTACATGTAATAAATAGTACAGTTATAAATTAAAATAAACATGATATGTACACTATTTACAAATCTAAGTTGAATTTAGCCAGGAGAACACACACACGAATTAATATGCCTTATAAATGTACATAGCTTTTTTAAATATGATTGTTTTGTCATATTCATTACTTCCTTAAATTTAATTATATTCGGATTATTAATATACTTTTTATCAATATACTTTTGTCTTTCTATAGCCATAAATTTACAATTCATTACATAGTGGGATTCATCTCCAAGATCTTTTAAGTCACATAGTTCGCATATTCTTTTATCTCTCTGAATTTTTTTCCATCTACCACTTTCTATCGGCAATCTGTGGTTAATTAGTCTAAATTGACATAAAGTATAAATATCACAGGGTTCCAAAATATCTAAATACTTTTCGAATCCGAAAAGTTCCTTAAAAAGGCGGTAATTTAATGTTTTTGAGTTCGTTTGAATATCTGAGTACCATGATTGTTTAAATTGATCTTGGAGAGATGTTCTAACAACAGTCTTTAACCAAATTTCATTTATACAAGTTTGAATTAACCATACATAAGATAAACCAGTATCATTTAGAATAGATTCTATACATTTCATCCAATAAAATTTAACATTATTTCCATGAGATAAACTAAACATTAATTTGTATGCTATTGTTGATAATTTACTGGGTTTGCTAAAAATCAACTTTGCCCAGTATGAAATCATGCGAACTTTGATATCTAAGCTAATAGGATAACGTCCTAATTCTCCATAAATAACACAATTCGTGGTGGAAGATTTTAGATGGAGTAGAAGTTTACAAAATTTCAAATGAACTCTTTCTAATATATCATTATTTCCAAATCCCCAAATTTCACAGCCGTAAAGTAAAACAGGTTTAACCAATTTATCAAATAAATCTTATTGACAGCTTATTGATAAGCCATGCTTTCTACCTTTTTTGATAACTTCATACATTGCTCTCGTTGCTTTTTCAGCAAGATGCTTCTTATTTGCTTTAAATGAGCCATTTTTAGAAAAATAAATCCCAAGATAATTAAACTCATTAACAATTTCTAAGTCAGAGTTACCAAAATTAAATTTAAGGTTAACAGGTTGTCTACCACTACAAAAAATCATGATTTTAGTCTTGTCTACATTGACTTTCATTTTCCAAACATTACAATATGATTCAAATTTTTCTAATAGTAATTGGAGTTCTGTGGTTGATTCAGCCATTAAAACAGTATTGTCTGCGTAGAGAATTGCAAACAGTTTAACATATAAGTCTAGTTCGTCTTCTAGGGCATCTGATATAGTTTTAAAGCCTATCAAATTCCCTTTACAAAAGAAATCTTCCAAATCGTTCAAAAAAAGCGAAAAAAGAAAAGGGGATAAATTCTCCCCTTGGCGTAGACCAATGTTGCTTGGAAAATAATCAGATTTCTCACCATTGTATGACAAACATGATTTTATATCATCATACATGTTATGAATAATTTTATACATATAACCATTAATATTATTTACAAGCATCTTATACCATAAAGCATCTCTAGTCACTGTATCAAATGCTTTCTCAAAATCGACAAAAGCACAAAACATTTTTTTCTTTTTTAATTTCAAAATTTCAAAAAAAGAGTGTAGTGTAAAGATACAATCACAAGTTGAGTAACCATTTCGGAATCCACACTGATTTTCATTAAGTAGTAAAACTTCATCAGAGAACCTTGAAAGTCTATTACTTAAAATAGCTGTAAATAATTTACCCATACAACTTACAATAGTAATGGGTCTATAGTTTTTAGGATCAAACTTATTGCCTTTGTTTTTATAAAATGGCTTGATCGTTCCAATCACCCAAGATACTGGTACTATTCCAGTTCTAAAAATCAAGTTAAACAATGCAGCATAAACATCAATAAAAAAATCGCCAGAAGTCTTAATATATTCGTTAATAATCATATCATCACCACAAGCTTTGTTATTTTTTAAATTCCTAATACATTTTAATATTTCTTCTTTCGTAATAGGACTATTTAAATTATCATTCAGTTCACTCATCAAATTTGTATCATTAGTTGGCAAGTCAATTGGATCTGAGTTACCTGAGTTTAGCTCTTTGAAAAAGTTGAGTAAATCCTCAAAATTAATATTCGGTTGTTTTGAATGTTAAATTAATAAAATGGTTCGAAAATATATATAAGACTATTTTTTACGAATCAAAGTCGTAACCATTTGTACAAAAAAGTAAAGACTTAGCCAGTCCACATAGAAAATGTCTTTTAATGTATTACAAGTACATGTACATTTAATTTTAATATCAAAAGTTGAGAATAGGCTATCAAAAAATACTGTACCCCTATAGAAAATATATGTATGCAAAGTAATTTTCAGATTTTGCAAATATGTATGGATTTCCACCTACAATGACATATAGGACCAATATGTATGACAAATTTTATATTACTTTTTTTTAACTGAAAAAATCTAATAATCCATAATCATCAGTTTGAGCAAAAATTGTCAGGAAATTTCAGCTTCTTTTATAAGATGGAGTATACAGTCCAAATCTGGAATAGCCTACTAATAGTAATATGAAATACGTTGTACAATCACTGAATAAATGTTTTAACCAATTCCTATCAATCAAAAATGGAAACAGTTATATAGATCCATCATTTATGCAGCAGCATTAATGTGTTATCCTGTAAATTTCAATTTTTAACTGGATCTTCGAAGGAAAAATCGGTTATTGATTTGGGGATGTACGGCGGGCGAGCGGGAAGGCAGGCTGCTGCCAAACAGTGTCCATTCATTAACATGAAAACACTTTGACGAAATTTTTTCAAATTTAGATATGTTGTTTCCTGTGACTAAATGAAGGTCAAGTTCAATTTTCACAATTTTAGCTTTTCTCGTTGTTGAGTTATAGCCCTTTCTCAAGAAGCCAATTTTTGATTAAAAATTCTTATTAATTACTCCATTCTGCATGTTCTGTTCAAAGATTTTTAAAAGACATTGTATTAATGATAAATGACATTTTGGATATATTTTTTCTTTTCTTTGGTAAATTGAAGAATTTTGTGGTAGGTTTGTTTGTTATTCTGTATAAACTGATTTTCTGAATGCTATATATATAATTTTTTTTTGATGTAGTGAACTCCTTTAATTAGATAATAATCTATTTTTATTAAAGGATATATTTCATTACATTACATTGTGTAGATAAAGTTGTTGACATTGATAGATAAGTTGCAATTGCAGATCTGTATTAGATTGTGACAAATGAAAGAAAAAAATATTTGGAACTATTAATTATATTTGATTATAATTTAAAAATAGATAAATATTGTGTAACATCATATCTAATTTTAGAAAATAGTTGTTAAATCATATCTAATTTTAGAGAACTATGTGTTTATAATTTATTCAGTTTGAGTTATTTCCCTTTGAGCAGAAAATTATATGGATAACATTAAACTGTTTCATTTCAACATAAATTAAATATACATAGGGTTCTTTCAAATGCTGAATCTAAACCTGTTTTTAAATATTAGATTTTTGGGCCCAGTTTTCAAGTTGGTCCAAATCAGGGTCCAAAATTAAACTTTGTTTGATTCAACAAAAAATGAATTTATGGGGTTCTTCGAAATGCTGAATCTAACCATGTATTTAGAGATTTTGTATTGTGGGCTCCTTTACCATAATAGGTATATGTCCAATTTCAAATTTTTTAGTTCTTTGACCACGTTCATTTTGTGGCACAAACCTATGTTGTGTCAAATATTCAATCACAATCCAAATTCAGAGCTGTTTTAAGCTTAAATGTAGTGTCCATACTTGCTCAACTGTTCAGGGTTCGACCTCTTCAGGAAATCCAGTTTGCTGTCACTCTGACAGACTCTTGTCTAGAGATGAATTTAAGTTATTTTATAAAAGCACATGTAATTATGAAATATTTGCATGTTTTGTTTCAGAGTTCTTGGTACATATTATAACACAACCAAGTTAGGCCAGCTATTAAAAAAAGATGTGGAATTAAGAAGAAAAGTCAAATTTAGGTAATGGATCCAGAATATGAGAAGCGTTTGCTTCGACAACAAAATGGCCAGGTTTCCCCATATAATTCTGTAAGTATTGTATACAAATTTTAATTTGAAAAATACATACATATTCTTGTTCTTATAACTACTAGCCAAAGGCAAGTAAAGCTGCATTTGAAAAACAGAAAAATAAATTTCCAAATGTAGTAGAATGTCAATTTATTTATTTGCTTAATAATTCATGTCAAATGATTAAGTGCTTAAGAACTCTTTTAATGTTAAAGTTGCAAATTTTGAAAAATTTTCAAAAACTGGTGTCATCATCTGTTCTCTACAAAATTATCTAGCTATGTATATATAATGTAAACAGGATAAATATTAATATACATAGTTATCATTACTTATTTTTTATCTTGTATATATACAATGTAGCCATGATCAAGTAAATAGGTAAAATTCCAAAACATTTGTATTATTTTGTTTGTGTGTTTTTATCTACAACCCCAATGCATGCAAACAGTTTGTAATCATCAATGTTATGAAGCTATCATAAGCTTTATACACAGGTGGATTTCATTGGAATATGTGTATCCCCATTAAAAAACAAAGTTATTAATGCCTGATGTGTTTTTACTTAGTTAGAATATATTTTGTTTTACAGCCATTGAGTTTAAGTCCTATGAGTCCAGTAGCTTCACCAAGTAAAGACAAATATGGAGACAGATTTATACCAAGTAGAGCAGGAGCTAGCTGGCATATAAATTTTAATATTCCAAAAGTTAGTATTTTAACGTAAATGCAGGCAGCTCAACATAGAATAATTATTAAAAAGAAAAAGTCCTCACAATAAATTAATGTACACATATAAGATACATGTAACAAATGATTGAATAAATGTTATGCATGACTGTTTCAAGTAAAAATATTTTCTTTTGATGTAGATAAAGAAATTTCATAAACATGTATTTCAAACCAATCCCATGTTTATTTAGATTATAAGATCAGTAAAATTTTCCATTTGAAAATCTCTCTCTGTTTTATTGCTATATATAAATAATACAATAAAATGTCTTTTTACTTCTTAAGGGAAGTCCTACATCATCACCCACTCAATCTAGTAGTAAATCTAAGGAGCCAACAGCTGATAGCAGTAAAGATGGTCTAGCTTATTATTGTTTACTGAAAAATGAACTCTTGTCAGCGGGCATTGAAGATTTGAAGGTGAGTTTTTGTGAGAATGTTTTTATGCCCCCGCCGCGGGGATATTAAGTTTTACCCTTGTACGTCCCAAAGTTTGTTTCCGTTCTCTAATTTTAGTTTGCCTCAACCAAATGTTATGAAACTTATATGCAATGCTTATTACCACAAAATACAGATCAAGTTTTAATTTTGGTGGTGTCACTTTAACTGTTCTAGAGTTATGCCCTTTACAAATGGAATAATTGCTGAATTTTTTTGTTTCCGTTCTCTAACTTTAGTTTGCCGCAACCAAATGTTGTGGTCTTATACACAATGCTTATTACCACAAAACACAGATCAAGTTTGAATTTGGGTGGCGTCACTGTAACAGTTCTAGAGTTTTGCCCCTTTAGAAATGGAATATTGCTAAAATTGCTGAATTTTTTGTTTCCGTTCTGTAACTTTAGTTTGCCTCAACCAAATGTTTTGAAACTTATACACATTGATTATTACCACAAAATACAGATCAAGATTGAATTTAGGTGGCGTCACTTTTACTGTTCTAGAGTTATGCCCCTTTACAGAAAAGGAAAAAATGCTGAATTTTTTCGTTTCTGTTCTCTAACTTAAGTTTGCCTCAACCAAATGTTATGAAACTTATACACAATACTTATTACTACAAAACTCGGATCAGTAACAAATTTGGGTAGCGTCACTTTTTCCATTCCTCAGTTATGTCCCTTTATAACTTTATATGATATGCAAGCTGGGGCATCATCTGTGTCCCATGGACACATTCCCCATTTATTATTAACTATTAAAACTTTAATCTGATGGAATAAATTGAACATCTCATAGAATAAAAGATATTTTAAAACAATGACAATACCATATATATACACATAGATATGTTTAATTTTTGTAGGATCAACAGACAGATGAAAGAAGAATTTTAGTCCCCAAAGAAAGTAAAAATCTTTTTCGTGTAAGTTTAATGATTATATTTGTAAATCTAAATAACTTTTCACTTCTATAGCTAAGTTTCTATGTTCACCCAAATATTATCTGAAAAATCTTTAAGAATCATATGTTACATCACAAACATAAGTAGCTGTGTTACTCCACTAACATAGATAGTAGTTCTTTTTTTCAATAATTGTAGTCCACACAACATACACAAAGAGCTTTTAAAAGTCAGTATGATTTAAGTTATAAATAACACCACTGTGAAGGTTTCTGACTTGAGACTGGCATATGAACATTTAGAGAGGTTATTAATTTTAAATACATTTGTAGTTTTTGAGCACTCAACCCTCTAGTCCAAATAATTATGACGTCTTGAAAGGCCATTTTATTTTTTTCTGTGACGCCTTCCTACGACATCATAACGCTGAAGCAATTTTTTTCGTCTGCACTTTTGAGAGAGAACTTTGATACCCAATTTTGCCATGAAATCTTCATAGACCGCTAGAAATTTTTGTATATATACAAAGTCTTACCTTTTGTGTGCTTGTTGGTGCAAAATATTTCCAGAAATTTCCAAAAGTAATGGTAAAAGAAGGTACAATTCCATTTGAGGTGTGAAATGTTCTACTTTGCGTTTAAAATGGTTTCCCTGATTTCCCAAGATCCTTCACTTATGGAGAGTATAAAATACCAAACTCCATAAAATTTGATGGACCCGAATACCCGGAACATTCAATTTATATTATCTGGAAATTTGGGTCTGCCAAATTTTACCAAGTTTGATATTTTATACTCATCGGAAGTGAAGAATCTTGGGAAATCAAAGTAGATCATTGCACACCTCAAATGGAATCCTATTTGTTACAGAAAAAAAATTAAGATAGCCTTTCAAGATGTTATAATTATTTGGACTATCAACCCTCCCCCTTATAAATCGATCAAAAGGTTCATAGAGGTTTATGAACTTTATATGGTTTTGCCTAAATTGTATCAGAGTGAAATTGGTTATAACATATAGAATAAATAATATCTTACAATGACAAAAACTGAAAAAATGCTGTAATAAGTCTATTTGACAATTAGCGAAACATAAAAACTTATGCATGAGTTTGATCAAGTAAAGATGCACATGATTGATTTCATGCTTAACTGGCTAGCTATAGTGTATGTTAACCATTTGTTAATTACACATGATTGATTTCATGCTATAAAACTGGTTAGCTATAGTGTATATTAGCCATTTGTTAATTACTACTTGTTTTATTTTATAGTATCATGTTCCTAGAAGAAGTTTAGATTTTAGTGATTCATCTCCGTATTCATTATCACCAGTAGGAAGTAAAAGTCAACGACTTCTTAGATCTCCAAGAAAGGTAGATATAAAAATAATCTTGAAATTATTAGTGGAATATGATATATATCAACTGACTTGTATTGATATTACAAAATAGCAAGTTGATCTGACTTTAAACCCTTGTTGGTAAATTTTGATAGTTACATTAACCTAACATTAATCAGGGTTAAATGTAAAACAAATGTAATTGGTTGAACTTGAAAAATGTCATATTATGGCGATGTAAAATATCTGTCTCTTACAAAAAATAAAGAGATTTGTGGAATATATACTTGCAGATGGATGTCATCATAATATGCATTATAAAGTGAAATTTTGAAGTGTGTATACACTTAATATACTTAATATTTGGAACTTCAAAATTGCTAACATGCATATGGTGTGACATGAAATACTACGATAAAAATGTCTAAAATTGTTTTATGAGAGTAAATCAGAGAAGATTGCATTATTGAGAATTGAGAGCAAAACATATTCATTGTTGATTTTTACAACTTTTATTCTAGGCTGTGAGAAAGATATCAAAGATACCATTTAAGGTGTTAGATGCTCCTGAACTGCAGGATGATTTTTATTTAAACTTGGTGGATTGGTCATCACAGAATGTTCTAAGTGTTGGACTTGGTACCTGTGTTTATCTGTGGAGTGCATGTACTAGTCAGGTAAATTTAATGATGTAGTACCAACTTGTCTCTATGGAGTGTAGGTACTAGTCAGGTAAAAACAAAGAAGATATTGTAGTACCAACAAGTCTCTATGGAGTGTATGTATTAGTCAGGTCAAAAAACAAAAAAGATGTTGTTGTACCAACATGTCTGTATGGAGTTTATGTATTAGTCCTGTAAAAAACAAGATGTACTTGTGTGTATAATGTAACTATGGAGTGCATATAGTAGGCATGTAAAAATAATGAAGTACCTTCAAAGCTTTATGCATGTACTAGAAAAGTTAAATTTGTGGCGTATCACCTGTGTATATCTGTAGAGTACATGTAATATATAAGCAAAAGTACTTGTGTTTATCTATGGAGTGCATGTACACATGTACCAGGCATGGTAAAATTGATGCAGTACCGGTGAAGGTATATACATGTACTAGACAGGCAAAATAAATGCTGTTGTGGTACTTGTATCTATGGAGTGAATGTTGTCCTGGGGAGTTTTTCATTTATTTTACAATTAACTACAGTATTCTTGGAATTTTTACATAAAGCTGTCCATTCAATATAGATAGCTGTCTTTACAATATTGAGCTCAGCTCAATACAAGAGGACATTCATATTATACTGGATACATCCCTCTATTATTTTTTTTTTTTGTGATTACAAGAAAAAATCGAGATGCAGACAGTTCATCTGCATAAAACAATTTGAATATAGCAATAATTGTAATTGTATAATGTTTTACAGGTGACAAGACTATGTGATTTATCAAGTGATGGAGATACAGTAACATCAGTATCATGGTCAGAAAGGGTATGTTATTTCACCAATATATCATGCACACACAAAAAGATTTGCATTCATAGCAAAATCAGATGTACATTTTAAGACGTTTTTTGTTTCTTAAAAAAGTGCTAAGTACTGCTGCAAATGTTTGTTATTTCATGACAAACTTTTTATACGACCGCAAAAAAATTTTGTGGTCGTTTATTGGTATGACGTTGGCATCGTGGTCGTCCGAAGACACATTGGTTTTCGCACTCTAACTTTAGTTTAAGTGAATGGATCTCTATGAAATTTTACCATAAGGTTCAATACCACAAAAGGAAGGTGGGGAATGATTTTGGGGGTTATGGTACCAACAGTTAAGGAATTAGGGGCCAAAAGTAAGCATTTTGTAACTTCCAGACATAACTTGTGTGTTAGTGTATGGATCTCTCTGACATTGTACCACACGTTTCCATATCACAAAGGGAATGCTGGGATTGATTTTGGGGGTAATTGCCTCCAAATTTTAGGAATTAGGGGCCAAAAAGGGGCAAAAAACAAGCATTTAGTCTAGTTTCATGACAATAACTTGTGTGTAAGTGTATGGATCTCTCTGACATTGTACTACAAGGTTCCATACCACAAAGGGAAAGCTGGAATTGAGTTTGGGGGTAATTGCCCACAACGTTTAGGAATAAGGAGCCAAAAAGGGGCCAAAAATAAGCATTTTTCTAGTTTCCAGACAATAACTTGTGTTCAAGTGTATGGATCTCTCTGAAATTGTACTGTAAGGTACCATACCACAAAGGGAAGGCTGGGATTGATTTTAAGGGTAATTGCCTCAAAATTTTAGGGGCCAAAAAGGGGCAAAAACAAGCATTTTTCTAGAATCCAGACAATAACTTGTGTTCAAATGTATGGATCTCTCTGAAATTGTACTGCAAGGTACCATACCACAAAGGGAAGGCTGGGATTGAGTTTGGGGGTGATGAATCATAAGGGGGTTCAAAAAATTTGGGGGAGGGATTTTTTTTTTCTTTAAAATTTTCCATTTTAAATTGGTTATTTCTGATTTATATATAAAAGCAAATAATAATGATATGGTTTGAATAGGTGAATTAAAAAATTTTAAGTTCTTAGACCACATTCATTCTGTGTCAGAAACCTATGCTGTGTCAAATATTTAATCACAATCCAAATTCAGTGCTGTATCAAGCTTGAATGTTGTGTCCATACTTGCCCCAACTGTTCAGGGTTCGACCTCTGCAGTTGTATCAAGCTGTGCCCAGCGGAGCATTTTATTTTAAAATACATCTAAACAGCATACAAGTAATTTCTTGTGAACATTAATTTTTGAGATGTATTTCAATCGTGTGTATGGATGGGTTAAAATGCTGGTTATTAATTGTATAGTTGACAAAATTTACAGTACTGTCAAAAGCTGAGATGTAGTTGAATTAAATTTAGCAGAGTATAATTGTTTAAAATGTCAGATTTTCAAAGGGCATGTGATACATTTGTAAGGGGAGATAATTTCGCATCTAAAATTTATGTGAAGCTTTTGCAATGTTGCTAATGACTGCATATCAAAATTGACTTTGTTTCAAAATGTAAAGAGGAAAAAGCGATCTCTTCTGTATAGTATGCAGTTAAGACTCATGTATGATTTACTCTTTAAAAAAACTTGTTCACGATGTACTGTTATCTGTTATTCTGTCCAAGTAGAGGTTGATTTTTGTCGAGCCTGCGACTTTTGTTGCAAAAGCAAGACAAAGCAATCCTACATTCCGTTGGCGTCAACGGCGTCCACAAATATTCACTCTGTGGTTAAAGTTTTTAAAATTTTAATAACTTTCTTAAACTATACTTGATTTCTACCAAACTTGGACAGAAGCTTGTTTATGATCATAAGATAGTATCCAGAAGTAAATTTTGTAAAAAAAAAAATCCTGTTTATCCGTATTTTATTCATAAATGGACTTACTTTTTCTGCCAGGAAACATTACATTCACTCTGTGGTTAAAGTTTTTCAAATTTTAATAACTTTCTTTAACTATCCTGGATTTGTACCATACTTGGACAGAAGCTTGTTTATGATCATAAGATAGTATTCAAAAGTGAATTTTGTTAAAAAAAAATCCTGTTTATCCATATTTTACTTATAAATGGACTTAGTTTTTCTGCCAGTTAACATAACATTCACTCTGTGGTTAAAGTTTTCAAAATTTTAATAACTTTCTTAAACTATCCTGGATTTGTACCAAATTTGGACAGGAGCTTGTTTATGATCAAAAGCTAGTATCTAGACGGAAATTTTGTAAAAAAAAATTTCCTGTTTTTCTGTATATTACTTATAAATGGACTTAGTTTTTCTTCCAGTTAACATTACATACAGTCTGCAGTTAAAGTTTTTAAAACATTTATTACATTCATAAACCATCCTGGATTCTTACCAAACTTGAACAGAAGCTTCTTACATTCAAAAGATAGTATCTAGAGGAAATTTTTTAATAATAATTTCCCCATTTTTGTTGAGCTTGCGAATAACAGCAAAAGTAGGCGAAACACTGGGTTCCGCAGAACCCTTACGAATTTTTATTATAACGTATAGTTTATTATTCTGTCCAAGTAGAGGTTAATTTTTATTATAACGTATAGTTTATTATTCTGTCCAAGTAGAGGTTGATTTTTATTATAACATATATTGTATTTAAAATCTAGACAATGCCAGATTTCATTCACTGTGCAGAGAGGTTCTGGAAAATACTAATAGAGTAAATTATTGTTTTAACCTTGATATATACACTTTATAAATATATTTTTTCCAGGGGCATTTAGTATCAGTAGGAACACATAAAGGATTTGTACAGATATGGGATGTAGCAGCAAATAAAAAAATAAATACATTATCAGGTCATAGTGCTAGAGTAGGTAAGTAAATTTATATGAAATAATTCATTCATTCCTAGTGTAAAATTCAGGAAGAGTGATAAATGGGAATATTTAAGATCATAAAGGTTTATGGACTGAACACTTTCACTGTAGACTGACCTTATTCATATACTCATATGATTTGACACTTCAAATATGATGTATCAGTGCACATTTAATACACTTTTATGATTGGACAAGACACTCCTATTTAAGTTTTCAGAATGGATGTGTAGAGTTAAGGCCATATCAATTAAAATCATAAACATTGTACCCTATAAGTAGTTGAGGTACAAACTAAAGTAATTAGAAACCTAATACAAGCAAATCCCTTGATTTGCAAAATAAGATAAACAAAGATGTAATTTTTTTTTTTATCCCCAAGGATATCTCATATACTAGTATACACCTTTGATATTTATTGTACCCTTGATATTGATTTACACATTTACAATGGTCTTATTCTAATATTCCAGGAGCATTAGCATGGAATGGAGATGTTTTATCATCAGGAAGTAGAGACAGATTGATATTACAAAGAGATATTCGCACACCTTCTATTGTGCCAGAACGTAAATTAACAGGACACAAACAGGAAGTGTGTGGACTCAAGTGGTCACCTGATCACCAACATTTAGCATCAGGTGGCAATGACAATAAATTGTTTGTGTGGAACATGAATAGTACAATACCAGTTCAGACTTATAATGAACATTTAGCTGCTGTAAAGGCTATTGCATGGTCTCCTCATCAGCATGGACTATTAGCTAGTGGGGGAGGTACTGCAGATAGGTGTATTAGATTCTGGAATACATTAACATGTCAGCCATTGCAGTGTGTTGATACAGGATCACAAGTGTGTAACTTAGCCTGGTCAAAGCACTCAAATGAAATTGTAAGTTGTATATTACATATTTTAATTATCCACACATGAAATTTTTGTCAAATTTTGTATTGGGTGGGGTATAATTAGTGAGCAATGGCTTACAGTACTTCTTGTTTTTTCTCATTCTTCAGAGAACAACAATATCTGTATTTATTGAACTTATTTATATCAAGGGAGTTATTAATCTACAAAACTAATGGAAATGATTTAAGCAAATAGCAAAGATATGAAGGGAGGTAATCTTATCAATGCTAGAAAATTTACAAATGTATTTCATTGTTGTCTCCCTTCACTTAGAATTGTTAATGACATAATTTGATTTTATAATAATTATATAAATACTATATTTTTTTCAGGTTAGTACTCATGGTTATTCACAAAATCAAATATTAGTATGGAAATATCCTTCACTTGTTCAAATTGCCAAATTAACAGGACATACATACAGAGTATTATATCTAGTAAGTATTTATTGGTTAGTTTTGATAATAATAAAAGGGAGAATAGATAAAAGAAAATCCAGATCAGGAAATGAAGGGCACCACTGGAGAGTTCAGTCATGTTATTGTAAATAAGCATTGATCTATGAATTGAGTTTTAAAAAACTTGATGAGCTGCAGATCATATCCCTTTCATTTATCTATATATATAACATGTATAAGCAAGTTGTCAACAAATTTTACTGCATTCTAACTTACTTGTATGAAATAATGATTTCAATCAATTTATTTATTTCTGAGTTACTCCTTGACTTGATGGTTAACCTTTCGAGTCCAGATTACTTTATTGTGAAACCTTTGTTAAGATGTATTGATAGCAATTGGTTTTAAAATCAAGATAAAATAATTATTATACCTATTCTTGCTATACATTTTGTTGCTTGTAAATTTGTTATGGTGAGTTTGGAATAACCATGTATCTCAGAATGTTAACTTTACTTGTGTGGGTAGTAATGAGATGCTTGCCACGCATTTTTTCTGTTTCTAAGGTCTGTACAACAAATCATCTCAAACCCTATTGGCTACAGATATGTATGTAATCTTACACCAGTATTTACAAACATAAGAGTAAACTTAGATATATCTAGGTTTATTAATTTTTGTCAAGAAATAGATAGTGTCGAGGAAAAACAGGTGTAGAAATAAAATCTTGTGTCAATCTGACCAGGTGTGCAAGTTCCTCTTAAATTGACTTGCCATTTGCATGGAATTAAAGGATCATAAAATTATTTGCCACAGGCTAAGGAGAGACCTCTTATATAGACCCCAGCAAAACCCTGTAACGTTTTGTTGCAGAAAGGGTTGATCCTTTAAATTTTTATATATTGTGCCTTACGCCTAAATGATGGATGGTCAATGATAAGAACTTGTTGATTAGTAGTCTAGATGGAAATTTAATTCCAAAAGATCAATCATTTTCATTAGGCTAAGAAATAAATACTTAGGCCTTAAAGGGTACATTATTCTAGTTTATACAGTTTATAACAGAGTGATTTATCAATTGTGGTTATAAATGAATTCATTTACAATGAATGTGCATGCATAGCATACATAAAGGAATATTACCAGTATTATTTGAAGAAATGATATTTTAGGGAAGTGATTCAGAGCATCAGCTAATCATTTGATATTTTAAACATTATATTGGGACAACTACACCATGTTTGAATTTGATGAATGTTACATTTATTGTCTATAGTTGTGTCCCTTATGATATAAGTAAAATTTACTAACAGTAAGAACTACAGCAGCACCATGGTAAATTTTGCAACCTTTTGAAAACACTGACCTGACCTAAAGTTGCTAACTTCTAAGTCGTTTGGTCCCTGTTTAAAATTTAAAATTGGTAATCATACCACATCTTATTGTCCAGCCTGCGACTTGCAGAAAGATCGACATAGGGAAAGTGATCCGGCTGCGGCGGCGTTAGCTAACTTCTTAAAAGCTTAATATTTCAGAAGGTAGAAGACCTAGATGCTTCATACTTTGTATAAAGATGCCTTATGATTGATATGAAGTTTCCGTCTGTCATATGTCCATTGTCCTTGACCTCATTTTCATGGTTCAGTGACTACTTGAAAAAAAAGTTAAGATTTTTTGTAATGTTAATTTCTCTCTTATGAGTAATAGGATAACTATATTTTGTATGTGCGTACTTTGCAAGGTCCTCATGCCTATCAGACAGTTTTCACTTGACCTCGACCTCATTTCATGGATCAGTGAACAAGGTTAAGTTTTCGTCGTCAAGTCCATATCTCAGATACTATAAGCAATAGGTCTACTATATTTGGTGTATGTAATGATTGTAAGGTGTACATGTCCAACTGGCAGGTGTCATCTGACCTTGACCTCATTTTCATGGTTCATAGGTAAATGTTAAGTTTTTGTGTTTTGGTCTGTTTTTCTAATACTGTGTGCAATAGGTCAACTATATTTAGTGTATGGAAATATTTTACAATGCCAGGTTTAATTTGACCTTGACCTCATTTTTACAGTTCATTGCTTAATGTTAAGTTTTTGTGTTTTGGTCTGTTTTTCTAATACTGTATGCAATAGGTCAACTATATTTGGTGTATGGAAATATTTTACGATGTACATGTCAATCTTGCAGGTTTTATTTGACCTGGACCGCATTTTCACGGTTCATTGCTCAGTGTTAAGTTTTTGTGTTTTGGTCTGTTTTTCTAATATTCAAGGCATTAGAAATTACAGAATACGTTCCATTATTTTTCTGGTGAAGTGGTTGCAGGTTAAGTTCTGAGTCCCAATTAAACATTTTTTGTGGAAGTTATGACCCTATGATATTGTAAATTGCTTGAATAATCAGTCTTACCCACTCTATTTGTATGACCTAAATCAATTGGTCAGCTATTTGGAGCATAATCATATCATAAGAAGTTGCAGATAATGATTTTAATTTCAATCTGGTTTAGCAATTATATATATAATTATATACATGTTATCACTAATGTGAAAGATTTGGTCCTAGGACATAGAAAATTGCTTGAAAATATCAGTTTTCAGAGAGAGCACAACTAATTCTTCAGGAGATTGGTAGGGGCTACAAGTTATTGAATATTTTTGCAGCTTTCCATTAAGATAAAAAAACACTTACTGAGGTTGTCAGGTGCGTTCAACTCAAATCTTAATTGACTAGGATTGTCAGTTTTCCTGCAGAAAGTGTGTGGTTCTCTTTGGGCACTGCAGCTTCCTACACCAATAAAAAGTGGCTGCTAATGATATAACCAATGGTTCTGAAGGTGGTATTAAACACCAAATAATCAATCATTAATGAAAAGATGGAAACTCTAAACTACATACGCAATAACCCCGCTTAATTTGAATTGAAAATTTGTTGACCTCCATTATGATTTAAAGCTTGTCTCATATAAATGTAAACTCATACACTGTTCCTGCATGTAGGGGATATTATATTGAATCCTCCAAATGCATTTTTTAGGAGTTGACCCTTTTCCCCTGCTTATGATAGATTAAATTATAATATTGGCCAGTCATAATATAATTTTTTTGATAATTAGGGACTCATTGAATTAGTTTTTACAGTTGAAAATGTCCTTTTAAAAAAAAATCTGGACTTATTTGATATTGATTTAAAAACTCAAACATGTAAAAGAAATTAAGTATTTTTTAGAAACTAATGCTTTAATAATAAATGCATGATAAAGGAGTTTGTTGAAATATATAAAACTTGTGTAAACACAATTTAATTTTACCTTAACTCATTGATTCTTACATTTTCTCACATAGATCTTAATTTCACCTTTGTACATGGAGATATATACTTTGATAGTTAGATAAATAGTAAGAATGGAGATTAAAAGATAAATATTAGATAAACCCTTCTTAGCACAGCTATAAATAATCAGGTGCAGTAAACAGTTTCTCTGAGACTCAATGTTTCCACTATGTCGTAACTATTTCCTATAATTTATTCTAACTTTTAATGATTAAAAGCGATGATTTTGATACTTGCACAGTACTATGCTTTGTTGCCTATTTTCCCACATGTTTATCAGATAGATGGTTATCATCTTGTCAAGATAACATTACATCATTGGTATTCTACGTGTAAACAGGCATGCTGTAACATGTCACTGACATACACATCATTAGCATGCATTTATCATGGAGCTGTTGAAGGTGCATGCTGCTGCACTTGATCCTGTTGGCATTTACCAAACACATTTTTGTACGGATTTGCACCTTGGGTTATATGAGGTTTACCTGGAGATTTTTGTGGTTTATTGGTTCAGTTTTAATAAAAAAATGGGTCAGCTGTTGTCAGTGAATTAAGCTGTTTATTGCTAATTAAACTCAAGACAGAAGTCCTAGCAGTGGCCAGTGATTGCAGTATCTACTATGTTCTTATATGTTTTCTACTGCTCTTTTAAAAAGCCCCAAATTGGGAAATTTCAACCTATATTTAATATGCTGTAATTCATACACTTATATAATTAATATTTCTATGCCCATTTGTTTATGAATAAAACAAGTTAACTGTGTTTTAGGCAATGTCACCAGATGGAGAAGCCATTGTAACAGGAGCTGGGGATGAAACTTTACGTTTTTGGAATGTTTTCAGTAAAACTAGGTCAACAAAAGTAGGTATTAACCACATGTGACTAATACATGTAGTAAATTTTTCATAAAACCACAATGTCACATCTGAAATTTTAAAAGGATACTCCTAATTTGTTTTTAAGTAAAGAATCATGATTTAAAAGCTATCAAAATATTTATGGTGTACATTTTAGTTGTAAAGTTTCAGTTAAATTTAAATCACAAAACTGAACTTATACAATGATATCATATGGTGACTTACACTCATCTGAAGACACTTTCTTTACTTACAATTCCATCAAAATAATTGGTTACTGGTACTCATGTTTTGCAACTATTTTGGTACAGGCAGGCAGGTTTCTTTAGCATAGTTCTTATACAGTATGCATCTTTTAAGTGGTATCAACAACAGTTTATGTTTATGTAGCTGTGAAATTTATCCTAAGCATGGAATATAACATTTAAAATAACATCAGAAATTCACTTGAAACAGATCCAATCTTAGGATCAAAATTCAAACAGAACTAAAACACTTTTGAAAAATGTTCTGTCTCTCACCAATTTAAAAGAAAAAAGCACTGAAGTTTTCCGAATTGACCTTCATGAAGAATGCTCTCAGCAAATAGTTTTGAAATCCAAAGATGTATAAGTATATGGACTGGTATATTGTTTGGTTAATTTGGCCCAAACCATTTCTAAATGTATTGTGCAACAGAATGAAATTACTACCATATTTTAACATCATACAATAATTTAATTGTTATGTTTTGTTTGTAATTTGTATAAGATATTACCACACGCACTCATCAATTTGTTTATTTATTTTCAGGAATCTAAATCTGTGTTGAATCTCTTCACAAGAATCCGGTGATGTTAAACAGAGAAAGTTGAATTCAGGAAATTAATTTCACTCAATGAATTTTATGTGTTCGGTTAGAGCTTGCCTTGACATCCATTTTATTTTTATAAGTTAATGTATGTTTTATGAAGGATTTTGTGGGAACAAGCAAAACCTCAAGATGTCTGGCAAGCTATAAATTATTTTAACGTTTTTTATAGAATTTTATTTTTTACCCTCCACATAAATTTAATGTGTAAAGTGCTTTTTAAGTCCAGTACCAAAAATATTTTGTCCGAATTGATTCCATCAGACTGAATTGCAAAAAAATTGAACTGGCAAAACAAAAGTTACCCTCTTTTTTTTTTATATATCAGATTAACATATTTCAGGTTTTATAAAAGTCTGTTTCTATTTTTTCCATTTATTAATTTTGTTATGCATTTAAAAAACAAAACAACAAAAATTGTGTAATACAAATAAGTTATGTGATATGGAGGAATGTTAGATTTTTATTTAATTTTCAGACACAAGTATGTCTGTTGTTGTTTTTTGTTGTTCAAGTTTTTCCATGATTTTATTTAGTTGCCAGTATAAAAAAATTTGAACTGCCGAATAACAAGTGAAAGGGTAAATGGATATTTACGTCTTATTCATTTCAATATTTTTTCATTTATCATTTGAAGACTTAGTTTCTTGAAAGTTATGGTAGAATTCTTTTTTATTTAAATTGACCATACACTTGATAAGTGAATCTTATTATACATTTATATAATCTGCTATTGAAATTGTAAATGTGGTTTTTAAAAGCCTGCATTGTTAATTATTTGGAATTTGGTTTATCATGCAGTATAAAATTTGGTAAAAACAATAAACTGATATTACACTACTATTATGCAATTCTTAGTGTTATAAACATCTTTAGATATTGAAAACAGTTTTATTCAACAGTTTGACATTTTATATTTAAAGATAAATTTTATAGTATTTATTTTAAATTTTGATAATTAAATTTACTGTTTTGGGACATTTTAGGCTTTTTACCAGTATTTTTTAATTTATAATCTTTTATACATTGCTGAAGGAGGAAAGAGAAACAATTTTATTACGGATATTGGAACAAAAATACTTTCCTCTGATCTTATACAACCTTCACTACTTTACTGTTGGATATATGTATAATATAGGTCAATATTATTACATATGTAACTCTTATACAAAAGTCCATAATCTTTTTTATCTGTTTACTTCTTTTCTCGATACTTGTTCTCTCTTTTATTATATCAAATTATTTATCAATTGCATTTCATACATTTCATGTTTAAGGAAAACAAAAAATGGATTTATTTCTTTACTCCTTTCTTTCTAAATGTGTTAATGTCAGTTGTTGTGTATTGAAAAAAAACATTTTGTATGCATGCAGAAATTATCACTCTGTGTTACATAATCATCATGAAAATAATAAAAAATATCTTGATTACAATATATTTATGTGATTTATGAGAAATTCAAATACAATAAGCATTAACACACGTGTCAAAAGGTTGACACGCTATATACTTGTCAAGTAACTATTGATAGTAGTTTTTTTTTAATAAGTTATTTTGGAAATTAAGGCTTCTCTATCTTCTTACTGAAGTGTCAGTTAACCATAGATTTTGATAGGGCTGTGTTAATTGAAGAAGGATGAATCACAAATGACTACCTACAGAATTTTTATGCCCCCGCCCAGGGATGATTCTACTATATAATTTAGGGCCGCTGAGCGGCCCTAAAATTGGCAGTTGGCCCCAAAAAAATGTATGCAAACATAAATTCCCAATTCAGGAACAAATAAACAAAAAATTCTATATTTCTGGAAATGTTTCCGTCGCCGATTTAGGCAACTATAATTTTTCATAGTTTTGTCGTCAAAGCGTTTTAAAATCTGTATAAGAATGCTGTCAATGATCACATTTTAGTAACAATGATTCAATTATGTCAACGTGTGGTAAATGATTTCAGGAGCGGAATCAGACCCCTCATATGAAATTGACGAAAATACTATGGGAGTATTTGATCTCGTAAAAGTAATCCAAATAAGTATGACGTCTTGAAAGACCAATTTTATTTTTTTGCTGTGACACCTTCCTACGACAGCAAAAAAATTAAATAACCTTTCAAGACTTCATAATTATTTGGACTATAGTAAAAGCAGATTGCCCAACAGGTTGATAAAAAAAGATGTTTTTTGTCAAAATGGGTCTCGTAAAAGCAAACCTCGGCAGAGAGCAAAATTTAGATTTTGATATATCATTGATGAATTTAATGGGCGCCGATCTTGTAAAAGCAGATAATATGATGGAAACTTGTTTTATATAAAAAAAAAAAATTATTTTGTCTGGCTCAAGACAAGTCTTAACTGTCTGAATGTTTTTGAAAATACATGTTAATAGATCATTCATGAAAAAGGATGTCGACACACTATGGAACTGTTTCAAAAGTTGTAAAGATGCTCCAAATAATACTATAATACAATGGTTCAATGCTTAAATTTCTTGTTTCTTAAAGTTACACCTTAAAGTAAAACTTGGACATAATTATAATAGTCCCAGAGTAAAACACATATTAAAACAGCAAGCAAAAATTACAAAATATATCTTATTAATTAAGTACTAAAACTTTTGTAATTGCTTTTCTGAATTCAACAGTTGGCCATTTCAATTTGAAATCCATTTACATTAAAAGTAAATTTATAAAGATGACCTGTTAATGAAAAAATTACCCAATGGATGATTTTTATGCCCCCGCCGTAGCGGAGGGGCATTAAGTTTTACCCTTGTCCGTCCGTACATACGTTCCAAAGTTGTTTTTTTTTCTCTAACTTTAGTTTGCCTTAACCAAGTGTTATGAGACTTATACACAATGCTTATTACCACAAAACACAGATCAAGTTTGAATTTTGGTGGCGTCACTTTAACTGTTCTAGAGTTATGCCCCTTTACAAATGGAAAAATTACTAAAAATTTTGTTTCCGTTCTCTAACTTTAGTTTGCCTCAACCAAACGTTATGAAACTTATACACAATGCTTATTACCACAAAATACAGATCAAGTTTGAATTTTGGTGGTGTCACCTTAACCGTTCTAGAATTATGCCCCTTCACAAATGGAAAAATTGCTGAATTTTTTGTTTCCGTTCTCTAAATTAAGTTTGCCTCAACCAATTTTTATGAAACTTATACACAATACTTATTACCACAAAACTCAGATCAAGTACAAATTTGGGTAGGGTCACTTTTACCGTTTGTCAGTTATGTCCCTTTATAACTTTATATGATATGCAAGCGGGGGCATGATTGTGTCCCATGGACACATTTCCCGTTTATTTTTTTCAGTGGTATGTCTTAGCTGTTATAGATGTAAAAGGTAACACCATAGCTAAGATACAAGCCTACAAAAGATAGTGCATCATGTGCAATGATTTTCATGTAACAACTTCCCTGGTCTCAATCCACTAAATGTAAAGCTATCTGGTAATCATATATATATATCATAATCAATAGCCGGTCCAGGATTATTCCAAATATTACAACTTTGTGTAACAGTGTACAGGTAAAACTAAATACATTTTCTGTTTTTACAGGAAAATAATGTTATTTCCTCAAAGATTTTATGCATAAAAAAAAATTCCCAATTTGAAGGTCAAGGGACCCATTTGAAAACACCTGGAATCATCCCTGCTGCTGAAGCTGAGGGGGCATTAAGTTTTACCCTTGTCCTTCTGTACGTATGTTGGTCCATACATCTGTACGTCCCAAAATTGGTTTCTGTTCTCTAACTGCCTCAACCAAATATTATGAAACTTATACACAATGCTTATTACCACAAAACACAGATCAAATTTGACTGTTGGTGGCATCACTGTTCTAGAGTAATGCCCCTTTATAAATGGAAAAATTGCTAAATTTTTCGTTCTTTTACAAATGGAAAAATTGCTGAATTTTTCGTTTCTGTTCTCTAACTTAAGTTTGCCTCAAACAAATGTTATGAAACTCATACACAATGCTTATTACCACAAAGCTCAGATCAACTACAAATTTGGATAGCGTCACTTTTACTGTTCTTGAGGTATTCCTTCATAACGTTATATGCAAGCGGGGCATCATCTGTGTCCTATGGACACATTCCCTATTTATTTAGCTGAAAGATAGAGCCTTATGCTTTCACTACATTAGCAAATGAAAGATTATGTATCATTTTTTAGAAAAGTACACTGAATTAATTGCATGTAGAATAAGCCAATATAACATGTTCACAAGTTCCAACAGCTTTTACCATTGATTTATGACTGAAAACAGATGTCTAGTATATATAAATGAGACAGCAATCTAACAACAAAATAACCAAAAGGAATCTTGAGTGCAACATATGGTCTTCATCAAAAGACAGATTTCAATACAATATGTCAAGCTCGAATTAATCCAGAGTCTATAAGTTGTAAATAAATAAAGCAGAAACAATCAAAGATCTGCTTTTAACACCAATTCTCCAAATTAAAAAATACACTAAGATATAACATAATATAACCACTGATGATGTTCCTTGGACAGACACATTACTTAAAATTAAAACTGGACATAAGGGTTGCGTCTTTATCCTTAATTCTAGTGAGGCAAAGGAGGTCAAAGCATCAGAAGACCAATGACTATGGTTGGGAGGGGATTATTCAAGGGCAAAAGAGTTTAAAAGCATTTATAGATGAAAAAATGTGATTTTAAAGTTTCTTAATGTCTAGTGGCAAATATGCCATGCATATTCATTAATAATAAATCCAGTAATAAGGTTATGATTATAACATCCCCATTCTTACCAGAAATATCTGCTTATAATTAATCATGCATAGCCTAGCAAACACCAACCTTCGACATTGGTTTACTGCTGGAAGGGAGAAATCAAAGTTATCATACTTCCATAACCTACTCCATCATTGGCATCAGCTATAACTGGAATATATTTTTTTTTGCAGTTGTATAAGAATAAATTAATTATTTACAAGGAGGACTTTTCAAGCTTTAACAAAAGAGCATATATCAACAACTTAATGCAGTTGTAATCACGATTTACATCTTAAAATCTTCGTGTCATGTTTTTATATGACTGCAAAAAAATTGCGTTCGTATATTGCTATCATGTCGTCGTCGTCTGAAGACATTTGGTTTCTTGACAATAACTTTCGTATACGTGAATGGATCTCTATGAAATTTAAACACAAGGGGGTTATGGTCCTAACTGTTTAGGAATTAGGGGCCAAAAAAGGCAATTTTCTAGTTTCTGGACAATAACTTGTGTATAAGTGTATGGATCTCTATGATATTGTACCACAAAGTTCCATACCACAAAGGGAAGGTTGGGATTGACTTTAAGGGTTATGGCCCAAACCATTCAGGAATTAGAAGCAAAAAGAGGGGTGGAAAACAAGGTTTTTCTGGTTAATGGACACTTACTTATTAGTCTATGGATCTCTATGAAATTGAAACACAAGGTTCCATACCACAAAGGGAAGGTTGGGTTTGACTTTGGGAGTTATGGCTCAAACCGTTCAGGAATAAGGGGTAAAAAGGGGGGAGGAACAAGGTTTTTCTGGTTTCCAGACAAATACTTAAGTATTAGTCGATGGATCTCTATGAAATTGTACCACAAGGTTCCATACCACACACACAGGAGGTTGGGGCCGATTTTGTGGGTTGTGGCTTTAATCGTTAAGAAACTAGAGGCCAAATAGGGGCTAAAAACAAGACTTTTCTAATACTGGCTAAGCTGGTTCTAACATAAATTATTTCTGATCTATATAAAGAAACTTGCAATATATAACAATAAAATGTAACAATGAGCATACAATATTTCAAAATAAACAATACTTTACGAGTCTAGCTATTGAAAAAAGATTACAAAAATGATAACTGAAAAATAGGTAATGATGATGTGAATGTACCGCAAATACCCTTTTCAGTATCATATGACAAGAAATGTCTAGGACCTTTTGATAAATTCGTATACATGTTTAAATATCTGGACGTTTTGTTCATACGAGAGGTTCGGATTACCAGATTTTAGTAACTTAACATTCAATATAAGGTCATCAGAGATTGTTGTTTAATTTTTGTCGAGCCTTCAACTTTAGTCGAAAAAGCGAAACATAGCAATCCTACATTCCGTCGTCGGCGGCGTCCACAAATATTCACTCTGTGGTGAAAGTTTTTGAAATTTTATTAACTTTCTTAAACTATCCTGGATTTCTACCAAACTTGGACAGAAGCTTGTTTATGATCATAAGATAGTATCCAGAAGTAAATTTTGTAAAAATAAAATTCCTGTTTTTCCGTATTTTACTTGTAAATGGATTAGTTTTTCTGCCGGGAAACATTACATTCACTCTGTGGTTAAAGTTTTTAAAATTTTAATAACTTTCTTAAACTATCCTGGATTTGTACCAAACTTGGACAGAAACTTGTTTATGATCATAAGATAGTATCCAGAAGTAAATTTGTTAAAAAAATTTTTTTATTTTTTCCGTATTTTACTTATAAATGGACTTAGTTTTTCTGCCAGGAAACAATACATTCACTCTGTGATTAAAGATATTAAAATTTTAATAACTTTCGTAAACTATCCTGGATTTGTACTAAACTTGGACAGAAGCTTGTTTATGACCAAAAGCTAATATCTAGAAGGAAATTTTGTACCTCAGTTTATCCGTATTTTACTTATAAATGGACTTAGTTTTTCTTCCAGTTAACATTAGATACAGTCTGCAGTTAAAGTTTTTAAAACATTTATTAGAATCATAAACTATCCTGGATTTATACCAAACTTTGACAGAAGCTTCTTACAATCAAAAGATAGTATCTTTAGGAATATTTTTATTGATTTTTTTCCTCATTTTTGTTGAGCCTGCGATTAACAGCAAAAGTAGGCGAGACACTGGGTTCCGCGGAACCCTTACGAATTTTTTCAACACTGGGGCGAAACCGCTGCTGGTGAACTATTAGTACTCGAGGGTATCATCAGCTCAGTAATATGACTTTTAGCAAACCTTTCTCAAATTGTCCGTTTATGAATTAGGAGTGATAAATAAACTAATGTTTCAACTCCCTCAGGCAAAATTGATGTTAGATGGATTTGGCTATTATTTTAATGTCCTTTTTGGTTATAACGCTCTTCAACTGTTTCTATTATAATACAATATGGCTTTAAAATATACGGATTTGGGCGTTCCTGGTGAAGGTATATCCAGAAAAGTGCTTCAGACGCATGAAATTTATATAGTGTTGTTTTTTTATCTCCATTTTTTTCTCAGCAAAGGAACTATTCAAGAACTGTTTTGTTAAATTTTTTAAAACAAATATAAATAACATTTGTTCTTTCCTCAAATTAAATAACCGGGAAAGGAGAATGCGGTAACCTCTATGAATTTTAGATTAATAAAACGGAAACTGTTATGAAACATTTATACTTCTATCTATTTAATTTGCTCATCTCGGAAAGTATTTAAGTTACAAATATACATTATATTTCTATATTCATATGCAGTTCCACACGCTGTAGTAGATTTACATGATTCTGTACATATTTGCTGTGTTATATTTTGGGTCTGAGTGTTTCTTACGTAGGATAAACTAGCAAGACACTTTAATTCGCCGCAAATTTGATATCGGTAACTTTGGTGCAATAGTACAAAGTTGCGTTAAAACAAACAATCAGCTGAAGTCGTCTGTATTGTATATTTAAGTTAATCTCTTCAAGCGTAGCTTCCAATGTTCAATAGATAACCAAATTTTTTTTATAACTGGTATTCTAAATTTTGTTTTCAGTCTTTTATATTTTAGTATGCAGAGTTTGAATGTTGAATAAGATAAAAATTCTGTTTTGCAACTAATTTAAATATTTCAATGATTATTTTTCTTGTATTTTCACTTTGCATTATTTAATCGACACGTGCGACGAGGTAATAAATTGTCGCAATTAAAATATAAACAAGTTTCTTTGTCATTTTCTACAAAACCTGAATGTAATTAACACATCAGTTCATTTTTGTACTATTTTCAAATACAGATATTCTTACAGAAATTAATTATAATGGCAAAGGTGATTGTTGGAATAAATAACACAAACACCCTTTTGTGTTGTGATTTTGTAACTCTTTGACAAAAAGTCATGACCTATAAACGACTCATAAATTTTGGAAATTTCATCCATATTCAAATAATAAATTAAACAAGTAGAATATCACAATTTCGGTAAATTTCATTTATGTACTATACTTAAAAATTCGGTCTACTTCAAAGAAATTAAAGAAAAAGATATTTAAACCAAAACACCTGTATAAACAATATGTATCAATCAAAACTAGCTAACACGCAAATATTAAATGAAAAATGGAACATATCAACAAATAAGTAAAATGAAAGGTTAATTAGAAATTCTGTAATTGATTCTGTCATCTCTTTGTATCAAATTCCTCTCTTACACAAACAATCACTGACGCAAACGGAAATAAAAAAGGTTTAATTTTCTTTGACTATAATCAGTGTTGAGGTTGCAGAAAACCTTGAAAAATGTACATTAGGTATTTGTTATCTAATTCAAAACCAGAAGTATAACATTATCTTTCAAATACAGACGCTCCTCATTGCGCCGATCAATTGACATGTGATTAATTTGTCACACAAGTGAGGACTCCTGGAATTCTAAGATAGACGGCTTAGTTTGAAATAATCCGATAGAGCACATTTCCCTTTTAATTAAAATCTCTTTATGGTTTGAGAGTTATAATAAAATATTGAATTTCTTCTTTCCATCGATACGTGTGAATGGCAGTCTTTTATTTCACTAATTTTCATTCGGGATGTACAAACAATGATAACGTATTATTTTAGTACATAGCAATCAGCAGCTTCAAAGCCCGTTCTGACATCGAAGCATAACCCCCTTAACTACTTTACAAGAAATTACCCATTTGCTATTTATTTTGAACAATGATAATTTATAACGGAAGTAGTCTATTCTGATATTACGTATATATATATATATAAATACGTTTTACGTAAGCCAATATATAGTCGCACAAACAAAGAAACAACACTGAACAGCCCGTGGTCCAGATATATGCAGCAGCATCCACTTAACATTTGACAAAACCCAATCGCCTGAATGGTCTTTTTCAATACGCAATGACATAAATTATTTGTCACATCTAGCGATAAAAAAGCTTTAATTCGTTTGAATGCCCCGCCAACAATAGTAGAGTCCTGTGTTTCCGTCTGTGTATTTGTCTACTTGTTTGTCCGTAACACTTTCGAAGTGATAACTTCAACTTTAACTTCCTTGTAAGCATTAACCCTATGTCAAGGAAAAGCCGATAGAACACGCAAGCTTTGTAACTTCATATCAACTTAGATATATATTCCATATGAAGGCGCTGGAAAATGTTGGTACTTAAAAATGGAAAGTTCACAATGAGAAAGCTGAAATCATCCCTGTGTCGGGAAAGTTTAATTTTCACCGACCATCATGGTCAATTTCAGTTTCTGGATGTAAGTGAAGATTTGTGACATACTTAACTGTTTTTGTTGTAGCATTTATTTCACGTTCGATGGGACGGATGCGATAAACATAGTCACCAAACTTTTTTATATCTAATAACAGAACGTCTCTATGTTGCGGAACATGCAGTTAAAGGATAATGCTATCTAAAGTTTTTTTCTTGAAGATCATCTGAAAGAAGTCTGTCTCGTATGAATAATGGAATAGGTCGGCACGAAGAGGACAATTAGTTCCCATAGGAATGCCAATTGTTGAAAAACACGCTCTCCAAATGTTAATAGTACTTTGTCAATAAAAAAATCAAGTAACATTGATGATGTCAGTTTCAAAAAACTTTTTGTTTGAATTAGGGTGGTTATTTACAAAGTATGATATAAAGCAAGATATTTGTATTTACGTTGGCCATTCTTTTAATGAAACAATCTGGACTAATTCTTTCAATCTATCTTTAAGGAAAGGATGTGATTGAATATGTGTTTACAAAGATGTTGACAAAAGTCGTCCATTGTTGAAAATCGTGTGTTGCCATCTAAATTATTTTGTTGTTTTCTTGTGGTTTCGGAGTTGATGTATTATTGACTTACATCCTACCCCCTCCACCCACCCCCTTTCTATTCACATCTTTCTATTCATATCTTTCAATTATTAGGCTTTGAGACATATAATTCAAACCCTTACCAAGAAAAAACATATCTTGAATAGTACTAGTAGTATGTAAGAAGAACTATCAGGCCCTCGACTAACAAAATAATATGATATTATAGGGTAACCCGGGTTATTGCATGAATATTGTCCTGGGAATATCGTTATATTATACGAGCTTGCGTGTGGAATATCTATTCTACCAGGCATAATATTCACCAATATTCATGCATTCAACCTTTTATTGCACTAAAAAAGTGCTAAACATTTTTGTCACTGATGACGTTTCTAACTTGGAGCTATATTGCAATATGATAGAATGATGCACGCGTTGCTTTCATTATGTTCTGTGGGGTAATTGTGTTGCTATACAATAAAAATATATTTATATATAATAGCAGGTCAATCTCAGAAAGGCATCCGCTTTTTTATATGAGGCTTATAATTTGAAAATTTGGAAGGGTGATGTTTACATATCCTTTTAACAGTTTTGTGAATAATATAAAAAATGGATATTGTTCTGACATTAATAATTTATTGTTTTATACTGCATCTAAAACTGTCCACAATAATATTTATTACTTATTTTCCATCCCTAAATTAGACTCTGATTGTGAAGAAAAGTTATGTGAAATGAAACTGACATTACACAAAATAGCACGTTATTACTAAACATACTAACAAAACATTTTTTTTTAACATGAGACTGGTGATGCCATATGCTATCTTGTGAGCGTAAATTACCTTTAACCGTATATATAACCGGGTCGTTTAGATGTTTGACTTAACATCTTTCTAAGTTGCTTATTACATTATTTCTACAGTAAAAGAAGCTTGCTTTCAGAAATATTATGATGAGGTATATTCAACCAGTGGTGTCAATCAGATTTGGATTCTTAAAAATTCTAAAGATCTACTCCAAAATCTTCAATCTATACAATCGGCAGTAATAATTAAACTGTTGATTTTTTTCTATGCCTTTTACTGCTACTCCCAACCCTCAATTAAAAGATAGCATACATCGTTACATTAATTAGAGATTTTTCTAAACAAATTAGAATCGTTGATACAAATTGTTATAGGTCATGAAAAAATCTTTCTCTATGAGGAACCACAATGATTCGAACAACAAATAAACCGAAGATGATATCATTAAAACTCTGCTACATATCTTAATGTTTTCCCTGATATTAACACATATGGAAGACTTCAAACTTGAATCAATGACAAAAGTAATATAAGTCATTTCAACTTTCCAATTGTCAACTTCATATCTACCCGGTGGAAGGTGTATACATATCTCAAAACTAGTAATACGTCACGCTCGTGTATGTTTAAACTTTAAGGACTTCATTAACAAGGATGTGCTTCTAAAACAATCCAAAACCCTGCCCAAACAGAGTTATGAGGGAAAACGACTGACATCAATTCTACAGATATAAGTCACCATCACGAATTAGTTGACCGATACGAAGTGACCGTTTCTCAACTCACCACTAATATATTTTCGCGTTCTTAGATCTTTAGATAACATTATAGTCGTCTGATCTGTAAAACAAAATGTGCCCCAGTTTTGTACTCATAAGAAGCAGAATTCACACAGAACCTTCTCAAAGACAAAACAAATCTTGCAAAGTTCTTTAATTTCACTTTCATAATATTGATGATGTTCTATAACTCAATAACCCACATTTCAAAGAGTGCCTTCATCTCATATATCTCAGTGAACTCGAAATTAAGCATACTAGGTAGGTCATATTTTCAATTTGCCCTCGATATTGACACAGACGGACGGCTTCAGACTATAGAATGTATGACACACGTGATTAAACTTTCCAATTGTCAACTTTCCATTTCTCAGCAGTAACTTACCCTCTATTCCATCTTATGGCATTTACTTATCTCAGTTAATGCTTTGAGTTAGTGCATGTTCAAACTATATGGACTTTATTAACAGGGGGCGCTAAAAAAAACTGTACCAACAAAGATATTTAGACACCAGTATAGTCTTTACCGGTTGTGTTCTGTTCCCGATTGGGATATTTTTACTGAGTGTGAATTTGCATGGTGGTCGATGGATGCATAGCAGGAGATGCTTACCCTGTCGACGCACACGTCTTACTATTTTTGAAGTTAATGCGATTCCCTCATGTTTTGTTTGTTACCTTGATTTTTATTTTCCTAATCGAATTACAAGATTTACATATCGGTAAACTTATGTCGCCTTAATCTATTCTCGATTTTGACATTTTGACTGAGTGCGGATTATGTTTGCAAAGTAGGAAACGCTTACCCAGTCGACGCAACCGGTCTCGATCTCTGTAGAGTTCATGCGATTCTATCAGGTTTTGTTTGGTTATTTTTAACGTTGATTTGTATTTTCTAAATGCATTTTTGAGATTTGAACATCGGCAAAATGGATAAAGTGTAGATTAAGCTGGAATGTTTTTATTCTTCCAAAATAATAATTGTTATGACAAACCTTTATTTTTGTCAAAAGGTATCTTAAAACAATACTTTTTTGAAAAATAGGTCCATTCATATCATATGAATAACAATATGAATAAAACCGGATAGTCTAGATCATCAGTGTTGTCATTCAAAACAAAGGTCAAGTTATTTAAAAGTGTGGTTAGGCCTATATCGGTACTACTGTATAGATGTGAAACCTGGAAAACAACAAAACAAGACAAAAATAAATTAAACACCTTTCAAAATAGATGTATGAGACAAATTTTGAGAATAAGATGTCCCAACATTATATCAAATGAAAACCTTTCCATCAGAGCTGGTACAAAGATATTAAGTGATGATATTATGGAACGGCGTTGGAGATGGATTGGCCATGTACTTAGAATGGATACCAACCTTATATGTCCCGTGACACTGACATGGAAACCAGAGGGAAAAAGGAAGGTTGGAATTATATGTGAGGCGAGGTGAGTATAAAAAACCAGGGGTCTGAAAAGGATGTTCATTCATTTAATATAGACTTTCAAAGACGAAATTCCCAAAATGACAAAAACATTATAAAGCAATCAAAAAAGATGTTCATTTGATATATCATTTCAGCAAAGTTGACCTTATATACAATTTATGATTTCGTTATTCAAGCTCCGAAATGTTTAATGTACTTAGCTTCCTTAACGTCTGGCCTAGATGAAGGTTATTTAATAAACTGATAGCATATGCATTTATTAAGCTTTTTCCTAGTATTTTCCAAAGTTATTGTATAGTATTTCCCAAGGTTATTGTATAGTATTTCCCAAAGTTATTGTATAGTATTTCCCAAGGTTATTGTATAGTATTTCCCAAGGTCATTGTATAGTATTTCCCAAAGTTATTGTATAGTATTTCCCAAAGTTATTGTATAGTATTTCCCAAAGTTATTGTATAGTATTTCCCAAGGTTATTGTATAGTATTTGCCAAGGATATTGTATTACATGCATGAATCACATATCCCTTCTTTTCAAATGGGGTGAAATTGAATGAATATAATTGTAAAGAGGCCTTTTCAGAATAAAGACGGTTACAAACTTTAATCCGCAAAGCCTAAAATAAATACAAATTATTCCGTATTCAAAACCTGCAAATTTATACAAGAATATCTGGTAATCATTCGAAAATATTTCTACAACTGATACGATAGACATTACTAAAATGAGGAATTGAAAAATGGTGGTTAATAGTAAAGTTTTGTGGAATTGAGTGAAATAGAGAGAAATAAGTGCCAACGAAATTAGTTTAGGGAGTTGAGTAATGTATCCACACATACAAAACCTGTTGCAAACAATGTCGATAAACACAAAAATAAAATGGTTCTTTATTGACCAACGAAAACTTTCTTGGTTTCTTTTGGAACAAAATTTGCCAAAATCTATCAAATTTACAGTTTGTAAAGAAAGATAAATGTTCATTGACATAAAACGAAAACTCGTGTTGACCAAAGTCAGTTGATCCTCTCGTTTGTGCAAAAGAATGAAAGGTAAAGAATGGACTTTTTTTTTAATTTAAAGTGCGAATTTTGACCTTTTTTTTTATCTCATGGAAATACTTATTATTTTTCACGTCCTGTATTTAGTGAGGATTTCATGTTTTCTAAAGGGAATGGTACAGCCAACGTTAATTTCTGCTTTTAGATTCACTTCAGCTAGGTTCACGAAGTATTTTTATTCACCGTAAAAATTCAAGGATTGTGTTTTTAGTTAGATTGGAAGAATCTATACTTGTCTTATATCGTTTATATTATTTTCATCGTCCCATTGTTTTATTGAATGTTTTTCATCAATGATAATTTAAAAAGATTTGTAACTATCAATTTCCCAGCGTTCGCTCGTTTCTAATATGTGCGTAGAAAGGTAGGAATTTCTATTTTTTTTTTTAAATATGTCTATTTGTATATATTATCGTAACACTTTTTCATGATTAGCCCAATTTTAACTTCTAGATAAGTAAATTCACATTTGGTAATAACCTGAAATCACAATTTGGGCAAGTATAGCATTTATATATTTTTCTTTGACAAAATTTAAAACAAAAGACAAATTTAAACTAGCTGAACTTTGCCATTCGATAAAAACATTTACACACACATACATTTTTTTTTTAGTGTGTGACTGAAATTATTATAAGATTCACATCATTTAAATATATAGAATAATATGACAATTAAACAGATATTTTCTTTTAAAACTAAATTTAATCATAAATTCAACAACAAAAAATGTCATTTTCCATAAAGTGGAATGTCTCACTTTTGCCTGGCTAAATAAAATCAGTTGGAATCGTCGCTTTCTGGACTGTTTGATTCAAACACTTTGTCGTCCCACAAAGTGTGGTTGGATTGGTTTTCTGTATTCATATTAGTGTCTTCACCATCAGCTGACATTTCATGTTTTACTATCTCACCCTCATTTTCATTTGTCTCGGCTTTCTGATATTCCAAAACACCACTTAAAAGTCCTATATATTTTATTGTGAGTTTCAAAATTTCATGTTTACTTAGTTTCTTATCTGGTGGATGGGTAGGAACTAATCGTCGTAACTCAGCAAATGCTCCGTTAACGTTTTGTTGACGCCATCGTTCTCGGCTGTTCGTGAAATTACGCCGGGGACATCTTGATAATGGTTTACATTCGTACTCTCCATCAATTATTGACTGACTTAGGTTTCTTTGTCGTAAATCAAGAGGTGCATCTGGGAAAATGTTGTCAGCGGAATGAGAATAGAAAGGTCTAGGCGACAGCAGTGGATATGGAACACTTTGTAGACAAATATAACCAGTTTCAGCTGGTCTTTCAGAGTCATAAAACACATTATCATCTCCTTCCTCGGAATCTTTTATGTATTCATCTTTTTCTTCGGATAAAGTTCGGACAGAATCAAATCTCGCATCGTACATGGCCTCACTACCGGAACCTAATACGAATTTTTCTGTAAGACATGTTTTTGAGTCTCCACCTTTTTGTTCAGAAGCATTGTTCAGCAATTCATCCCGAAGATACAAAACTGCTCTTGATATTGGCATTTTTTAAAATGGCAACATAACTTCTGCAAAGAAAAAAGTAATAAAAGACAAATGATATCTATGTTATGTATATTTTAAATAACTTTTCCTTCTGATAAGTAATTAATTTCAATCAATACATATATATTTAGGTTGCAAATATTTAGTACGGTTTGTATTGGTGTAGGTTCCTGTTGCATCACTGATTAAAAAAAGATTCATGATACCGGTATGTTGAAATTACATTAAATGATCTATTAATTTTAACTGGACACCTTTAATCGTATTATGGCGACATCGAAATTACGTTATTATTTTTTTTTTATTTACTATTTAGTGGGTTTAGTAGAAGAAAGTAACATACACAGAAAAAAGATTTAACAGCAAAGTTCAAGCATGGCAACAGAAAACAGCAAAGTTCAAGCACGCCATATAGAATTAAAAGAGCATTTTCAAGCATGACAACAGAAAATAGCCATGAAAGTTCAAGCATGACAATAGAAAACAGAAAAGTTCAAGCATGACAATAGAGAAGATGAGATTTTTGAAAAAAAATGAACTTTTCAAGTTTACTTATAACGAGTAACATGAGCGAATAAATTAGGCCTGAAGTTAAACAAAAATGAAGCAATGAATACAATGACGACTTTTATCATTAGCCTAAATATATTGACCTTGATGCTTGTTTGTATAAAAATAACACAAGTAACATTGAGTGTTCATTAATAGCTATTAATCATAATCAATCAAGAGTTCCTGAAACACGACGCTAAATAATTAGTTGTTGTTGACTTTACTGACCCTCTTACGTAAAAGTTACTACTTATATTTGACTAGACACTCTTTCAACAGTAGCTAACCAAAGAAGTAAATAAGAGTACTTAAGTACTAAATAGTCTGGGTCAAATTCTAATATCAATGGAGACATATATCACCGCAACCCAAAAAGATCTTTATCGGATTGAAAAATATGAAAGCTTTACTACATATCTATATCTAAAATGTAAAAAATTGAAGAATGAAACTTTACATTCAACTATACACTTTCAGATTACGAAAAGTTCAAAATCATGCCGCTCAAGGCGACAAATTTTTATGCCTATTGCCTTCAAAATAAACCTTTTATATAGGAAAACCCAATCTTAATTTAGTTAATGCGGGTTAATGATAGATCCATCAGTAACTAAGATTCAGATCATTGATTAGCCTTAAACAGTATGTATATCAGCATTACATTATATATAACAATTGAGATTCGTGTTTGTTCAACAATAGCTGAACTTCAAGGCACATTACACCAGCAAATTTTTCTGGATATTTACGCAATTTTGAGACCAATTTTACGTTTTCAACATTCAAAAGGTTCCACTAATTTCAAAGCACATGGTTTCATACAATAACAATGTTGGTTTACAGTAGCACATCCAGAATTATCAAAAGATGGAGAGGATGAAAAACCACCATACAAACTATGCCAAAAAGATAACCCCTGTGGTAAAAAGAAGGGAAAAATTTACTAAAAACATAGTTTTCCACACCGTTGGTTTTTGTCATTTCTACTTTGTACAAGTTATGAAAATCTTTACTATCCTTCGCCTAGAAAAGATTGAAAAAATCATTCAGATTTTACTGTAGCAGTAATTTTACCAGACATCCTCAGAATTTGGACTGGTTCTGCATCTTGTAAAATCAATATGGATTTTTTTCAAGGAAAATTACTGTCACAAAATTAACCAAATTTCGATATCCTTTTCAGTTCAAATCTTAAAATGTAAAAATTTAAAGCAGTTCGATTTTCCGTCATGTTGAATTTTCTAGTTATTTCAAGGTTACATATGAACATAAGAGAATTATCTTGGGTTTTTTGTTGTTTTTTTTTGTTGTTGCTTTTTTAAAATTTCTATTTTTAAAAAAAATTGGAGAGAGAAAAAAACAAGTATACGTGTAACTAAAGGACCAATGCTACGCAATATTTTCATTTCAAACATAGATATGAATATTCAGATTGCATCTATAACCATTTATGATTAATTTGATACTGTATTAGATAATTTGAATTTGATGAATAGCTAGGTTTATTTAGAAGTTTTTAAACAATAGGTAATTGCTGACTACAGAGTGATAAATTGAACGGCAATCGTTGTTTAAGATGTTGCTGTTTATGGCATTACAATTTAATGCGCAACATTGAAAATGTCATCTCGTTCCAAGATGCCGATACAACAGTGCACCTCACTTGTTTGTAATCGTTTTTAAATCTGTAAAGTGTTGTTTTAATTTTTTACATCACTGGGTCGATACCGCTGCTGGTGGACCTCCAGTCCCGGATGGTATCATTGGCTCAGTAGTCAGTACTTCGGTACTTCGGTACTGACATGACGTATGATGTTTGAGCGTTCCTAATGAAGGTTAATCCAGAAAAAAACGCTTCTGACGCAGTGTTGTTTTCATATTTTATACGTATTTAATCCCGATGCTATCGATAAATTAGAGGCAACAGTAGTTTACCGATGTTCAAATCTCATAAATTCGTTAAAAAGATACGAATCAAGGTAAAAAAAATCATAAACTGAGGAAATCTCATGAATTTCAAAAGGAGCTTAATTTGACATTTATTTGTAACTTCCTTATACAGATTTTTCGAAATCGTAGTTGAAGTTATTTCAACAAATGTTTATATGCACTATATTTTTCAATATTTATAATATACGGAGTTGTCATAAGATGGATCAAATGATCAGACATAAAGGTTGTTCGAGAACCAGACAACCAAACTTAACGACAAAAAGTTCTTATTGTAATTTTCCTGTTTCGAACTTAACATTTCTTTATAGTAACATTCCAGCAGCACAATCATATGAGGTTTATATCTCCCAGTTGATACGATATTCCAGGGCTTACGCTTCCTATCATGATTTCCTTGACATTGGGTTACAGGTGACAAGGAAGATATTAAACCAAGGGTTGTTAATGGTGAATTTGAAGTTTTACGGCCGCCGTTATGATATGGTAGGACCTTATTAGATGTTTGTGTCGCATATGAACACTGATATGTTCCATATATTCGTAGCCATCCTATTATCTTCAATTGTGGCATCACCGAAAGTGATCAGTCGGACTTGAATTTTGCTTTCAATGAGTAATACGTGAAGTGCCATCATTGAAGCAAAATTGATAGTATTTCCAAAGCAGCTGAGTACACTCTATTTTTACGGAATACATGTAACGTTTCTTGTGTTATATTTTGGATATCTTATATTTCAGTGGCTTTTCTGTTTTCGTATGTTTTAGGGGTCTTGTCAATTCTTTGTCTTGTTAGATATTTTCATTTCAAATCTTCATATTCAGTCAAGAATAAGGCTAGCAAATTTTCAATAGTCGATGGTTTGTAAATTTAGTATTGTCTGAAGGTCAGACATCAGAAATTTACCGACCCGGGTTATCAACGGTTATCAATCGTCAAGTTTTTAGAAAAGTAATAAGACGTGTGTCACTAGCAGAGCAGCAACGGGTGACCGGCTTCCGACGTACCTGTGTTCTTTCCGTTTTGGCGGGATTCTAGTTGCTCAATCTTTTGTTTTTCTGTATAGTGTTTTGGGGATTGTCTGTTCGGGTTTTTTTTTTTTTTTACCTTGATGATGTCCGTTTTTCTATATATTGTTTATGGGATTGTCTGTTCGGGTTTTTTTTTGTTGACCTTGATGATGTCTGTTTTTCTGTATAGTGTTTTGGGGATTGTCTGTATCTTATAAATAGAGAAAATATGAAAGGAGCAAAAATGTTCAGAATAATGAGCTCTACCAATTGCCTATATATACGTCAAAACTGTTAGACAAATTCTTATAGGAGTTATTGCCCATAAATTTTTTTTTCATTTTTGCATATTATCATGAAAACTATGATATTTAGAGAGAAACATTTTTTTTTTCGTTATGCGGTATACGATTTAAATTATAATAGATAAATAGACACTTTAAATCACAAAAATGATCAGCAAGGCAAGATTTATTAAAAAGACAAATTTTGCCGATATAGTTAGTAGACTGTCACTCTTCATAGGAGTGATTGCCCTAAATGAGGATTTTTTTAACCCTCTTTTGTGTTTTGAGCAAAAACTAAAGAGCCTCCTCATGGGGTTTTTGATTATGTGATTATTTTGCCGTTTTTATATTGATTATTTGATTACCAGACCAAATATTTCATGATTATTTGATTATTTAATAATCTAGGACTGTATTTTTGATTATTTGATTATCTTGTTTAAAAAAATAATTAATGATTATGTAATTATATTGGCAAAACATTTTTGATTTAGTGATTACTTGGACACACCCATGAGGGGCCTCACTAAAGAAGATAGAGAGAAACTAAACAGACTAAAAGATCAGTATTACAAGATCAACAAAAATATACTAATCAACGGGGTTTTGCGGTAGAAAATGTATGTATACAACAGGATAATGTGGTCAGTCAGAATGACATAGTTTTTTAAATTATAATTATAAAAAAGAAGATGTGGTATGATTGCCAATGAGACAACTCTCCACAAGAGACCAAATGACACAGAAACTAACAACTAGTTATAGGTTTACACTGTTTATTTTGAAGCATTCTTTCTGTTAAAAAGTTCTTCATTTTCATACATTTGCATGGGCAACATGAACAATTTCGTTTTTCAGTGAAAGACATTTAAAAATATTCTGATATTCATCTCCTATATCTGATTTGTCGCAAAGTGTGCATTTTTCTCTCTGACCTGTTGATTTTGTGTCCTTAAATTACGAAGAGTTATAGCGTATTTTTCTGAAAGTATTTGTAAAGAATCTTCCAATACCAAATCCTACTTGTATAGTTAAAATTGAAAAGTTTGGAGTGAATTAAACACGATTTGACGATATTGGAGATATATATTCAAAATTATAAAAAATATAATATAAGAATGTTTAAAACAATACAATTTCTATATTACGGGAACATGAACATACGATGTTAATTTTTACTCGACACTTGAAATTTTAAGTTGTTTACCAAAACCTTTCCGAGAGTACTTAAAATATTGACGTCATACGTTTATTTTAACCCCTTAATGAACGAACCGAGTCAAATGTTAATGAACAAACGATTTCGTGGAATCTGCCTACCCTCATTACAAAAAATGACTGAAATCTTACACCAACAAAGTTTATTGGATAGTGCATGTCAGTCCCTGTATATGACCGAACAATCAAAGCGATGTAGTAAGATTGGGTCTTTCATTTTTTTTGTACTACGGCACATTCTAGATTATTCGGGATTATCCATAGATTATGGAGTACGGCTGGTCTTCGTTAAATATACTATTTAGATATTAACAGTATAAGTTTGCTTGTATATCTAGATTGCGACGCGCAGAATCAAAGAAACGTATCACTCTTTTACTATGAGAAATAGAATTTTAGAAATCTAAATGTTCAAATAGACTTTTAAAGACAATACTGTTCTAAAATTGTTGTTGGTGTCGGACATTAGCTGTTCGGTTTTGTTTTGTCAGTAACTTGTTCTTACACTGTTAATTTAATTTATTTTCTATTCTTATCGTTATGTGTTGAAACTTGATCTTCGCAAGATAAATAACTATGAACAAAGCTCTCAAATTCATTTCAATCTATTTAAAACTGTGTTAGCCACTAATTTTTCAGGCTCGAATTCTGGCGGGGTTTACCCGGCATTCGTCATGCCTGAAAATCGGGAAAATAACATTATTTCCATTTAAAATGTCGAACAATAGTTATTCTTAGAGGAACCTCAAATCAGGGATCCGTGCCTGTTTTTGTATTATATATATAAAACCGTTTTGATATATACAAAAGAGTAAAAGAGGCATGACCAATTTCTCTGTTTTTGTTTCACTCCCAGGTTCAGAATCAGAAAGTTGCTGAAACCTATTTGATTACGAATATCAAAGAGTCTTTTTTTATATACTTAATAAATATTTCAACAATTTTAGATGTTCCCATAAATTCCAAATTTTGTTCAGCGTTATATATGGCTGTTGAAAACAATATTGCAAATTTTACATGTTTTTGTAAAATTTTACATCGAAAGAAATCTTCCAAAAACATATATCAATTTAAACCTGAAAGGCAATATATAAATTCAGCTTTATTAGAATTTCGGTTATGGGTTTTCCGGTCTTTTTTTTTTATATAATTACCGATATTTTGCCAAAATCTGCAGTTTTGATCCATCTCAAGATATCTAAAATTCAGAATAACGTCAAAATGTTGTTATAATTGCGTAAAGTACACAATATAACCTTATGCCATTGTGTAAAATACATTCAGAGGAAATTGGTCCTACCTCTTATTTTCTATAAGCTGCACATGTTCACGAGGAAGTGTCGTTCTTATAATCTTAATGTTGCGTATTATATTTTATTGACTAATCCATGCTTCCTTTATTACGGAATAATTCGTAACTAAGTAGGATTATGAAATAAAATTAACATTTACAAAGTAAAATGCAGTCATGATCTTACTTGCTACATTTTTTACTCGTAAATTAAAACGCGATTTCATGTGCATTTCTGGATTTACCTTCATAAGGATTGCTCAGAGCTAAAGATAATCATTAAAGTTGGAGCAGCAAAAACGAAAGGGTCAAAATGATAAATGAACATTTCCCCGGTATACAATAGAAATACTGCATTGTTGAAATGAAAGTTATCATTCTTATAGTAGACACGGTGTGAATTACCCCCAACACTCCTAAAATAAGGAAAAAACCAAAAACACATAACTTGCATTTTAGTCTCAAATTAGTTTTCCGCAACAATTTTGTAATGCAAGACAGAGTCTATTTTAGGCGTATCTAATACACAGATTAGTTGTTAAACATGGAAAGTGATATTGCAGTTCAAACTAGCTTCCGTAGTCAGTGCTTCGGTACAGACATGATTTATAACATATATTAAATTCACCGTTGGTTGGTAAATTAAGAAATTATTTTTTAAACAAAGAATCAAACTCTGATCTTTGATTAATTTTGCTCTCCCTTTTATGATTTGGTCATATAGTTCCTTACGTTTTCATGTAAATTTCTTCATCAATGGCTTTCAAAATCCAGAAAATCGCTTCGGATGCATCAAATCTATAAAGTGTTATTTTTAATCAAACTAGTGTTTACAAAGCTCTCGAGCTTCGTAATTAATTTGACCTTCAAACTGTTTTGACTCGAGGGCCATTGGCGAGTCTTGTGTAGACTAAACGCTCGCATGGCTAACTAGATTTATACTAAACCTGAGATCTTTGAAGTTTTGTTTTAACTGATGAAAAAACAAATTATATACATATATCTATTTTTTTCGTCCTGAATTTCATCTGTTCCCTTTGAAAGGTAAAATAAAAGAAATGTGGCATGTCTTTCTTTAGTTTTAACTTTATAATTCGACAAGCTGCATGTGAAAGCGCGTGATTGTATTAGATATTGCTTTAAGATTGTAAAGGAGAGACATATAAAAAAGAATTGCGTTATGTTAGATGCAATGCTGGATTAATTATATCAGTAATGGAGTTTTTCACACTGTGTAGTTTTTGAGAGTGAACGAGAGAAACATATACTTTATGCTATGGTTTAAATACGGTTTGTTGAGAATTTAACTCCCAACAGGAAATCTGAAAATTTTAAGTTTACTGTAGGCATCGTTTACTCCCCATTTTTTAAGTAGACATTGTCCTTTGTTACATCCTGACTTTCTATCAGTTTCCTAGTGTTTTTAATACCATCACATTTTCACTCTTAAGAAAATGTACTCTTGAATTTCTTTGGATTCTTGATTGATCTTATTTTTTTCTTAAATACTAATCATTTTTCATGAAAGTACTTAAAATATAAAGATTTTCAATTGTTTATAAGACTTAAACAATAATGTATGTCTCTTTCAAACAAACTATGACCCTTAATAGATGACGTTAACAATGATCCATAGCAGTTTCAAGTTAGGAATAAATGATTTGTGAACAAAATCATGAATATACAGTGTTTGTTGACATAGTCTGACATAGTTTAATAACAATAGAAACAAAAACAGAAACATAAATAGAAACGGAAAGCATAATAAAAGAAGAGGGGATATGGTATGATTGTGTGAGGCGACAATCTCCTTAGAACACTAGCAAATAATCATATATCAAAGGAACAAAACCTTTTTGGTTGTTGATCATCTTGACATTTTCTTAAAGCTGTTTTTTTTTTCAAACGGAATGGTGAAGTGTTCTACGGAAAAATCAAGATGGTCCTTACTTCTATTTGAGCGGTACGGCAACGGATTGCTTTGGTATTCAGCAGATTTCAGCAGATTTTATTCGATATTTCATTATACGTGCGTTAAAAGATGAACTATAACAGTAATCCATGCACTTTTTGAAAAGTAGTATATATTGATCGTTATTTTAAGAACATAGGCTTGCATGGCTTTAATATATACTAATTTGTTCTTTTTTTCCTCTAAATTTAATTTTATTCGAGTATTAACTGACAGATAAGATCCTTGGACAATTTTCTTTTAAGAAATTACCACAGAATTCAAATGTTAAGTTTTGAATGTAAATATAAAAAAAACTTACTTGTACATATAAATAATTAGTATCCTTTACTTGTCAATGTGTCTCCAAATTCACTTTATAAACCAAGTACGGAAGCCAACCTGATTGGTCACATGATGCTTAAGCCAATCCGTATTTCCTCGATATTAAGGTATTTAATTAAACTGTCTCATCATCCAATGCGATTTGATAACGCCAGAAAATTAATTCAAGTCAATAAAAATTAACAAATCAGTGTACTCTGCACTTATTACATTACGAAAATGCAAAACACAGCTGTTAAAAATTAGTTTTTTTTATAAATATTCTATGCAAAGATAAAATGAAATGTCAAATTTTGATTTAAAATTTTAACTTAGTAAATATGTGTTTACACATGCCTGTATATTTCAAAAAGATTTTGATAATTTATTTTTTTTTCTTGGATGGAACTTGTCTGGGATATATAAAACAGTGGCGACAGTAGTTTAGCGATATTCAAAATCGTCATTTATTTATTTCTCCAGGTTGCATAAACTACAGGTTATAAACGTGCAAAAATAAGCACTTGTTAAACTATATAATAATTACTTCGGATTTAAATGTTAGATGTTTTTTTAATATCCAAAATGAAAGCCATATACATTGAATGTCTGTAAAAGGGTTGAAAACTTGCGAGTTGCCAACATAGGTAAGTGTGTTATTTTACAAAAAATAAAAATACCCCAATACAAAATTCGACAAATCACATACGATTTTGTATTTGAAAATTCAAAAGGTAGGGTGTTTTTTTTAATATTTCAAAGCAATTTTTGCATTTTTATGGGAGGAAAAACATCGACTTTAATAATTGTTTTTAATTTTTGTTATTGATAGTCACCTGATCGACATGGTGAGTTTCATATACCTGAACTCTCAATACCATGCATCAATAGTTTATTGTTTTGTTTTTCTCACGAAAAAACGCTTTCGTGGTCTTTAACGTTTCGATTAGTGGTTCGAACATTTTGCGATGTGAATGAAATGATTTGATTATATTGAAATTCATTATAAAATGTGAGCATAAATTCATATAGAAGAAATGTCCCACATCATTCTCATAATTTTTTTGTGAAATTATTTTGCATTTGTTGGCCAAATTTTTGTTGATATTTGTTTAGTAATGCGACAGTATATTACCGATGTTCATTCAAATCCTGTAAATCGATTTACAAAAGACAAATCAAGGTAAAAAAAAAACTGAGGCTCTCATAAAATTGCATGAATCCAAGAAGGAACAAGACCGACGGGCTAATCGCCTCCTGCTTTGTTTGCATCACCCACAATGCGCTCACACTCAGTCAAAATGTCACAATCGGGGATAGGACACAACCAGTAAAGTTACAGACCAGCCGACTATACTGGTATTTATAGATCTAAGACTTATAAAACATGTCGCTAGTGATTTCAGACACCGAGACATTGTATCGGTCAACCAATTCGTGATGGTGACCGTACAACTCATAGTGTCGATTGTTGTAGCAGTTTTTAGTTAAGGAGCACACCCCTGTAAATGAAGTCCGTATAGTGTGAACATGCACGAGCGTAACGTATTACCTGAAATATATAAACGCCACACGATGGAGCAGAGGGTATGTTACTGCTGATAAATGGCGAGTTGATAATTATATGACGGGGAAAGGAGAAATATAAACAAAAAATAATGCATTCGGGTTGAATATTATTTCTTCCTTATCTGCCTGATAATCTTTAGTTAAATAGAACCAAAGTTCAGTGTGCCTAACTTTAACAAGGAAATTTATTTTTATAAACATGCATCTAACTGCTGTAATATTGCCATATATATTTCGTCGCGTTTCTTCCTTAAGTAAGATGCATTGATCTGAAAGATAAAGAACTATAAACTATTATTGTTAACAGAACGGATATCTTATTAATTGTTTTCCCGTTATTTTTACAACAACATCCTTTTATAGTAGATCACCAAATCTGATAAACTTTTAAGTATCGATCTTATTTATAGTTTGAAATTTATGAACCTTTAGGTCGTTTTATAAGTCAGATACATAATTTGAAGCACTTTTCTTCAGGTGAACTGATTGTCAATTGATAGATTCACACAATAGAAACAATGAAGTCCAAAGTTGCAAGGTCAAATTGAAAAACATAGGCTGTAATGCAGAATAAACTAATGGTCATACCTAGTGGCAAAACAAAAATTAGTTGATCTTTTAGATTACTTTTTTTATTATTTTTGGCAAACTGGTTTCACTCATTCATGAATGACCACTAAATGAAAATCAACTTTATCCCGAAATACTGCATAAATGATTAATTCTATATCCATTGATTAAAGTTCATTATTTGACCAAAATCACTAATAATGTATAACTTTTTTTGTTAGGAACTTATAATTATGAGTCATAGATATGTTTCCTAAGATTCCCTAATTTTGATTTGCAGACAACAATCGCGAGGCATTCCACTATTATGCTTTATTTCCAAATGAAATGCAACATATATGATTGAACGTGCTCTCCATTACATCATTATAACAATGCAAAGGAAAACAAAAGTTTAATTCTATTATACTAACTCTTTATCATTTCATGGTTCTAGCTTAAAAGTATAATTGAAAGAATCAAAGATTTTTTTTTATAATTTTATAATGTTATAAAAGCGTTGATCGTATGCATATTATAAGTTTGAAGCGCTTCCGCCTGCACAGTGTGATTCGTTTTACGCTTTTACAACATTGTTAAAGTACGAAAAGAAGCATTCGATTCTAAAGTATTCCATGTTGTTTTTCTTTTCTTTTATCCTATTTTTTTCTTAATTGAATACATATTATTTTAATGTATACATGATTTTAAATTTGGGAAACATATAAGTGGATCTAAAAGTACGTAGTTCTATTCTTTAAATCAATCTCATGAATCTAAAATGTACTTAAAAGAAAATTAGTGTAACGTGAAAACCACTACTTTTTTCTAAATTCATCCATGCGTTTTCTTGTGAAATTATTTGATTTGATGGAATTACATTAAACCACAGTGCTCATCAATCTGTCTCAACTTCTTAAGTGGACGTTTCATTTCACTTCCTATTGTTATACATCAAGCACCCGAAGAGAAAGCCCATCTTTTAATATTTGATTTTAATTATTATCTTTTCATTGTATTATGACGGTTTTAACTCCGGACACATAAATTTTGCCCTTATTCAAAGACAGCTATGAATTTAATCATAGAAGTGTGGCAAAACCCCATGCTCGTAGCTCGACTTAACATCCTATAAAAATTCTTTAAAAATCACAGTTTTCATTTTAACGGTTTGGAAACGGGCACGTGTCATGCACGGTAATTAATTTCAAATAACAACAATAATTCGTTTAACATTTAATTACAAATGGATTTATGCGATGCAAAAGTTAATAAGTCACCCAATGTTGCTTATCTCTAAATATTTGTTGTTGCACTCCAGCAGAGGATATGAGAAATTTGCACATTTAGTCATTGGTTGATATTTGTGTTGAAAAAAATTATATTGATGCCACGTGAAGAACAGAAGTTTTCTGTAAGATTAGACAGAAAACAAATCAAACTGCATTTGGATACAAATAGAAGACGTTCGATATGAATGAACTCTTGAACGAAATGAAAAAAAGAAAACACAATACTTTTACTATAGCTGATTGATAGCTTGGGGTTACATCTTTAAATGCATACTGTTTCTATAAACGGTAGAAAAGGTTTTTCATCAATATGTCACTTGAAATGCTCCGAATGTGGGGGTTACGGTCCGTTCCACCATGAATAATACGATATCATTAAATAATTCAATAAACTGAAGACATCTTCTGATGTATAAGACCCTAACAAGTTTTCGCCAGTTCCCTGATCCGATATTAGATGTCCCTCGGTCCAATTTTCTTTGATTTTCTAAAACATTTTGCTATTCTGATTTCATAAAATGTCTCATCATTTATTAATGTCTAAAGAAAAAAAAGAAAGTAATAAATTTGATTTTAACACAATTAAGTATGTATTCAACTTATCAAAGTAACGATTCAAACAAGTATTCTCGTGAATACGTGCATGATAATCAGTACAATGAAAAACTGCATGGGCAAATAATTTTGTTGATGATTTTTAGTTTCCGAAATGAAAAACAAATTTGTGCACCGATACGATGTTTAACAAAGTTTTAAAATAACTCAACCAGTATTATGTATAGATTGTTTTGCATTTATCTAGTTTCTATTTGAATTACAAGTATATCAAACCTGAAATATTTTGAAACTATAATGATGGTCATCCGTGGTTCAATCGTCCTTGACTATCAAATTCTAGCTCATTGTCAGTATGCCAGGAAGACTGAATTTTGGTAGTTTAATTGTTCCCAGTCTCAGAAATGAAATAAATGCGATCTTTTAAGACATCAAAACCTGATTTAATCATATGCACTAGGGGACAGGACAAATTTTTTTTTATTTCTCTTAATTTCAATCACTTTTGCGTTTTTCTGTGTTAATTTATAATATATATAATCAGCAACCGCTGTGGATGGTAAACTAGGATTTGATAGTATATAGCAAATACATGTTATTTATAGTATATCTATGTTAATATAACACAGAAAAACGCAAAAATAATTGAAATCAAAAGAAATATAAAAAAATAAATAAAAAAGGGGGAGGGCTAACAAAAATTGTCTTGTCTCCAAGTGCCTATGAATTTAATGAGCAGCTCGTCGAAAGAATATTTTCTTTTAATTATTTATAAGCAGTTTCGCCTTTTAAACAATTACATGCAGGAAAAAATCAGTTTTGCCGGAATGTGTTGAAAATTAGATCCTCGACACCAAATTGTATGACATATGGAGAACTTGGTCGTACACCAATAGATATCGTAATAAAATGTAGAATGGTGTGTTTTTGGAACAAACTTCTCGCCAATGAAAATAAACTAAGCAGTATACTTTATCAAATTATGTTCAACTTAAAAGACGATCACATGTTCAAATGGATTGACTATATTAAATCGCCGGGTTTTAGACAATTCCGGACTTAGCTATGTTTGGACTCAGCAATTACCATTAGATGTAAAACAACTAAAAATCGTTCTGAAAGAAAAACTTAAAGATGCATTCATTCAAAATTGGCATAGTCAAATTGACAACTCATCCAGAGGAGAATTTTATGGTCTTTTTAAAACAATGTTTGGCTTAGAAAACTATCTTGTACAATTATCACCAATCGAACGTGAATATATTTCAAAATTAAGATGTGTAATGTAAAAATTCCAGTAGAGCTGGGTAGATGGTACAATATTCTAAAAGACGATAGGACATGTAATTTGTGTTTAAATGCTATTGGTAATGAATACCATTATTTATTTGAATGCAATTCTGTATTAGTAAAAAGTATCAGAAATCAGCATATTCCAGAATACTATGTTAAATATCCCAGTGCAGCAAAAATGAAAGGACTACTATCATTGGTTAATATTAATGTACTTAAGAATGTATCTTTATTCGTTTCAAAGTTAACGAAAATATTATAAAGTAAAGTAATTATTAATATATTTCATTTCTAAGTTGGTCTATTTATTTCTATGATTGTATGTGATTGTATTTTGTATATATTTACCTCTAAAAGTCTTGTTTCACATGTCAATGTGACGGAGTGTTTTTAAATAAAACATATTGTATTGAAAAAAAGGCCCCTGAATGGATATGTCAGATATTTGTTTAGATATTCTTTTCTGGAACACAGGAAGTTACTGTACAATTCGAGTTGAATGAAAAACTACACAAAAAACATAACCCATTCTTGAGCAAAGAAGCAAAACAAATAAAACAAATGCAGAAAAGGTGTGTAGTTGTCGATGATACAGCTACCAACCACAAACCAGAAAACATGACTCAAGAGCCAAATGAAAAGTCGTACCCTTATAGTAGGAAGTAAGAGTGTGTGTTTTTTTTTAACAGAGAATGAATTTCCACTTACTTAAACACAGGCACTTGTCTCTGAAATAAAATAGATAAAAAACAGAGAAAGGTGCCTGTGATGAAAATAGGATTCTCATTAAAAATATGAGGCGAAACATCCTAATTCAGAAAGGATTGATTGATTGGTGTTTAACGCCATTTTCGACACTACTGTGCTAATGATGCAATAGTTCGACTACTTAGACCACTTGGCCACCGATACTACAATTCAGAAAGGAAAATTAACTTCAAGAAAGGAAGAATTTGTTGGTGCAGACCAATAAGATATAACAATGGATGGAGTCTTAGTCTACTATTTCTATATTGTGCAATAGTAGTCCCAGATGGAGTCCGAGACTACTATTACTATTACTATATTGTGTAATAGAAGTCCTAGATGGATTTAAGAACATAGAAATCTTCAACTGTAAAATTGTTAAAGGCAGAGGAATTTTTAAGGTATAATATAGAGTCTCTGTCAAAGCATTTGTACTCGTGTTTTCCTCATTTTTCCTGAATAAACAGGCGCTCATCAGTTTTGTAGTGTCAGTTTTCAAAGGACAATGTTGCAGGGTAGTGTAGTATCAAATATAATTGATACTTGTGGGATTTACAGAAATCTTTTCACTTAAGTTTAGAACTATGAAATTTGAGTTTGTAAATTGACAGATATAAATTTTCGGAAGTTTACATAAGATTTTAAATTTAAGTGGAAATTGGTTGAGATGTAGGAGAGCTATAATTAATAGTTAAATGATCGGTAATTTTTACTTGCTTCTATATTTAATTGATTGCCAAATGCTATGCAAATAAGTTAATTTGACATCAATTATGTAGTAATTCAAATACTTATCTTCTAAGTGGGTGATCATGGCGTTAGGTTCATTAGCATGATACAAATTTTCAATGCTAACACTTTTTTTTCTTTTCGTGCTTTTCGTATGGGAAAACAGTACACAACACCAATACGTCTTGGTATTTACGATTGGAAAGCGGCATACCATCATAATCTTAAGCTTTTCACTTCTTTTGTATCAATTTTTCCTAAAAGAAAATAATTCAGTATTCTACGATTATTTGAAATCAAGTTCTGCTGTAACTATTTGCATATTGACTTTATTTAAACCCCCATCTTTTATCACTAATAAAAACAAGGCCTGACAAACATTATTTTACTAAATATACGTCAATCCTTGACTAGAGCATGTCTTGATTATAGACATTTAAAACAGAGAACAATGAATGACTCTTCGTAATTACTTATGGTCGAGGCCATTGTCAGATATCCTCGATGAATACATGTTTAAAATCTTATCTTATATATTTTCGACTTATGAGTTTGAACGTCCTTTTAGTATCTTTCGCCTCTCTTTTATCTTAGTTTGCTTAGGTAATGCAACCTATGACGTTTTATCACCGCCTATACCGACATAGTCAACTTAATCTCAAAAACAAATGAGGTTGATGTGATATTCCGGAATACTGATTACGACATCGGTCCAGCTTTTATGTAAAAAACGCATTGGTGACGAAGAATCCAAAATGGCAGACAATTTGGAAAACAAAAATTCTGATTCAGGTAAACAAAAAATGCAGTACAATAAATTACTACATAGTTTTAAAAAAAAGAAAAAAACAATCGGTCGAATCGAAAACAAATAAGTTCCATTTAAATTTTTAGCCATTGGCTAATGGCTTTCCATCCAGATTAATGTACTGTGCTATCTGTCACCAAAAAGAAGCAACCTAAATAATATATACAGCACAGCTAGATTTTAAATGGTCATACACTTGAATCAGTAACATCAGCTAAGTACCTTGGTATCACAATACAGTCAAACCTCAAATGGGACAAACATATAAATGACATTACATCCAAAGGTAACAAATCACTGGGTTTTCTAAAACGAAATCTAAAAACAACAAACCCACACATAAAATCCCAGGCATACCAAGCCATCGTCCGACCCAAACTTGAATATTCTTGTTCTGTTTGGAACCCTCACACAACCCAATCGATATCCAAAATTGAGATGGTCCAACGACCAGCTGCTCAGAATGTCTGCAATAAATACCATAATATGAGTAGTGTTACAAACATGTTCACAACATTGAACTTACCATCACTAGCAGAATGTAGGCTACGCACAAGATTGGTAATGATGTATAAGATATCATACCATCTTGTTGCTATTCCTTCAGTCATACTCATTAAAAAAGAGGGATGAAAGATACCAGAGGGACAGTCAAACTCATAGATCGAAAACAAACTGACAACGCCATGGCCAAAAATAAAAAGACAAACAGACAAATAATAGTACAGATGACACAACATAGAAAACTAAAGACTAAGCAACACAAACCCCACCAAAAACTGGGGGTGATCTCAGGTGCTCCGGAAGGGTAAGCAGATCCTGCTCCACATGTGGCACCCGTCGTGTTGCTTATGTTATTACAAATCCGGTAAATAGTCTAATTCGGTAAGTCACATTCGTGAAAAGGGAAGGGTATTGTAGTTACGACATAAGGAACATATCCAATATCATCTGTGAAACGGTTATTCCATAACGGTCAACCAACTCGTGATGGCGTCCGTAAAATTTACGAAGGGATGATTTCAACTTCACCATTTGGAACTCTTGGCTTAATAGCTTCCTTGTGAGCAGCAATCCTCTATCAAGGAAATCATGATAGGAAACACAAGCCCGGGAATATCGTATCAATTGGGAGATATATACTCCGTATGCAGGCGATGCTGGAATGTTGCTACATAGAAATGGAAAGTTCACAATTGGGAAGCTGAAATCATCTCTTTTGTCGTAAAGTTTTGTTTTCAACTGACCCTCATTGTCAATTTCTAAATGTAAGTCAAGATATGAGGCAGACTTAACTGTATCTGTAGTATCCTTTATCTCTAGTTCGATGGGATAGATTCGTTCAACATAGTCACCAAATTTTGTATTATTTAGTGAGAGAACATCATCTATATAGCGGAACGTAAAGTTAAAGGATATTGCTAACTTCTTATCTTGCTTCCTAAGAAGTTCCTGTATGAAGTCAGCCTCATAATAATAAAGAAACAAGTCGGCAAGAAGAGGGGCACAATTGGTTCCCATTGGAATTCCGACAGTCTGTTGAAAAACACGTCCTCCAAACGTAACAAATATGTTGTCAATCAAGAAATCAAGCATCTTGATAATGTCAGTTTCAGAGAATTTTTTGTTTGAGTCAGAGTGAATCTTTACAAAGTAGGATTTATCCCTCCCCAAGACAAGATACTTGTATCTACGTTCGCCATTCTTTTTAATGAAACAAAGTAATACCAACTCTTTCAATTTGTCTTTTAGTTTGGAATGGGGAATACTTGTGTAAAGTGTAGAAAAGTCAAATGTTTTAATACTTTAAAAGAACTAGAAAAAAACATTCACTCTCATAAAGGCACATACATACATCTAAGGACTCCTACAGACATTCATACTTTCTGTATACAATACCACAGTGGAACCAGCTCCCTCTGGTTCACTTCAGCTGTTCTCTTCTATTAATTAATAGCATTAATTAAGATTGTACATAGTTTTAATAACAAATTTGATTTTTTCATTGGACTATAATTACATTTTGTTTAAATTGGGGTAAAAAAGTTTGTAAATAGTCCACGTATGCGAACAATATGTAATCATCGGATGTCGATGGAATATTGTATACCAAAAGAAGAAGGAACACTCTTCAGTAATTACTGTGACTTAAAAACAGACAAAAAACTAATCATTGTTGACTTTCAGAAAAGTTCCACACAGGTCAGTTGTCTCAAAAATACAAATTAAATGAATTTAAATTAATTATTACTGTATACAAACAAAAATAAGCTGGATATTATCCGAAAAAAAAAACAAGTTGTAATATGATGCAGGTGAAACCTGTGAAAGGGACGAAGTCAGCAAACCTTTAAAATAATTTGCGATATCCCGTTAACAGCTGATTTACATTTATATTCATCAACATTTATTGTAAACAAATTCCAAGCATAATTTCTGGTGAAAAAGTAATTGAATTAAGAAAATGTATCCGATGTTGGTCCTATTGTTAGGAATTTTATATATGACTTCATTTTCAATATAAACAAAGAAAACGCTATTTTCAGAGCTAAATTTTGAAAAATATTAATTTCATTTTTTCCGTATCTTACTGATAAATGGACTTATCAGTAGTTTTTTACAATTAACATTCAGGCTCAGTCCGAGGTTAAAGTTTTTCAGTCATCAATAACTTTGTCAAACTTTCATGGAATTTTATGAAATTTGGACAGAAGCTTGTAATTAATGACCAAAATACAGTATTCAGAGCAAAATTTTGAAAATATTTATTTTCAGTTTTCCGTATTTTACTGATAAATGGACTTAGTTTTTTTTTTGCAGTTAACAAATAGATGCAGTCTGAGGTTAAAGTTTGTTACACATCAGTTACTTTGTCAAACCTTCATACAATTTTATGAAACTTTGGCAGAAGCTTTTTTATGATTAAGAGATAATGTCTGAACTCTGAAGCACACTTTTGAAAATATGTTTTTTTAATATTTTCAGTATTTTACTGATAGATGGACTTTGTTTTTGACCGTTAACATTTACAGACAGTCTGGGATTGAGTTTTTTTGACATGATAAATCTGTAAACCTTCATGGATTGTTATGAAACTTGGATAGATGCTAATCTTCAAGACCAAGAAATAGCATAAAAAAAGTTTGATTTTCTTTTAAATTCTGTATTTTACTGATAAATGGACTCACTTTTTAGGTCAACATTAGTAATGATTAAAGCAACCTTTTGAATTATAGAAATCTATGATCTAGGGACTTTTAATTTATTAGGCCACACCAATTTGATTAATAGTTCTTTGGATTTTCCCACTCCTGATTTGGAGAAATTGACTTTTCAATAAAAAAAAAATTACCACTTCCCGTTCCGCAAATTTTTGGTCCGCATGCCGCTCCAAAATTAGTTTCTCCTTGAAATTTTTTTTTCACATAGACGCTTTTCTGTTGCATATAATGCATGTGTGATAAATCGATTTGTTAATAAAAGGTAAAAAAACAACATGCAGTTGTGTCAGCTCATTGCCGTGGACAAGTAGTTATTGAACACACAGTTATCTGAAATGCTACTCGTTTTACCTTTAAAGACCTGATGCAAAAATTAAAAATCTTTCGTTAGATGACCACAAACACATCAATATTTGTTAGAACCATCGTCACCCCCCATCCTGGTTTCAAAAGGCATAGACCTATATATTTTTTGGATGAAATGAATTGCAAATTCCCATGAACTTTTTGAAAAATCACAGAAGTATTTGATGTTGATGAAACCCCGTATTCCATTGTTAGTCTTTTGACATGCAAACAGAACTCTTCTTTTGTTGGGGGGAATTAAAGTCTAATAAAGAGTTCCAAAGAGAACAAGGTGATTCCGTATAATTTGTGATTGGCATGCTCATAATAATAAGGGGTGTCAAGCGAAAGAGTTTTAAATGCATTACAGCTTTTAGGAGCAAAAGGAAAGAGTATTTTGCTCAGTAAGAAAAATGCATGACAATGGGGTGACAGGTATTATAAGGGAATATTTTAATACATTTGGATCTACATGTATAGCAATATAACTATCGTACTCAGGATGTTGTTTTAGTACAAAGCAAGAAATATTCACCTCACTCATTATTTTGATCCTAAATATGAATAAATAGTTCCAACTGGATGTCAAGCAGCCAATAAATAAAGGCAACAGTAGTATACCGCTGTTGTGTTCAATAGTCAAAATTCGATTAAGCAAAAACAAATCCGAGGAACAAACTAAAACTGAGGGAAACACATCAACTATAAGAGAAAAACAACAAAGAACACTGAACTACAATAATAAACAATCATTACCATATAATGAAAACTATCAAATATCTTTCAGGGGCATTTTTTTGGATACATACACATATTTTAATTTTATTCAACATGTGTCATTTACCTAACTCACATACTTCCTCTTGTAAAACTGCATCTGCTATGCTTCCTAAATATATATATGGATTTAAATGAAAATTCACATAGACAAAGCTTACTTGAAGAAAATAACCAAAATTGACTAAACCACAGTGAGATAAGAAAGTCTGATATGGTACAGGCACCAATTATTCAAATTATATGCATAAGAGCATCTGTTGCTCCTCCTTTTCTATGAAATAACCCAGTTATAACATGTTCATAAATTGTACAACTTCTAAATCACAGTTTAAAAAAAAAATTATACCGCTGGCTTCACTTGTAAAGCACTCGCCTAAAAAAAACTCATTTTCAAGAAATATATAAAAACTAAAAAATTTTGCTCGCTCGTCCCATATTTTTTGGAGCTTTTGTCCATGAACTATTAATCAAATTGGTGTGGCCTTATAGAGCCTTTTTCGTTGCCTGGAACATATAGGCAGTCACAAGACATATGCATATATATAATGTATATACATGTATATAAGTAAATGTTTATTTTAAGAAGTAGGTTTTATTTGTTTCTAGGACCACAGAAGAAGCCAAGGTCCTTTGATATAACTGCCATGTTTGAAGAGGCTAGAAAAACAGCTATAGAGAGATCACAAGGTAAAATAAGAAATATAATAGTTTGTTCAATTGTGACATGGTTAACTCAAATTGTTCTGATTTGCTTTCAGTAGCTGCTAGCATTCTTTGATACAGTATTGTTTTTGTTTTGTTCTTGTATTTTTCTTTTTTTATAATCTTTTTTACCTTTATTATAGAGTTAAATGTTTTTTCCTGGACCAATTTTAGTATACATATTTTTAAGGCTAAATAATGCCATACCTGCACATTAGTCGAAACTCAGCTATTAAAGATTTCCGTATTTATGATTTGTTTGTAATATAGGACCTGTACATCCTTTAAAATTTAATGCAGTCTTCTGAAAATAGTTAAATCATAAATCCCTATGGGGAGATAACAGTTGGCATGTATTTCCTCCCTGACATAATAATTCTGCTCATTCTTAGGTTGGTGTCTTTAGTTGATCCTAGATCCAACTGAAAACTAAGGAATCTCTGTGCTTGTGGTGAGCATTCAACTATCAGGCTGGTTGGCTTTGTTTATGGTTATGAAGAATAGGTGAAACCAGTTTTAAGAGTACCTCTACCCCCTATTTATCTATTCAGAATATCTGTTTAATGTATCCACGCGAATGAACAAATAAATTTGTACTTGGATTTTAAAGACCATCATCATCTTTTCAAATGCATGTACATGTATCTTTATGTTTACAGGTAATATTGAACACCATGAAGACAAGGAATCGAAAAAAACTACAAAACCAGATGATTCCAGCAGTAGCTCAGGCAATGATTCAAGTGACTCATCTGATTCTGAATCAGACAAAACTTCTGGAAAAGCCAAAATAAAACCTAGTTCAAATGATGATGAAATGATTGGTCCACCACTACCACCTGGATTTGCACCTGTTGTAGATAAATTAAAACAGCAAATCCAGAAATATGATTCTGATGATGATGATTCTGAGGAAGAAGAGGAGGTCTGAGTTTACATGAAATAGTTTGGGGTTTCAATTTTCTATAATTCTAAAAGTTTCTACCTTCCATCCACAATTCTACATGGAAAGATAACTTTCCAAGCAAACTTATCTTTGATTTTTCCCTTTTCCAAGGGCAGATTTTCAATTGCCCTGGATTCTGCAGGTAAAAGGAAGTCTAAAGCATATTGTGTAACTATTAATTATTACCAATATCCTAATGAATTGGTTTTCTTTCTGTTAACTTTTACAAAAATCTTCTCCTCTGAAACTACAGGGCCAAATTTAACCAAACTTGACCAAAATCCTTATTGGGGTATCTCGTTTAATAATTGTGTCCAATGAACCAGCCTGTCAACCAACATGGCTAAAAATAGAACATACTTGTAAAATGTTTTGTCTATTATCTTGAAAATCCCTATGAATAGAGAAAATCTGACTAGGGCAGAAATGTTGAAAATGTTGATATCTACCTGCTATCCATTTGCGTCAAAACTGTCAGACAACTACTTATAGGATTTATAGCACTTAAATGTAAAATTTTGTCATTTTTTTGTAATTTTTATACTACCGCAAAAATTAAAAAATTTTTGGTCGTATATTGGTATGACGTTAGCGTCGTCGTCGTCGTTGTCGTCTCCGGCGTCGTCCGAAGACACATTGGTTTTTGCACTCTAACTTTAGTTTAAGTTAATGGATCTCCATGAAATTTTACCATAAGGTTCTATACCACGAAAGGAAGGTTGGGATTGATTTTGGGGGTTATGGTACCAACAGTTAAGGAATTAGGGGCCAAAAAGGGGCCAAAAATAAGCATTTTTGTAACTTCCAGACAATAACTTGTGTGTAGGTGTATGGATCTCTCTGACATTGTACCACAAGGTTCCATATCACAAAGGGAAGGCTGTAATTGATTTTGGGGGTAATTGCCTCAAAATGTTAGGAATTAGGGGCCAAAAAAGGGGCAAAAAACAAGCATTTTTCTAGTTTCATGACAATTACTTGTGTGTAAGTGTTTGGATATTTCTGAAATTGTACTACAAGGTTCCATATCACAATGGGAAAGCTGGAATTGAGTTTGGGGGTAATTGTCCGAAACGTTTAGGAATTGGGGGCCAAAAATGGGCCAAAAATAAGCATTTTTCTAGTTTCCAGACAATAACTTGTGTTCAAGTGTATGGATCTCTCTGAAATTGTACTGCAAGGTACCATACCACAAAGGGAAGGCTGGGATAGAGTTTGGGGGTGATGAATCATAAGGGGGTTCAAAAAATTTGGGGGGGGATTTTTTTTTCTTTCTTTTTTTTTCTTTTTTTCCTTTTTTTTTTCTTTTAAAATTTTCCATTTTAAGTTGGTTATTTCTGATTTATATTTAAAAGCAAATAATAATGATATGGTAGGAGATACACACCAAACAGGATGTGTAAATTATTATTTAATATGTATTGTGCAATAGCAAGAAATTTTCAATAGCACAGTATTGCACAATAGCAAGAAATCTTCAATTGCACAGTATTGCGCAATAGCAAGAAATCTTCAATGCACAGTATTGCGCAATAGCAAGAAATATCCAATAGCACAATATTGCGCAATAGCAAGAAATTGTCAATTGTACAGTATTGCGCAATAGCAAGAAATATTCAATTGCACAGTATTGTGCAAAAGAAGATACTTCGTATAAATTGCTTATTTCTTGATCAATTTCAATGGGGTTTTATTCTTGAATTCTTGGGGTTCTTTAATATGCTGAATCTAACTGTGTATTAAGTGTTTGGATTTTGGGCCCCGTTTTTTAAATTGGTCCACATTGAGGTCCAAAGGGTCCAAAATTTAACTTTGTTTGATTTCATCAAAAATTGAATTATTGGGGTTCTTTGATATGCCGAATCTAACCGTGTATTTAGATTCTTAATTTTTGGTTCCGTTTTCAAATTGGTCTACATTAAGGTCCAAAGGGTCCAAAATTAAACTTAGTTTGATTTTAACAAAAATTGAATTTTTAGGGTTCTTTGATATGCTGAATCTTAACATGTATTTAAATTTTTGATTATGGGCCCAGTTGTCAAGTTGGTCCAAATCGGGGTCCAAAATTAAACTTTGTTTGATTTCAACAAAAATTGAATATATGGGGTTCTTTGATATGCTGAATCTAACCATGTATTTAGATTTTTGATTTTTGGGCCCCGTTATCAACTTTGTCCACATTGAGGTCAAAAGGGTCCAAAATTAAACTTTGTTTGATTTCATCAAAAATTGAATTCTTGGGGTTCTTTGATATGCTGAATCTAACCATGTATTTAGATTTTGGATATTGGACCATAATAGGTGAATGTCCAATTTAAAATTTTTAAGTTCTTAGACCACATTCATTCTGTGTCAGAAACCTATGCTGTGTCAAATATTTATTCACAATCCAAATTCAGAGCTGTATCAAGCTTGAATGTTGTGTCCATACTTGCCCCAACTGTTCAGGGTTCGACCTCTGCGGTCGTATCAAGCTGCGCCCTGCGGAGCATTTTATTATCTTTTATTTTGAAAACTATAATAGATACAGAGTAATTTTTATTAGGAAAAATAATTAGCAAGACAACATCTACAAATAAATCAGCATTACTGAAATCATCAGACTACTCCTTATTGGAGTTATTGCTCTTTAATGACGATTTTTACTATTTTTTGCATTTTTGCCTTAAATCTTAAAAACTATAATAGATAGAAAGACACTTTATAAGTCAAAATGATCAACAAGTCAAGACCTATAAATAAGTTAACATGACCAAAATCGTCAGTTGATTCCTTATTGAAGTTATTGCCCTTTAATGACAATTTTCTCAATTTTTTCTCAATTTTTGCCTATTATTTTGGAAACTATAATACATAGATAGTAACTTTATATATAGCAAAACTGCCCAGCAAGACAAGATCTACAAATAAGCCATCATGACTGAAATCTTTAGTCAACTAGTTATTGGAGTTATTTCCCTTTAAAGATGTTTTTACTATTTTTGGGAGTTTTTGCCTATTATCTTGAAAAGTGTATTAGATACAAATGTTGATAGAGACTTTAAAAGCAAAAATGATCAGCAGGACAACATCTGCAAATATGTCAACATGACTGAAATTATCAGTTAACTCTTTATAGAGTTATTGCCCTTTCATGATGATTTTTACCAAAAAATGGCTGTTGTTGAAGATGCAGGTGAGCGACACAGGTAAAGAGCCTCTTGTTTTTTTACAGTTTCATTAACCATGACAAGTATATTGTATATTTTCAGACATTAGATCAAAAGATTCCATCTAGTCATGAAATTTCTCTCAATCATGGTGCTAAAACAGTAAGTGTGCATGTATGGAACTGACTTGGCTGCATTACACAGAAAATAGTTTTTCATAAGACAACAGAGATAATGAAATTACTACATGTATTAAGTGTTTTAATGGTGAAAACTTAAGTTTTTTTTGTGATGTTGGGTGTTGTCTAATTGATTTATACCCAACATCAATTATTAATATCAAAGCTGGAAATTATTGTATATAATTTGTATATTTAAATGGTAAACCATATGCATCAGGTTTATTTTTCGCTTTTGATGAAGGATCAAATGGTTCCCAATAACATGTACTGATTGCAATTACATTAAATACACAGTAGTATGAATTACTAAAGAAATCTTTCATGTCATCAGTTTTTAAACTTGCATCTCTCATGCTGATCAATTAGTTCTTGTGTAACTCACACTGTTATATTTTCACTCTCATAGTATAGGATATTAAATAAAAATTAGAAAAATTGGGGTTAGGGGTTTATAGGTAAATGTAAAATATATGGTTGTAATTTTTAAAATAATTATGCATTAATTTTATTTCCTGTTTTGATAGTGTCCCAGGCACTTGTTTTTTTCAATCCACCACTGCATTTAAATCAGTCCTATATAGAGCTGCCATTAAAATTTACCTCTAAAGGAATATCATAAATTTCTATAAAGTTGAATATTACTTATATTGTAACATGAATGGGACAGTTGTAAAAATTTTATTAATACATTGCAGGTATCAGCATTAACTTTGGATCCTTCAGGAGCTAGATTAGTGACAGGAGGCAATGATTATCAGGTTAAATTCTTTGATTTTGCTGGAATGGATGCATCATTACGATTCTTCAGACAAATCCAGCCATGCGAAAGGTAAATTGTTAGGAAAGCATATTTTAATATTCAAATATGAATTATGCAGATTTTCAGTATACATCAATGAGACTGAAATTAAACAACACAAAAACTAAAAGGCATCTAGAGGTCAACATACAGCCTCCAAAAACAGACAAGTGTCTATACATTATGTAAAGCCCTTATTCGTCAGGAGTCTAGAAAACATTTGTATAAATATAACAGAGACTATCAAAGCATATATTATATACATATATCATTTAGACATCCAGTCTCGACATCCTTTTTAGCCCATTATTTCTATTCTGTAAAGCCCATCCAGACCCTCTTCCATACCTATCACATGTTTAAATACATTTGAAACTCTGACTTAAATTTTACCTCATCCTGAACATAAGCTCTGAGTTAAATTTTACCTCGTCCTGAACATGCATGTAATGCTTACCTGTAGACATTTATATTACTTTAGAATAAAAATGTAATTTATATTTGTTTTATGACAGTTTTATTGATAACCATTCAACCAAAAAAAAAGGATCCGTTTTATATTCAATAACCATTCAAAAGTGACACTAGATAACTAAAACATAATGAAAAGTACAGGGTTGAAATATAGATAAAAAACATCTTTGATATCAACATAAATAAAGACAAAAACATATTAAAAAAAAATTCAAGGATTTTGTTCATATAAAAATAAGAATATGTGGTATGATTGCCAATGAGACAACTCTCCACCAGAACCCAAATGACATAGAACAATAGGTCACTGTACAGCGTTCATTAATGAACAAAACCCATCATACATAGTAAGCTATAAAAGGCCCTGAATTGACAAATGTAAAATCCATATGTAAACTACTTTTTTTCTTGCCAATTGTAGTCATCCAATAAGGCAGTTACAGTACAGTTCTACAGGTGATAAGATTCTGGTTGTGTCTGGTAACTGTAAGCCTAAAGTTTTAGATCGAGATGGTCATGAGGTGTTAGAGTGTATGAAAGGAGATCCATATATAAATGATGTAGCTAATACAAAGGTATTTAACAACAGGAGAAAATCACATAAAGTGAGATGTGAATACCTCTCTAAAGATCTTGTTTTGAAATAAGATGAAACCTTGATTCCAATGACTAGTTAGAAGACATGTTACTCAGAGTCAAAATATTATCTTTTATATTACTTCTTATGTCGAGGTTATTTATTCAGTTTAAGATATCTTGAAAATAATTTGCATTTAATATGAAAGGTTATGGGCCCAAAATTTGATTTAATAACATATTCATAGATATAAGAAGATGTGGTATGAGTGCCAATGAGACAACTCTCCATCCAAGTCAAAATTTATAAAAGTATACCATTATAGGTCACAGTACGGTCTTCAACACGGAGCCTTGGCTCACACCGAACAGTAAGCTATAAAGGGCCCCCAAAATTACTAGTGTAAAACCATTCAAACGGGAAAACCAACGGTCTAATCTATATAAAAAACGAGAAACGAGAAACACTTATGAACCACATCAACAAACGACAACTACTGAACATCAGATTCCTGACTTAGGACAGGTGCAAACAAATGCAGCGGGTTTAAACGTTTTAATGGTACCAAACCTTCACCCTTTTTCTGAAACAATAGTGTAACATCACAACATAGAAAGACACACTATAAAATATCAACTGAAATAGCTTAACTCAATCAAAGGACATATTAACACCATTGAACATACACTGAACAAATAAATTTGACCTATGATACAATGTAAATACAAAATAAATAAACTAAGGGAAGAATAATAAAAGTAACATGTTATATCGGTATGAAATGTTAAACAATTAAAGAAAAACAATCTGCTCGAACAAAAATATCAGCCGTTTGCAATAACTTTAAACACAGGTAAATGAAAATAATTTTGTTGTTAGGTATACGTATACAGTACCAATAGAGAAAGGAAATATTTTTACAAAATAAATAATTTTGATGTTCATAGTACGAAGTGAAAATTTATAGTAATACCAAACACTTATAAAAGCTGGTATATAGACCAGATATAACCCTGAATAACATTAAATAACAAAAAAGCAATACAATTAGTATCAACAGGTCAAATAAACAAGAAAGTATGATTTGAGAGTACTCGCAGTTACTGACAGCTAGTTAAAAGCCAAAACAATTAATAATAAAAAATCATGCATCAGAGACTAAAATCAACTAAAACACATCCCAGGGATTTAGTATTTTAACGTCATGGACAGTCAAAGAAGACATGACTAGTGCAATGCCAAAAATAAATGTATCGACAGACAGTAGGATAGTTAGGAGTTTAACCTCTTTATAGATCAAAACGAACGTGGGTGTGTCTTTATACATCCCGTTTGAAAAGAATACAAATTTAGTTATGTTTTAATTTGCTGATGACAAAATCGATATTAGTGCCAATGTAAACTATATTCAAAGATCTAATTACAACATTGGTAAGATAACCTTTACTAATAAGTTTGTTTAAAGGTTCGATGAGTTTACACGGATCACATAGTGATTTCCGCGCTTTAAGTACAATATTACCGTAAAATTTAGGATGTGAAATACCGTTTTTAATCAGTTTTCTACAAGTACAGCCAAATTTACTTATCAAATCTTTGTATCTATGAAAGAACTTAGCAAAAGTTTTACATAATTTATGGTAATGAAATCCCTGATTTAATAATTTACCAGTGATGCATTGATTACGTTCGTTAAAATCTATGACATCACTACACACACGGGCATAACGAACGAGTTGGGATATATAAACACCGTATGATGGATTCCAATTACATCCTGTTTGAAAAGAATACAAATTTAGTTATATTTTAATTTGCTGATGACAAAATCGATATTAGTGCCAATGTAAACTATATTCAAAGATCTAATTACAACATTGGTAAGATAACCTATACTAATAAGTTTGTTTAAAGGTTCGATGAGTTTACACGGATCACATAGTGATTTCCGCGCTTTAAGTACAATATTACCGTAAAATTTAGGATGTGAAATACCGTTTTCAATCAGTTTTCTACAAGTACAGCCAAATTTACTAATCAAATCTTTGTATCTATGAAAGAACTTAGCAAAAGTTTTACGTAATTTATGGTAACGAAATCCCTGATTTAATAATTTACCAGTGATGCATTGATTACATTCGTTTAAATCTATGACATCACTACACACACGGGCATAACGAACGAGTTGGGATATATAAACACCGTATGATGGAGCCAAAGGAACATCGCCGTCTAAAAAAGGAAAATTAACAATAGGGAATGAAAAATCGTCTCTTTTGTCGTAAATTTTTGTATGGAGTTCATATTCATGTTCATATTCATGTTCATATTCATGTTCATGTCAATTATTAATTGAAATTACATTAATTAAGACACAATGCAGTAAAAGAACTAATATAACTGTTTGTCAGTCCATCTTCAGATCATTTGGCACTATTTTTTTGTTGTGGTTGAGTCACTTACAAATAGTGATGAAATTAAACAAAATACCTTTGACATTGAAAAATTCACAGGATTGTTTGCAACCAATTTTGTCCAATAGAGACCTTTCTTGACAACAGTGTTTCAGGACTAAAGCATGTCTCTGGATATTTACCAATAGTATAATTGTTTGTATATTTTGTAATGAGTTAGTGCAGGATAATTTTGCTATATCAATATATATCAGATAACAAACAAAATTTACTTTAATTTCAATTTTTTTCAGGGTCACACTGCAATGTTAAATGGTGGATGTTGGAACCCAAAAGTCAGAGAAGAATTCATGACATGTTCAAATGATGCGTAAGATTATTATATTGTGTTTAAAAGAAATTTATTCAAACTTAGAAAGTTTTTCCCTCAACATTCAAATCTTAGGTAATTAGAACATAGGTAATTATAAAGAATGCTGCCCTGCCCCAACTGTTCCTTTAGGAAATATCACAAAATGTTGGGTGGTTTATTGAAGCCCTTTTTGTTTTTATTTATTAAAGCTTTTATATTTTTTGCTTTTCAAATTTTAGTTTCGTGTCCACATACAAAGGGTACATATCTGTTTTTCCTTCTGAACTATTATCCAGATAACCTTCATAACGTGACCATTTCCCTCAAATGCAGGAAAATATACAAATTCAACATTAGGAAAATTTCTAAGCCAAAAACCATATCAACAATTCAATAATCCTGTGGTTTTCTCACACAAAAAAAACTTAAGATCAGTTATAAATGATATATACACAAGTCATGGAAATATTTTAGAACAGAAGTATTTTTTGTCTTCATATGTCTGTTTTGTGTTGTTGTAGTGCTGTCTCATTAACAGATACCCAACATTTTATTCATACTTTCTGAATAGCAGATGCAATGTAAACATTCTCATATATAGACAAATAGTCAGAATTAGATAAAAATGTTCCAATATCTAAAATCCATGAAAAGAACATACTTTATTTCACTTTCTAGAAAAGTTATTTTAAAAATGTACAAAACAAGAAACAATATTATTACAATTATTCTTAAACATCAATACATGTACTGATATCTAAGATATTGCTTAGGACTAAAAAACAGGATTTTGATGGCCACTACTGTACTAGATATTATGGCAGCTTGACTTATTCTTAAACAAGTGTGCAATTTTTATATTCATAAAAACAGTGATTGATAACAAAGCATTTTTATGAATATGAGTGTTAGAACATATAATATTGTTGTTAATGGTGAATAACATATTTTTATTCTTTTTTGTCGAGCCTTCGACTTTTGTCGAAAAAGCGAGACATAGCGATCCTACATTCCAGCGGCGGTGGCGTCCACAAATATTCACTCTGTGGTTAAAGTTTTTGAAATTTTAATAACTTTCTTAAACTATCCTGGATTTCTACCAAACTTGGACAGAGGCTTGTTTATGATCATAAGAATGATCCAGAAGTAAATTTTGTAAAAAAAAAATTCCAGTTTTTCCGTAATTTACTTATAAATGGACTTAGTTTTTCTGCCAGTTAACATTACATTCACTCTGTGGTTAAAGTTTTTGAAATTTTAATAACTTTCTTAAACTATCCTGGATTTGTACCAAACTTGGACAGAAGCTTGTTTATGATCATAAGATAGTATCCAGAAGTAAATTTTATAATAAAAAAATCCTGTTTTTCCGTATTTTACTTATAAATGGACTTATTTTTTCTGCCAGTTAACATTACATTCACTCTGTGGTTAAAGTTTTTAAAACTTTAATAACTTTCTTAAACTATCCAGGAATTTTACCAAACTTGGACAGAAGCTTGTTTATGATCATAAGATAGTATCCAGAAGTAAATTTTGTAAAAAAAAAATCCTGTTTTTCCGTATTTTACTTATAAATGGACTTAGTTTTTCTGCCAGTTAACATAACATTCACTATGTGGTTAAAGTTTTTAAAATTTTAATAACTTTCTTAAACTATCCAGGAATTTTACCAAACTTGGACAGAAGCTTGTTTATGATCAAAAGCTAGTATCTAGAAGGAAATTTTGTAAAAATTTATTTCCTGTTTTTCCGTATATTACTTATAAATGGACTTAGTTTTTCTTCCAGTTAACATTACATACAGTCTGCAGTTAAAGTTTTTAAAACATTTATTAGATTCATAAACCATCCTGGATTTTTACCAAACTTGGACACAAGCTTCTTACAATCAAAAGATAGTATCTAGAGGAAAAGTTTTAATAAGTTTTTCCCCATTTTTGTTGACATAGTGATCCTACATTCCGTCATCGTCTGGATTAAGGGATAAATCATCAAACAATGTAAAAATTATCTTCTTTATCATTTGTTCATTCAATCAATTTATGTTTCAACTCTTTTATAAATCTATAGATTTGATTCCATACTGTATTCATTTTTACAAGCATAACTTTTTTCATACATTTCAAACGTTTTATTTCATTAACTGTAAATCTATTATGTGCATTCCCCTATCACACTGAAAACATAGATAACAGCAAAAGTAGGCGAGACACTGGGTTACGTGGAACCCTTACGAATTTTTCCTGGTGGTGTTTGGTCCATTTCATTGATACTTTTGTTGATAAGTCTTTATTAAAATAGACTGCAAATGATAAATTAATTATAATAATCAAAGGGTTGCAAGCTATCATTAAATTATTAAATAAGACTTGTTTTGTTCTAACTGATTTGAAGCCAAAACCATAATAGTTATTAAAGATTACTCTGTTAATTATAAACTTGTAAACCATTATACATTAGATCTTTAAAAATCATGATTAAAGACATACAAACAATGATCTACAAGCTACAACCACTACATCAAACATATAATTGATCTGAAGCTTGGAGAAGCCATTTGTATAATTATTACTCAAATCCAATCAGAGCACATGGGTGTTTATTTGACAATATAAACATCAAGCTGTGATCATATGATACACTATGAAAACATAAATATTTCCATTGGCAAATGAAATTACAAATTCCTGGTCATGTGTAGAAGTGCTTATTTTGTAAACAAAACATAAGTAAATTTTGTCCAATTAAATCATTGTTTGTTTTGAAATGTCCAATCACTATGGTTCTTTCAGACACATCACATACTTTGAACCAATAAGATTGTTAACTTCAATGGCTTCAAATTTAAAGTTGTATAAATTTCAGTCTAAAACAAAAGCAAAACATAAATAATTTAAATACTACAATACACAACATGGCATTTAATGACAGCAATCTACCAAATGACTTCCATGTATACCTTGATTCCTTGCCAAGTGGTCTACATCTGACAGTCTACAACGAAGAATACTTGTATCTAGACCTGGTGCTAACTATGACAATACTAGAGTTACAGACTACTTCTCACTACTGCCTGTATACTTCTGGACTTGCCTAGAGCACATCAAGTGTGTTCAGATTCCTACAATGATGATACAACAGACTCCAGATGAATACAAACTAACGTTACACTACCACGAAGATGACATCAGCCATGATGTCTACCACCAAAAAGATGACATCAGCCATGATGACTACCACCAACAAGATGACATCAGCTATAGTGTCTACCATCAGACTCATGCCATAAGCTATGATCACCAACATATTAGTAACTGCCACTATGATGACCATCAAGTAGATATAGACTATAAAGATGCCATCCATTATGAACTGCTAGATGCCTACCACCTACAATATGACATCCACTATCATCATCATCAAGATTACTATACCAGCTATCATGTAGATGACACAGAATACTATCCTAGAGATTAGTAATTGATTGGCCTGATGAATGACTCTAATAAACATTTTTAAAATGAATCCAGTGTGATATTTGTATTAATGTTATGAACATAATGGGAAATAACATTTTCTTCATGTTTTGGACTGTGCACTAACAACATAAATGTATTTTTGTTAACTTTTCAGTGCTTCATCAATTTTGTATTCTTTGTTTAATAATAACATATTGTAATAGTGCTTTAATATTCCCAGTTGCAATATAGTATCTTTAATACATATTGTTGTTCCATATTTTTCACTAAGGTTTAGATTTTTCTTGTACAGATATGGCATACATGTCTGTCTATTAACACAGAAAACTCATTTACAATTTATCCACAAAGAAAGCAGTTTAAAAGAAAAGAATACCCTTAGCACATCTCATGAGCTATGGGGAATATCCCCCATGAGAGTTGTTGACTTGACTCTTGAAATCATCTATTTTGTAAACTAAAAATCATTAAAAGAGCATTCAAAGGATTGAAATGTCATTTTAGCAGATATTTATATAATGAGTTTTAAAACAGTTATAACATGTATATGCATTAGGTTCATTTGTGTTTAAAGTCCCCCATGGAGATTTTAAAAAATTGAAATGTATGGTATTTACATAATCCATTTTTGTCAAATTTGGTGACTGCTTTCTACCTTTGGTGGAAATGCTCTTCTAATAAAATAAATTTCGGCGAAGAAGTACAGAACATAATTATTTAGAATTAAGAACTTTACAATCACCCATATATGTTTTCTGAAATTAAAAGATCTATTAGTCCACCAAAATTTTTCAAAAATATGTATATTTTTCAAGATTAAAGAAATTGCCTGAATACTTTACGTAGTAGATGTAAACAAATGACACCTTAACCTTCTGAAATGAAGTTTTCTTCTGGTTCCTGCTCCAGTACTACCATTAGGGTATTGTTATATGTAGAAAGTTATATGTTATATGGAGTTTGATGCGACTGTCATACAAGTGAGAGGTTTAGCTAGCTATAAAACCAGGTTAAATCCACCATTTTCTACTTAAGAAAATGCCTGTACCAAGTCAGGAATATGACAGTTGTTATCCATTCGTTTGATGTGTTTGAACTTTTGATTTTGCCATTTGATTGGGGACTTTCCTTTTTGAATTTTCCTCGGAGTTCAGTATTTTTGTGATTTTACTTTTTATACGTATCATGAAAAAAATCATAAGGTAGCACTGTAATCCTTAAAATTTGGTAAAATATGACAGCATTTATTCCTGTTCACTAAATTTTGAAATCATTTTGATTTATAACTGATTAATATGAAAAATGTCGCATTTAAATATTAAGTTGTAATTTGCCATTAAAAACAGTTCTGCATTTACATTAAAAAAATAGCATTTTTATCAATTGTAAAAGATTCAAAATTGTAAGTGACAAATATTTTGTTTGATATTTCAGATCTGTTAGACTTTGGGATGTAAACACAGGATGCAAAAAACATAAAAATATAATGAAACCTAAAACACAACAAGGAAGAAAATGTATTCCCACAGCTTGTTGTTATAGTAATGATGGACGATGGGTAGCATGTGGTTGTCAGGATGGTTCCATACAAATATGGGACCATAATAAAAATTTTGTAAGTTTTTGATATAATGACTTCATTTATTTTCACTAGTACATGTACCAGTTTTCATGGATTGATTGAAGAATTGTGAAATCTGTACTTGATTCATGGTTATTCATTAATCCATGTATTTGCTATCTATAAATATAGATATATTAGTTACTGAAAAGACCGTTTTATTTTAATGAACATTCTTGATTATAAGCAATATGTTTTGTGAAATTGTCTAAAGATTTGAAAGAATGTGCAATGTACATTTTTACAGTAGTGTTTTCATTTTCACCCAAAATCTGAAACCATATCAAACATTTGAGTTCTTTGTGTGTCAGTCTCATTATCAAAATTAATTTTTGTCCCTCACATGACACATTGCAGGGGACAAAGAAATACAGGGCATCAGTCCATGTGTCCATCATATACAATTGTTGCCAGGTTTTTCTGGTTTCTGAACAAATACTTATGTATTAGTCAATGGATCTCTATGAAATTGTACCACAAGGTTCCATACCACACACAGAAGGTTGGGGTCGACTTTGTGGTTTGGCTTTAATCGTTAAGAAACTAGAGGCCAAATAGGGGCCAAAAACAAGACTTTTTTAATACTGGCTAAGCTGGTTCTAACATAAATTATTTCTGATCTATATAAAGAAACAACAAATACTGATATGGCAGGAGATACACACCAAACAGGATGTTTAAATTATTATATTTAGTTTGTAAACAGAACTAAGTATTGCCCAACAGCAAGAAATCTTCAATTTTTACCATGTATTACTATATTGGATATTTGGACATTTTTAAATAGGTCTACATTGAGGTCCAAAGGGTCCAAAATTAGACTTTGTTTGATTTCATCAAAAAATGAATTCTTGTGGTTCTATGATATGCTGAATCTTACTGTGCATTCAGATTTTTAATTTTGGGCCCTGTTTTCAAATTTGTCCATATTAAGGTTCAAAGGGTCCAAAATTAAACTTTGTTTGAATTCATGGTTTTTTTTTATATGCTGAATCTAACAATGGAATTACATTTTGGATATTGGACCATTAAGTAGATTAAATGTCCCATTTCAAATTTTTAAGTTATCTGACCACATTTATTCTTAGTCAGAAATCTATAAGGTGTCAAATATTTAATCACTATCCAAATTCAGAGCTGTATCAAGCTTGAATATTGTGTCCATACTTTCCCCAACTGTTCAGAGTTTGACCTCTGCGGTCGCATCCAGCTGCTCCAGGCAGAGCACATTTTTATCAAACTTTTATGAGTAATGACTCATACAAGTTCAAGAACCAGGGCAGATCAATTATTTTTAAAGGGATGCCCTTAGAAATATTAATTACATGGAAAAAAAGCACTTTCACATGTAAAATTCTTGTCAGTTTTTTGTCAAGCCTGCGACTTTTGTCGCAGAAAGCTCGACATAGGGATAGTGATCCGGCCGCGACGGCGGCGTTAGCTAACTTCTTAAAAGCTTTATATTTTAGAAGGTGGAAGGTCTGGATGCTTCATACTTTGTATATGGATGCCTCATGTTACGAAGTTTCCGTCAGTCACATGTCAAATGTCCTTGACCTCATTTTCATGGTTCAGTGACTACTTGAAAAAAAAGTTAAGATTTTTTGTAATGTTAGATTCTCTCTTATTATAAGTAATAGGATAACTGTATTTGGTATGTGCGTACCTTGCAAGGTCCTCATGCCCGTCAGACAGTTTTCACTTGACCTCGACCTCATTTCATGGATCAGTGAACAAGGTTAAGTTTTGGTGGTCAAGTCCATATCTCAGATACTATAAGCAATAGGTCTAGTATATTCGGTGTATGGAAGGACTGTAAGGTGTACATGTCCAACTGGCAGGTGTCATCTGACCTTGACCTCATTTTCATGGTTCAGTGGTTATAGTTAAGTTTTTGTGTTTTGGTCTGTTTTTCTTATACTGTATGCCATAGGTCTACTATATTTGGTGTATGGAATGATTGTAAGGTGTACATGTGTAGCGGGCAGGTGTCATCTGACCTTGACCTCATTTTCATGGTTCAGTGGTCAAAGTTAAGTTTTTGAGTTTTGGTCTTTTTTTCTAATACTATATGCAATAGTTCAACTATATTTGGTATGTGCGTACCTTGCAAGGTCCTCATGCCCGTCAGACAGTTTTCACTTGACCTCGACCTCATTTCATGGATCAGTGAACAAGGTTAAGTTTTGGTGGTCAAGTCCATATCTCAGATACTATAAGCAATAGGTCTAGTATTTTTCGGTGTATGGAAGGACTGTAAGGTGTACATGTCCAACTGGCAGGTGTCATCTGACCTTGACCTCATTTTCATGGTTCAGTGGTTATAGTTAAGTTTTTGTGTTTTGGTCTGTTTTTCTTATACTGTATGCCATAGGTCTACTATATTTGGTGTATGGAATGATTGTAAGGAGTACATGTCTAGCGGGCAGGTGTCATCTGACCTTGACCTCATTTTCATGGTTCAGTGGTCAAAGTTAAGTTTTTTGAGTTTTGGTCTTTTTTTCTAATACTATATGTAATAGTTCAACTATATTTGGTGTATGGAAATATTTTATGATCTATTTGGCAGTCACGCAGGTTTTATTTGACCTTGACCTCATTTTCAAGGTTCATTGCTCAGTGTTAAGTTTTTGTGTTTTGGTCTGTTTTTCTTAAACTATAAGCAATAGGTCAACTATATTTGTTGTATGGAAGAATTGTTAGCTGTTGCCTGCCTAGCATGGTTCATCTGACCTTGACCTAATTTTCATGGTTCATTGGTCAATGTTTAGTTTACTTGGTTAATGTTAAGTTTATGTGACAGTTGTAATAAAGCTTTATATTTAGGACTATCACCATAATATCAATGATTAGTAAAGAAGGCGAGACATTTCAGCGTGTGCACTCTTGTATCAAACTTATAATTAACATAGAATTCAGAAGCTTGAATGTTAGGTAAACAAATTTCTTTTTAAGGGTACATTATAGGCCCCAAAGTCAGCACATTTGAATATATTGTCAAAACACGATGATTTTGTGTATTTACTGACCTACAAGCTTTACGAAAACCTTGGCCACTACCTTTGATCCAAAATGTTCTGTAACTTAAAGGTTAAATTGAATATCTGGACACAAAACACTTCTGGATCAAACCTGACATTACAACACAAATAAAGCATCATCAAGGGGTCATTACTTTATAATTTATAATGTGATCTGCCAAAAACAAGTTATTTTGTATTAGTTGCAATATAACTATTTTTATGTGTAATTTGTAGTATTTTGGCATGATTAAAAAAATATTAAAATCTTAGGGCCAATTTTAACCCTTCGGAAACCTACTCACTTTGAATGAAGGCTCATGATAAAAAAAATCATCCATAACTTTTTGAAGATATGTAATTGACCTCAATCTTTTTTTTTTTATATCAAGTATTTATTGAATTGGAAATGGGTGGCAGATGATCGGTATATGCTTATTGTTGGCCTATAATCTGGATGTAATTTTTCTGTTGCCAGGTTAATGTTGGAATGGTGAGCAGAACAGCACATATGAATGGTACAGACACTTCCTGTTTATGCTTTTCGTATGATGACAGGGTCTTAGCATCCAGGGGAGGTAACAACATCAGTATATGAGATTTAAAAAATTAATTGCTAAAAATTTTAAATTAGAATATTCATGAACAAAATCAAAGAGAAAAATAGTTGTCCAGATTTGTGCCCAGGAAAAGCTCTCCCATGATATTGGGGAAACAATAATTTCAGGTTCTTATCGATAAAAAAATTCATTGATAAAAAAAATGCTAAAAAAAACACCTTAATTTAGTTATATATATCTTTATTCTCAATAAACCATATACATAGTTATAGAGAAGACATTTATAGTGATCACTGATGTAAGATCTTTACACTTAACAAGGTAATTTACACATTGCCATTCATTCCCATTTTATTTTAAATATAAGCTTACATCCAGTTACCAGTACTTTATCCTTATTTTCAGGTGACGATACTGTCAAATTATGGGACATAAGAAACTTCAAAACACCACTTGTAAGCAGGGATGGATTAACAAACTTCTTTCCAGTGTAAGTGTTATATACATACAGCTTAACTTTAATTAATTCAGTTGAAGAACCAAATAAATTTAGTAACACTGTTGGGTAAATGTGTTTGTTCTATATTTATTGGCAGATACTAGTGCATGAAGTTGTTTGTATTTAAAATACTAGTACTTCTTAAATTTATCTGTTTCCATACATATAAACTGAACAGCTTATATTTGGAATATATGGATTTGCTTGCAGGGGCTGATTTAGAGGGTGTGCCTGGGCCCCCTTATTGAGTTTCATTTATGGTTAATCCAGACTATTTACCGGTTCCACTACAAATTTTGTCTAGTTTGGGGGACCACGGCCCCCCTTTTTCAAAATCCTGGATCCGCATCTGGCTTGGTGGATTCCATTATTGTCACAATTATTCTTCTATACTTTTAATTTTTATTGAACTATTTACCAATAGTACCAAGAATTTTATTTGTTTATTATCAATGTGTGGTATACTACTGTAAATTCAGAAATTACTGCATGCATTTGTTATTGCGATTTATGAAGAATGGACAATAATGCGTGAATAATTATTGCGATTTCAGGAAATTCTGCATACATATGCAAATATCAGATATCTGAATGCGAGTTCCAATTATTGCGATACTAACTTAGTCGCACTATTCGCATTAATAAAAACCTCGCAATAATTTCTGAATTTACAGTATCCACTCATATGAAATAATGGAAGATAACACTTTTTTTTAACAAAAATCATATGAGGGTCTGGATTGGGTTTACAGAATAGAGAATAATAGGGGAAAAGTTCAGAAAAAAGGCAAAAAAGAAAAAGAGTAGAGAAAGATAGTAAAAAAAATAAAGTTTATAGAATAATGGGGTGCTAAAATAGAAAGAATAGAGAATAATGGGGGTGGGGGGGGGGGGGGGGGGGGGGAGATAAAAAATAGAGAAAAATGTCTTTTGAAATTAAAAAAATACTAAAATGAAGAACCCTCCATCCAGACACTCATATCCACAATGGAGCTCCTGTGAGACATGCTTCAATAGAGGGCACCTTACACTTTTCATTGATCTCACACAGAAATGAAAACCTACCTGCATTCTTAGTTGTTAGTTTAATTGTGCAAGCAAGTTTTTCCCCATTGATTGATTTTTAAAACTGATTGAAATTGGAATAAATATGTTTTATTGTTGGTTGCTATTTGTATAGAAAAAAGTTTACTGACTTGAAATATTTTTAATGGGAAGTAACTCTAGTTCTTTTTATACCTGATTTTTGTCGAGCCTGCGACTTTTGTCGCAGAAAGCTCGACATAGGGATAGTGATCCGGCTACGGCGGCGGCGGCGTTAGCTAATTTCTTAAAAGCTTTATATTTTAGAAGGTGGAAGGTCTGGATGCTTCATACTTTGTATATGGATGCCTCATGTTACGAAGTTTCCGTCAGTCACATGTCCAATGTCCTTGACCTCATTTTCATGGTTCAGTGACTACTTGAAAAAAAAGTTAAGATTTTTTGTAATGTAAGATTCTCTCTTATTATAAGTAATAGGATAACTATATTTGGTATGTGCGTACCTTGCAAGGTCCTCATGCCCGTCAGACAGTTTTCACTTGACCTCGACCTCATTTCATGGATCAGTGAACAAGGTTAAGTTTTGGTGGTCAAGTCCATATCTCAGATACTATAAGCAATAGGTCTAGTATATTTGGTGTATGGAAGGACTGTAAGGTGTACATGTCCAACTGGCAGGTGTCATCCGACCTTGACCTCATTTTCATGGTTCAGTGGTTATAGTTAAGTTTTTGTGTTTTGGTCTGTTTTTCTTATACTGTATGCCATAGGTCTACTATATTTGGTGTATGGAATGATTGTAAGGTGTACATGTGTAGCGGGCAGGTGTCATCTGACCTTGACCTCATTTTCATGGTTCAGTGGTCAAAGTTAAGTTTTTGAGTTTTGGTCTTTTTTTCTAGTACTATATGCAATAGTTCAACTATATTTGGTATGTGCGTACCTTGCAAGGTCCTCATGCCCGTCAGACAGTTTTCACTTGACCTCGACCTCATTTCATGGATCAGTGAACAAGGTTAAGTTTTGGTGGTCAAGTCCATATCTCAGATACTATAAGCAATAGGTCTAGTATATTCGGTGTATGGAAGGACTGTAAGGTGTACATGTCCAACTGGCAGGTGTCATCTGACCTTGACCTCATTTTCATGGTTCAGTGGTTATAGTTAAGTTTTTGTGTTTTGGTTTGTTTTTCTTATACTGTATGCCATAGGTCTACTATATTTGGTGTATGGAATGATTGTAAGGTGTACATGTCTAGCGGGCAGGTGTCATCTGACCTTGACCTCATTTTCATGGTTCAGTGGTCAAAGTTAAGTTTTTTGAGTTTTGGTCCTTTTTTCTAATACTTTATGCAATAGTTCAACTATATTTGGTGTATGGAAATATTTTATGATCTATTTGGCAGTCACACAGGTTTTATTTGACCTTGACCTCATTTTCAAGGTTCATTGCTCAGTGTTAAGTTTTTGTGTTTTGGTCTGTTTTTCTTAAACTATAAGCAATAGGTCAATTATATTTGTTGTATGGAAGAATTGGTAGCTGTACATGCCTGCCTAGCATGGTTCATCTGACCTTGACCTCATTCTCATGGTTCATTGGTCAATGTTTAGTTTACTTGGTTAATGTTAAGTTTATGTGACAGTTGTAATAAAGCTTTATATTTAGGACTATCAACATAATATCAATGATTAGTAAAGAAGGCGAGACATTTCAGCGTGTGCACTCTTGTTAATAATATTTTGTTTTACATGTATTTTAATCCTATATTTAATAGATTATATATCTAAATCTGGTTTCATACATTAAACTTCCAAATGAAAAGTTTTTACAATGTATATTAATTTTTATTTACCAGTTTGATAATTTTAAAAAAGTCTTCTTAAGCAATTTATTTTTTTTCTATTTATACCGGACAACATGCATTAGGTAGTACTGATTACCAACAAAAGTAGATATCTTTTTAATTACCTCGAGAATATGTGTGGCAACACACAAACAAACAAGTAATTTAAAGGTTAGGTTATAATTAGATTTAAATTAATTTCTGATATTCTTTTCTTACAAACCTATGATTTGAATTCAGAAAGCCCGAAAGATTCTGAAATAACCTCCATAATGTAAGCTTGTGTGCAGAAACTCATAAATTACGTTGAAATTGAACCTAATTTGATAGATTTTTTAGTCAGCTATATGTGATTAAGTATGCAGTAGAGCAGAAGGCTGTAACATGACAAACATGTTTAACCCCACCACATTATTAAATGTAGCTGTCCCAAGTCAGCAACCTTTAATTCAGTGGTTGTCATTGGTTCGTGTTTGTCATATTTATTTTTTCATAAATTAAATTATTATAAATAAGGTAATTGTTTCACATTTTTCATGTCAGATCCAATTGTAATTAACTACACTGTATGAGTGCCCTATGATTACTATCATCCTCATCATTTGAACTATAGTAGGTAGTTGTCTCATTAGCAATCATACCACATCTCCTATTTTGTATTTTTGTTCTATAAGTGTTGTGAGTTACAGATCAAATATGCATTTTGTACCTTCTTACAGAATTACACCTCAGCTGTATACATAGAAACTGTTTGGCAGCATTTATTTCTAAAAATATAACTCTTCCAATCCTTAAAAAAATTGATTCACGATTTATTTGACAACAGAGTGATGCTCAAGATAATGACAGACAGAAGGTGGCATCAAAACATTACAAGTGGTATCTGATATCACATGGTTTATTGCCATAATATAGGTAAACATTATCCTGAATAGAATGAATGTCCCGTGGTATCAGATATCACATGGTTAATTGCCATAATATAGGCAAACATTTTCCTGAATGGAATGAATGTCCGCCTGGTATATTCCTTCTATTATTTATTTTACTTTACTGTTTATTGATGTTTTAATAATATTTTTTATTGATTTATATAGTACTGACTGTATATTCAGTCCAGATGACAGAATGGTGATAACTGGTTTGTCAATTAAAAAAGGTCAAGGTAAAGGCAAGCTGCTATTTATGGACAGACAGACACTTGATACTGTGACAGAAATTGAAATATCAGATACAGTAAGATATTTCTTGTAAATTTTCCATTCTATAAAGATTCTATTGAAGAAATTTTAATCCAAAACATTTGTTTAGATACCTTATAAAATTTACATCTTCTTGATTGATTGCTAGCTTCATTTTCAAATTGGAAAACATAACAAAAATGAAGTAATGAATGAATTATCTAAGGGAAGCTTAAGCTATTTATGATAGAGATCTTGAATTCTTCTGATATTTATAGTTTTAATTTATCAGATTCCTAATTTTCAACTGTTGTCTTCCAAATGTAAAAACTATTGCATGTAGCATGTTAATAAATGCTTATGTTTAAATTGAGAGAGATATTGTGTTACAATTGAACAGGAAAGCTCTAAATTTCTCTTGTAATTCACTGGCAGTTTTCATGTAATTTGGTACAGTCTTGACTACTTGTCAAATAAAGTTTTCTTTTCCAATTTTTAAATCTACGTTTAAAAAGTTTTAAATGGGTAATCAATAAAGTCTTTGTTGGTTTTTTATACCCCCGCTTCAAAAAAGTGGGGATATGCTGTTTTACCTCTGTCTGTCCGTCAGTCCATCCATTCATCAGTCCGTCCGTTCGTCCCATGAATATTTTTCCTCGCATCTTTCTCAGGAACTACATTACAAGGATTTCTGAAATTTGGTTTCAGGGTTTATATGAGTCAGCTATACTGTGTGATGTGTTTTCAGATTCATCACTCAACAACTTCCTGTTTACCTTATACTTTTAGCGGGGCGGGGGTATCATTAGTGAGAAGTAGCTCACAGATTCACTTGTTTGCTAATGAAACTAAACGAAAGTGAATGTCATTTAAATCATGATATATAAATTTCAGAACAATACATACCTTTTAATCCACAATATAGCTCCATATCAGATATTAACTCTATTCTTGCATGATAATAATATATACTTTGAATGGTTCAATCAAATTGCATTAGGCATAAAAAGATTCTAGTTACTTATCATTTACTGATTCATAAACACTTTATTTTCTAGGGAAAAGCACTAAAGCTAGCTTTTGGTTAAAAAACCCAAACAAAATAGTAAAAATTTATTTTGCAGGATTAGCTTATAAATTGTAATTTGTAATTTTAATATACATGTACATCTGATTTCATAAATTTGCCATTGAATTATTATTATGATTAAACAAATTAGTAGACAGCAAATATGTAACATTACTATTTCTTTTTATTCTTCATTTCAGAGTGTAGTCAGATGTTTATGGCATCCAAGGTTAAATCAAATAGTTGTAGGTAGTGCAGATGGCATTGTTAAGTTATTCTACGATCCAAAAAAAAGTCACAGGTAAATTTGTCATTAGTACTCCTTATATAATCACATTGCATGGTAATGCTATTGTCCTACATATGCATGTAATAATTGGTGCATAGCATTAAGCAGCAATCAATCAATAAAATGGTTGCCTTTCAAATTTTTTAAAGGGAGGACAACTCTGCCTTGTCACCCATTATAAATGCATGATACATGTCTCATACATGTATGTATATAACTTTTTATTGCATCACTTTTTAAGAATTCTCTGTTAAGAAACTTGTGTTATATAAACAATTGAACTATTATATGAAGAATGAGCAACTTTAGTGATTTCATATGTCATGCAGACCATTATCCAGTTTATATAATATTTCTTTCACATAAGGAATTTGATACTGAGGAGATTCAGACATATGTGTATATTAAAAATGTGTCAGTGATTCAGTTTATATTATAGGGCATAAAAGCTCCAGTTTTTATACGACCGCAAAAAATTTTTTGTGGTCGTATATTGGTATGACGTTGGCGTCGTCGTCGTCGTCCAGCGTCGTCCGAAGACACATTGGTTTTTCGCACTCTAACTTTAGTTTAAGTGAATGGATCTCTATGAAATTTTACCACAAGGTTCAATACCACAAAAGAAAGGTTGGGATTGATTTTGGGGGTTATGGTACCAACAGTAAAGGAATTAGGGGCCAAAAAGGGGCCAAAAATAAGCATTTTTGTAACTTCCAGACATAACTTGTGTGTTAGTGTATGGATCACTCTGACATTGTACCACAAGGTTCCATATCACAAAAGGAATGCTGGGATTGATTTTGGGGGTAATTGCCTCAAAATTTTAGGAATTAGGGGCCAAAAAAGGGGCAAAAAACAAGCATTTTTCTAGTTTCCAGACAATAACTTGTGTTCAAGTGTATGGATCTCTCTGAAATTGTACTGCAAGGTACCATACCACAAAGGGAAGGCTGGGATTGATGATGGGGGTAATTGCCTCAATATTTTAGGAATTAGGGGCAAAAAAGGGGCAAAAAACAAGCATTTTTCTAGTTTCAGGACAATAACTTGTGTGTAAGTGTATGGATCTTACTGAAATTGTACTACAAGTTTCCATATCACAAAGGGAAAGCTGGGTTTGAGTTTGGGGGTAATTGCCCTAGACGTTTAGAAATGTGGGGCCAAAAAGGGGCCAAAAAACACATTTTTCTAGTTTCCAGACAATAACTTGTGTTCAAGTGTATGGATCTCTCTGAAATTGTACTGCAAGGTACCATACCACAAAGGGAAGGCTGGGATTGAGTTTGGGGGTGATGAATCATAAGGGGTTCAAAAAATTTGGGGGGGGGGATTTTTTTTTTTTTCCTTTTTTTTTCTTTTTTTCCTTTTTCTTTTCTTTTAAAATTTTCCATTTTAAGTTGGTTATTTCTGATTTATATTTAAAAGCAAATAATAATGATATGGAAGGAGATACACACCAAACAGGATGTGTAAATTATTATGTAATAAGTATTGTGCAATAGCAAGAAATTTTCAATTGCACAGTATTGCACAATAGCAAGAAATCTTCAATTGCACGGTATTGCGCAATAGCAAGAAATCTTCAATTGCACAGTATTGTGCAATAGCAAGAAATATCCAATAGCACAATATTGCGCAATAGCAAGAAATTGTCAATTGTACAGTATTGCGCAATAGCAAGAAATATTTAATTGCACAGTATTGTGCAAAAGAAGATACTTCGTATAAATTGCTTATTTCTTGACCAATTTCAATGGGGTTTATTCTTGAATTCTTGGGGTTCTTTAATATGCTGAATCTAACCGTGTATTTAGTTTTTGGATTTTGGGCCCCGTTTTTAAATTGGTCCACATTGAGGTCCAAAGGGTCCAAAATTAAACTTTGTTTGATTTTTATCAAAAATTGAATTATTGGGGTTCTTTGATATGATGAATCTAACCGTGTATTTAGATTCTTAATTTTTGGTTCTGTTTTCAAATTGGTCTACATTAAGGTCCAAAGGGTCCAAAATTCAACTTAGTTTGATTTTAACAAAAAATGAATTCTAAGGGTTCTTTGATATGCTGAATCTAAACATGTATTTAGATTTTTGATTATGGGCCCAGTTTTCAAGTTGGTCAAAATCGGGGTCCAAAATTAAACTTTGTTTGATTTCAACAAAAATTGAATATATGGGGTTCTTTGATATGCTGAATCTAACCATGTATTTAGATTTTTGATTTTTGGGCCCCGTTATCAACTTTGTCCACATTGAGGTCAAAAGGGTCCAAAATTAAACTTTGTTTGATTTCATCAAAAATTGAATTCTTGGGGTTCTTTGATATGCTGAATCTAACCATGTATTTAGATGTTGGATATTGGACCATAATAGGTGAATGTACAATTTAAAATTTTTAAGTTCTTAGACCACATTCATTCTGTGTCAGAAACCTATGCTGTGTCAAATATTTAATCACAATCCAAATGCAAAGCTGTATCAAGCTTGAATGTTGTGTCCATACTTGCCCCAACTGTTCAGGGTTCGACCTCTGCGGTCGTATCAAGCTGCGCCCTGGAGCATTTTATTGTTTTTTTGTTGCACGAAATCGTCATTATTGGTATTTACTACCAATATAATCATGACAAAAATATGTGTTCAGTATCGAGGTCAATATGAGAATCCAAACCTGTTTGCTTCCAAAATCGATCAATAGGAGGTGAATTCGTGAATTCCCATTGAAAAAAGTATCACCAACTTATTTCTCCAAGAATATTAACACATTTTGAAAGTTTTCTTCCTATTTACAACACTGGAATCTACCATTTCTTTATTTCACTGCTTCAAGAACGATAACTCTACCAATTGTAAACACTAAAACAATTTGCCGCGGTCCCATCAACGAATGATGTTGGATTCAGAATTTTTTTAGAACCTTTTTTAAAAGGTCACTGTTCAATTTTAATACTTCCTATCATGGCATGAGTGAGTGCTTAATGAAGGTTTAACTGTAACTTATAGTCAACTTAAATGAAATGATTCATTATCTTTTCAGAGGAGCACTACTCTGTGTTGTTAAGAAACCCAGGGAGTCCAAACAGATGCAAGTATTGTCAACTAGACAGATTATCACACGTAAGTTTTTTTGTTAACTTATGAAAAAGTAGGTTTGAAAGCTTAAAGATATTCTATTAGACAGAAGTTTAGTTAAGTTCAACTCCCTCTACCCATTTTTCAGAATGTCTGTTTGTTAGTCTGTTCTCCCATTCTGTAATTATTCATCCATCCATCTGAAATGAGTTTGAAAGCATTTATGATTTTCTATTATGGAGTACTTGAGTTTGTTTTAGCTACCTCCACTGTCTTTTAGAGCTGCTGTGTTTTTGTCTGTTCTTTAATTTTATGTTTTTCCATCTCTCTGTAAGAAATCTTAAATACACTTCTCCTCATTAATTAGGGCCCCGCCTAGTGGCGGGTCGCCCTATAGTGATCAGTCCGTCCGTCCGTAACAAATTGTGTCCACTCTATATCTAGAGAACCGTTATAATTTCATACTTTATATTTGACATGTATATTAACCAACACCAGAGGGTGTGTCAAAATGTATGTACAACTTCCTAGGTCAAAGGTCAAGGTCAAAAACTTTGGTTTCAGTTGACAACCCCATGTCCTATGGTAAAGATTGTGTCTGCTCTCTCTCTTGAGAACCGTTATGATTTCAAAGTTTATACTTGACATGTATATTAACCAACACCAGAGGGTGTATCAAAATGTATGTACAACTTCCTAGGTCAAAGGTCAAGGTCAAAAACTTTGGTTTCAGTTGACAACCCCATGTCCTATGGTAAAGATTGTGTCTGCTCTCTCTCTTGAGAACCGTTATGATTTCAAAGTTTATACTTGACATGTATATTAACCAACACCAGAGGGTGTGTCAAAATGTATGTACAACTTCCTAGGTCAAAGGTCAAGGTCAAAAACTTTGGTTTCAGTTGACAACCCCATGTCCTATGGTAAAGATTGTGTCTGCTCTCTCTCTTGAGAACCGTTATGATTTCAAAGTTTATACTTGACATGTATATTAACCAACACCAGAGGGTGTGTCAAAATGTATGTACAACTTCCTAGGTCAAAGGTCAAGGTCAAAAACTTTGGTTTCAGTTGACAACCCCATGTCCTATGGTAAAGATACAAATTTTTTACTACACATTATTTACAGCGAGGCCCACAGAGATGGCTCCCATCTCAATGATGTCTAGTTACTTTAATGCCTAAAACTTAATCAGTTTCTCATTATATAGTGAAATTGGCATCTTGTATTAAATTTTTGATTTTTTGTCGAGCCTGCGACTTTTGTCGCAGAAAGCTCGACATAGGGATAGCGATCCGGCGGCGGCTGCGGCGGCGTTAGCTAACTTCTTAAAAGCTTTATATTTTAGAAGATGGAAGACCTGGATGCTTCATACTTTGTATATGGATGCCTCATGTTACGAAGTTTCCGTCAGTCACATGTCCAATGTCCTTGACCTCATTTTCATGGTTCAGTGACTACTTGAAAAAAAAGTTCAGATTTTTTGTAATGTTAAATTCTCTCTTATTATAAGTAATAGGATAACTATATTTGGTATGTGCGTACCTTGCAAGGTCCTCATGCCCGTCAGACAGTTTTCACTGGACCTCGACCTCATTTCATGGATCAGTGAACAAGGTTAAGTTTTCGTGGTCAAGTCCATATCTCAGATACTATAAGCAATAGGTCTAGTATATTCGGTGTATGGAAGGACTGTAAGGTGTACATGTCCAACTGGCAGGTGTCATCTGACCATGACCTCATTTTCATGGTTCAGTGGTTATAGTTAAGTTTTTGTGTTTTGGTCTGTTTTTCTTATACTGTATGCAATAGGTCTACTATATTTGGTGTATGGAATGATTGTAAGGTGTACATGTCTAGCTGGCAGGTGTCATCTGACCTTGACCTTATTTTCATGGTTCAGTGGTCAAAGTTAAGTTTTTGAGTTTTGGTCTTTCCTTCTAATACTGCATGCAATAGGTCAGCTATATTTGGTGTATGGAATGATTGTAAGGTGTGCATGTCTAGCTGGCAGGTGTCATCTTACCTTGACCTCATTTTCATGGTTCAGTGGTCAGAGTTAAGTTTTTGTGTTTTGGTCTTTTTTTCTAATACTATATGCAATAGTTCAACTATATTTGGTGTATGGAAATATTTTATGATCTATATGTCAGTTACGCAGGTTTTATTTGACCTTGACCTCATTTTCAAGGTTCATTGCTCAGTGTTAAGTTTTTGTGTTTTTGTCTGTTTTTCTTAAACTATAAGCAATAGGTCAACTATATTTGTTGTATGGAAGAATTGTTAGCTGTACATGCCTGCCTAGCATGGTTCATCTGACCTTGACCTCATTTTCATGGTTCATTGGTCAATGTTTAGTTTACTTGGTTAATGTTAAGTTTATGTGACAGTTGTAATAAAGCTTTATATTTAGGACTATCAACATAATATCAATGATTAGTAAAGAAGGCGAGACATTTCAGCGTGTGCACTCTTGTTTGTAGTAGGAAAGTGAATTCAAGAATATTTGCTAATCTCTGAAAAATATTCATATAATATTAATTACTATTTTCATAAATTTGTCTTTGAAATTTCTTTGTGATCTGAAGCTGAGGTGGGTTTTTCTCTGTCCAATAGAGTGAGAATGTGGCGATGTCATAAGGTAACGTCATTGAAGTTGCCTTGAAAAATAGTGATGAGCAGATTATCTATGGTCTTTTAAACTGGAGGAAGTTTCTCAGCTACATGTTGTGTTTCAATGAGATTGTAGCTGAGAAACCCCCTTTCCTTTTTAGAACCATCAATAATCTCTATAAAATATATCTGTTAAAAGAAGATACAATATGAAAATTGCAAAAATTCTTTTGTAGTTATACAACTGACAGAAACCAAAACACCAAATATTTAATCATATTTGATAAGATTTATTATTTTTGTTGCAGCATATGCCTTACCAATGTTCAGAGAAGCTAGACCTACAAGTACAAGGAAATTTGAAGAAAGACAACGCAAAGACCCTTTAAAATCTAGACGCCCAGATTTACCTATAACTGGACCAGGTAATACTAAAGCCAGGACAAAATTCTTGTATGGCCATATAACAATCTGATTTATGATATTTATAGTATTTTTACTATCAAGCTATTATAAAACATTGAAAATCCTTTCACTGAAGTTGAATGTTACATTGAGCCCCAAAATCAACTCTTAATAAATATTTTTTTATTAAATATAATAAAATTTCTGCTTATTTCTTATCTGAAAAATAAAATATTTGATTGATATTGTACAGGTTTAAAAATTACCAGGGAAAAGGACCTGCAAGAAAACAGTTATAAGAAGTTCAGCATTATGGATATTTGAAATCTAAACATTACTATATAATATGCATGAATCTGGATCATGAATTCAATTTTATCATATCATTTAACATTATTTAAATAGACTTATCTCATTCGGCTAGGTAACATTATCAAACTGTATTCATAGATAAAAACATTTTGAAATTTAATGAACAGGTGAAGGAGGACGATTAGCAGAAAAAGGTGCTACTTTGTCACAGTATGTTGTACAGAGTATGATACTAAGGAAACCAGATAAATATGAGAGCAATCCAAGGGAGGCTATCCTGAGACATGCTAAAGAAGCAGCAGAAAATCCTTTTTGGGTGGATGTAGCTTATCAGAAGTAAGTTTGTATTTTTAACTTTGTCAGATCATTTGCTTTAGTTTATGATCCAGCTGAACATGTATTTTACAAAATTTCAGGTATTTTTAATGTAAAATACATGTACCAGTTAATAAAGTAGTAAGTGCTTGCAAAAAATGAAAAACCATAAAGAATGAAGGGAGCTCATAAGGAGATGTGTGTGAAAACAAGACAAATTATTGAAAGCACCAAAGACTAAAAACTGAGTTAACCCACAATTTCACCCATGTTGACTTATTTGTAGATATTGTCTTGATGATATTTTTGGTATTTAAAGTTTCTCTCCATCTATTATAGTTTACAAGATAATAGGCAAGAATACAAAAAAATCAAAAAAAAATTGTCAATTAAGGGCAATAACTACTATACAAGGAGTAGTCTAACAGTTTTGGTGTAAATTAGTAGATCACAACATTCTGATAATGGACAAAGCTTGTATTTTACCATTTTCAGCCATGTTGATAGGCAGGCACGATTGGACACAATTTAGAAACTAGATACCAAAATGAAGATTGTGTCCAAGTTTGGTCCCAATTGACTAAGTAGTTTCAGAGTCGAAAATTTTGTAAAAGTTATCTGATGATGATGGACACAAGTGATGAGAAAAAATGATTCGCTATTAGCAGACAGTTTGATTCAATTTAGAAAAAGTAACCTCAAAAACATCGCTGATATATTATTGTTTTCCAAGACAATAATTCTACCTCATTTGGGTCCTTTTGCATCTAGACTCTAACATGACTCTAAATTGATATGGGTTGAAAATGTGCTCAGCATGTTTAGGAATTAAAAAGAAACGAATATCACAATTTAACTTGAAACAAGGATGCTACTGTGAAGCACCATTTCATTGACCGATTCAGCCCACAAAAAAATCATTATTATAGAGGGTAAAAAGATGATTGTCTTATTTTTTTAATCAATAACATGAAGTCTAACAGACATAGAAAAATCTTCAGTATACCATTGTTCGTCTGTATATTTATGTTTTTATCGGGGCTTATGACCAAAGAAACTTTGAAGGTTTTTTCAATGGTGAGGGTAAAAATTAATTTTTGTCCTGTGCGCAACATGTTGCGGGGAACATAGAAATACCGGGCGTCAGTCTGTCTGTCTGTCTGTCTGTCTGTCCAGTCTTGTTAGGGCTCTCACATGTACAATTCTTGCCAGATTTTTATGAAACTTATATCATAGCTTTATTTCAGCAATGTCTTGCAGGAGTTCGAAAATAATTGCTGATCAATTATTTTTAAAAGAGTTATGCCCCTTGGAAACATTAATTATATGGAAAATTGCATCGTTAGCTCTCTCATGTGTACAATTCTTATATTTTATGAAACTTATATCATAGGTTCATATCATCAATGTCTTTGACGAGTTGGAAAATCAGTGCCAATCAATTATTTTTAAAAGTGTTATTCACCTTGGAAATATTGATTATATGGAAAATTGCCTTATGAGCGCTCTAATGTGTACAATTCTTGCCAGATTTTTATGAAATTTATATTATAGCTTTAAATCATCAATGTCTTTGACGAGTTCGAAAATCAGTGCCGACCAATTATTATTTAAAGAGTTATGCCCCTTGAAAATATTGATTTTATGGAAAATTGCATGGTTAGCGCTCTCACATGTACAATTCTTGCCAGATTTTTAAGAAATTTGTATTATAGGTTTATATCATCAATTTCTCGGACAAATTCAAAAATAAGTGCTGATCAATTATTTTTTAAAGTTATGCCCTTGGAAATATGGAAAATTGCATTGTTAGCACTCCTATGTGTACAATTCTCGCCAGATTTTTATAAAACTTTTAAAAGCCTTCATTTCTCTAGATATTTAATATAAAAAATGTTTTTTTTAGTTATTGCCCTTGTACCTTGGATAGATAAATTATGTGCAATGCGGGGGACATTGGAACTCTGTTCTTTTATTTTTATTGTGAAAATCATTACATACACATTACAAAGGATAGTTTAAATTGGACTGAAAACAAGTGATTCATCACGTTTATGAATTTCTCTATTGATGGTTAATAAGATGGTGGCATCTAAAATACACATGGAATGCTTTATTATACCCCCCGCTTTAAAAAAGTGGGGGTATACTGTTTTACCTCTGTCTGTCCGTCAGTCCATCAGTCAGTCCATCCATCCGTCAGTCCGTCCGTCCGTCCGTCCGTCCCATGAATATTTTTCCTCGCATCTTTCTCAGGAACTACATTACAAGGATTTCTGAAATTTGGTTTCAGGGTTTATATGAGTCAGCTATACTGTGTGATGCGTTTTCAGATTCATCGCTCAACAACTTCCTGTTTACCAAACACTTGTATCATTTTACACATGATAGCCAAGTTGAAAATTTTCGTCACATTTTTCTCAGGAACTACAATACAAGGATTTCTGAAATTTGGTTTCAGGGTTTATATAAGTCAGCTTTACCGTGTGATGCTTTTTCAGATTCATCACTCAACAACTTCCTGTTTACCAAACACTTACATATTTTTACACTATTAAAATTATCCACTTGCGGCGGGGGTATCATCAGTGAGCAGTAGCTCACAGTTTCACTTGTTATGATATGAAATATTTATTGTTTCTTGCAGGACTTTTGTAATTCTTGTTCATATTTTAATATGTTCTTAACCAAATTAAAGAGTTCAAGTCAATTCGATGGCAGCTAATAATGCCCCTTTAAAGATTGAGGTGGATAAAATTTTATCTAAGTGTAGCATTTTCTTGTAAATTATCAGCCCTTTAATGTTATTACAGACATGCATTTCTTGTCAACAAAGTCACTTTAGATGTGACAGGAAAAAGTTTGCTAACACTAGTCCTTATCATTATTTGTTTACAGGACACAACCAAAGAAAATATTTCAACAACCTGAGAGGGAAAAAGAGGAAGATGATGATGACCATCCTTTGTACAAAAAACACAAAATGGGATGAACTTAATGTCACAATAATACCTCTTTTAAAAACATATATCTAGAATTTATTGACTACAAGGTTGGTGTGTATATTGTGAAGTAAAATTCTGAAGAACAACAGCTATTCCAGTATTGCCTGAGAGAGCTATTTACATTTTGCCATATTGGGCCAAGAGACGTACCGATTCTTTATGGAAAAACACAAAAGCAATATAATATGCTATCAAGATATGAATACACTTTACCAGTAACTAAATTCAGACACGACATCCAGACTGTGATGAAAAATACAGTATAAATTTTTAAACTTTGCTTTGTTTTCTATTTAATGTTGCCATATAGAAAAATAGTTTAGTAAACAGTATGTAGGATCCCATACATGTTTTCTATAGCATATGGATCTCTGGTCATCACCATGTAGCAACAAATGAACTTTAGGAGTGTGGGGAAGTATATTGCAATCACATTGTCTGTTAATCAGCTCACCCATCAAATGTTTTTGTCACATTTTCTAGATACTACTGAACAGAATGACTTCATGTTTGGTCAGCAGCTTAACATTAATGAGTTGTAATGTGGTAGTACGTTCCGGATCTGTCAGAAACCTAATTCCTGTTAGCCCATACTTTGAATTGTTGATGTTTAATGTTAAATGAACTGAATATTTTTGTCACACATTTCTCCAGTACTCCCGAACACAGTAACTTCATATTTGGTCAGCAGGTTGACAGTTATGACTTTTGTTACGTAAAAGTGCTTTTCAGATATGTCAGACACCTACATGTTCTTGTTGTTTGCAGATACTTTGAATTTTTCAATATGTTGAATGAACTGAATACATTTTCATCACACATTTCTCCAGTACTACTGAAGAGAATGATTTCATTCATCACTGGTTTACAGTTTAACCAAGATTACTTAACTTGTAAGTGCATTATGGATCAGACATCTTACTATTTCTGATACTTTGATTTATGTTTGGGGGTATGCTCAATGTTACATGCACCTTCTTATTACTACTGTAAATTCAGAAATTATTGCGAGGTTTTTATTAATGCGAATAGTGTGACTGGGTTAGTATCGCAATAATTAGAACTCGCATTCTGTTATCTGATATATGCATCTGTATGTAGAATTTCCTTAAATCACAATAATTAATCTCACATTTTTGTCCATTCTTCATAAATTGCAATAATAAACGCACGCAATAATTTCTGAATTTACAGTATTTATCTTTTCTCACATTTAGGAAGTTATCAGTTGAGATGATGGTGTCATGTCGTAATTTTTGCCTAACAATTTTCAGCATTAATGGCCCTAAACACATACAGTAACCTTATGCAGTTTACTTCATAGACATTATTGGAACATTTTGTAGTTGATAAAATGTATGGTCAGCATGTATGGAGATTATTTTGATAATTGTGTTAAGAGTTATGACCCTTTGTACCCTTATATACACTAGTTATAGAATAGAAGTCAAAATGTAGCCATGGAATGTGAAATGCAGACTGATAAACAACATCATGACAACAAAACTTCAACAAATGTTTTGATTAATTAACAAACGAAATATAAATACAAAGTAAATAGATGTTAAGTTTAATCATTATTTTTCATCATCTTTTTAAAGCGTGAAAATAGAACAATCAATGCCATAAAATATTGTCTGCTAGATCTAGTAAGACATTTGTGAAAATCTTGTTTATATCACGTTCAATTACTGAATGTGTACTTTTTTACGTGTGTAATTATTTTTTTAGTATTGCTGATGAATTCGTGTGTATTTAATTTTGCAATATTTCCAAAAATATCGAGACATATTTTTAGTCCCCTATCGACGAAGTCGAAGGGGACTTTAGGTTTGCACTCCGTCCGTCCGTCTGTCCATCCATATTTTTCTTCGTGCTTGAAGATATTTATTTGATATTTGGTGTATTGTTTAATCATGACAAGTTACAGATCAAGTTCCAATTTTGCTCTGGTCTGACGATTTTTTGCAGTTATGGTCCCTGAACTAAGAAAAATTCACTCAAATAATCAATTTTCCACATTTTTTTTTTGTCATGCTGTCTCATTGGCACTCATACCACATCTTCCTATATCTATTGAAGATATTGACCTGATGATTGGTGTAAAGTTTTATCATGACAAGTTACAGATCAAGTTCGAATTTTGTCTGGTCTAATGATTTTGTGCAGAGTTATGGTCCTTGGACTTAGAAAAATCACTCAAATAACCAATTTTCCACATTTTTTTTGGTCATGCTTGAAGATATTGACTTGATATTTAAGTCTCCCAAACGAAGTTTGGGAAGACTTATTGTTTTTGCTCAGTTATTATTATTATTATTATTATTATTATTCCTCTTCCTCTTCCTCTTCCTCTTCTGCCGCTTTTAAATTTGAACTTGTCCGCACCCGTTCTCCAAAACCGCTTGTCAGATTAACTTAGGGTTTCACAATATGTTAGACTATCATGTCTAGTGGTGCAATCAGGGTTTTGTTTGTGCAATGGGGTTTATAAAGGGGTACTTTGAGGGGCAAAAAGAAAAGAGGGTTTTACTATAGAACCCTATGGGATTTTATTTTTTAAAATTTTCAAATGATTATAAATTGAAAACCGTTTGTGATAGACACAATCTTTTTAATTGAAAATGTTCCAAATGATAAAACCCATTAAATGAAATACAGGGTTAGTCCCCAGGGGTCATCCCCACCCCCTGCCATTTAAGAAAGTTCTAATACCTTGTAAGTGGTCAAGATCCCCACCCCTAAACCATATATATTCTGGTTTGTCATGCTAAGATGTTTGAATGATATACAGGGTTAGTCCCCAGGGGTCATCCCGACCCCCTGCCATTTGAGAAAGTTCTAATATCTTGTAAATGGTTGAGATCCCCACCCCTAAACCATATATATTCTGGTTTGTCATGCTAAGATGGTTTGAATGATATACAGGGTTAGTCCCCAGGGGTCCATCCGACCCCCTGCCATTTGAGAAAGTTCTAATATCTTGTAAATGGTCGAGATCCCCACCCCTAAACCATATATATTCTGGTTTGTCATGATAAAGCACATGAAATGATATACAGGGTTAGTCCCCAGGGATCACCCCCACCCCATGCCATTTAAGAAAGTTCTAATATCTTGTAAGTGGTCAAGATCCCCACCCCTAAACCATATATATTCTGGTTTGTCATGCTAAGATGTTTGAATAATATACAGGGTTAGTCCCCAGGGGTCATCCCGACCCCCTGCCATTTGAGAAAGTTCTAATATCTTGTAAATGGTCGAGATCCCCACCCCTAAACCATATATATTCTGGTTTGTCATGCCAAGATGATTTGAATGATATACAGGGTTAGTCCCCAGGCATCACTAATGCATATAACTTTACTGGACCAAACCAATTTTCACTGGACTTTGCCCAATGTCAGGCGACCCTGGGAATTACGAATTATGGGAGCTTCGTTTGGGAGACTTCGTAACAGCATCCTGTTACAATCATTTCTTGTTGTTATATAGTTTACCCCATGACAAGTTATAGATCAAGTAAGCATTTTGTTCCAGAACGATGAATTTTTAACCAGTAGGGGACTATGTATTGCCAGGCAATACTCACAGAATGCTTGTTTTTTAATGAAGTCAGTACAAATGGGCATTTAACAGGATAGGTAGCCTTAACTGATTATTGTTGATAGTGAGTACAGTTTAGACTGTAAGTTGTTAATTACACAATACAGCTGTCATATTTGGCTTTGGGTATTATTTACTACTCCTTTTATCCTCAATCAGTTTTCTGTATAAATCATTGGTGTTGCTTTAAGTTTGACAGGTTATGTAAGGTATATAACAAGGTAAACATAAATGGGATTATTCTCATTGTTGAAGGCCGTACAGTGGCATACAATTGCTTACTACCACTTCATTTTAACTCTGGTGGATAATTGTCTCATTGGCAATCATACCACATCCCCTCATTTTTGTCGAGCCTGGGACTTCTGTCGAAGAAAGCTCGACATAGGGATAGTGATCTGGCGGAAGCGGCGTTAACTTCTTAAAAGCTTAATATTTTAGAAGGTAGAAGACCTGGATGCTTCATACCTTGTATATAGATGCCTTAAGATATGAAGTTTCTGTCTGTCATATGTCCATTGTCCTTGACCTTATTTTCATAGTTCAGTGACTACTCGATTTTTTGTAATGTTAATTTCTCTCTTATAATGAGTAATAGGATAACTATATCTGGTATGTGCGTACCTTGCAAGGTCCTCATGTCTGTAAGACAGTTTTCACTTGACCTCGACCTCATTTCATGGATCAGTGAACAAGGTTAAGTTTTCCTGGTCAAGTCCATATCTCAGATACTATAACCAATAGGTCTACTATATTTGGTATATGTAATGATTGTAAGGTGTACATGTCCAACTGGCAGGTGTCATCTGACCTTGACCTCATTTTCATGGTTCAGTGGTAAATGTTAAGTTTTTTGTGTTTTGGTCTGTTTTTCTAATACTGTATGGAATAGGTCAACTTTATTTGGTGTATGGAAGTATTTTATGATGTACATGTCAGTCTGGCAGGTTATATCTGACCTGGACCTCATTTTCATGGTTCATTGCTCAATGTTAAGTTTTTGTGTTTTCGTCTGTTTATCTTAAACTTTAAGCAATAGGTCAACTATATTTGGTGTATGGAATGATTGTAAGGTGTATGTCTGTCTGGCAGGTATCATCTGACCTTCACCTCATTTTCATGGTTCATTGGACATGTTCAGTCTTCTTGGTTAACTTTGTTTCTTATATACTATAAGCAGTAGGTCAACTAAATTTGATGCATGGAATGATTTTAAGGTGTACATGTCTGTCTGGCAGGGTTCATCTGACCTTGACCTCATTTTCATGGATCATAAATGTTAATGTGATACTTGTAGTAAAACTTTATATTTAGGACTTATTGACTATCAACATAAATTCAATGGTCAGCCTAGTAGGTGAGACATTTCAGCGTGAGCACTCTTGTTATATATATGCACAGTTATACCTGCAGGAATATTTATTCAAGGGTTTTGTAAGCTGAGTTTGTATTCGTGTGTATGTAGTTTTCACAAAAATATACATCCTGTATGACAAAAGTACATACATGTATACAGTAGTTTTTTTAAAATGCAGGAAAAATTCAAATTTAAATAAAGTTTTACATTAATAAAATTATAAAAATATATATTTTACATGAAAATTATCATAATTAGAATAGAGAATGGAAACGGGAGAATGTGTCACAGATAAAAATAAATTTGCTTCGCTGAGCGCAGCTGAATACGACCACAGATGTCCAACCCTGAAAAGTTGGGGCCAAAATGGACACAATATTCACGCTTGATACAGGTCTGAATTTGGGTTGTAATTAAATTTTTGACACATAATAGGTTTCTGACACAGAATAACTATAGTCAAAGAACTTCAAATTGGCTATATGATTTGTTTTTGCTTTTGTGCAATACACTATGTGAATTGACCCCCCCCCCCCCCCTCCATTTTTTTTTTTTGCGTTTGTGCAATACACTATGCTGTTGAATATTAACCCCCCAAAAAAAAATATTTGAAGAAATTTTGTTTTAATTTCTGAAATCTGAAATGAGAAAAATTGTCCCTTTTAATTTTTTTCACCTCCCCCCTTTCCCTTATTCCTAAAAATAATTCTTTCCCTCAAGTTATGGTCAGTATCTCAGACAATCATCATTTCTTAATACATAATTTACAAGCAGTGTAAGGGAGGTAATCAAACATTGTTATTTAAATTGATTTGGATTTTGATTTGGATTACCTCCCTTACACTGCTTTTAAATTGTCTCAATTGTCCTTTAACCAGAAAAACCCTTGTTTTTCCCCTTTTTTTGCCCCTAATTCCTAAATGGTTTGAGCCATAACCCCCCCAAAGTCAATCCTAACCATCCCTTTGTAGTATGGAAACTTGTGGTATAATTTCAGAGAGATTCATACTGTCACTTTAACACAAGTTATTGTCTGGAAACTACAAAAATGCTTATTTGGGCCCCTTTTTTGGCCCCTAATTCCTAAACAGTTGAGACCATAACCCCCAAATCAATCCCAACCTTCTATTAGTGGATACAAACCTTGTGTTAAAATTTTATTGATTTCTATTTACTTATACTTAAGTTATTATACGGAAACCATCTGTCTTTGGACAACGCTGACGACGACAACGTGATACCAATATACGACCAAAATTTTTTTAATTTTTACGGTAGTATAATGACTCAGTATGCTTTCAAATGCAGGTATTGCAAAAGGTCAGGCTGAAATAAAATGTTCAAACCCATGTTTTAATATAAATGGAGAATGTGTCCATGGGACACAAATGATGCCCCTGCTTGCATATAACGTTATAAAGAGACATAACTAGAGAACTGTAAAAAGTGACGCCACTTAAATTCAAACTTGATCTGAGTTTTATGGTAAAAAGCATTTTGTATAAGTTTCATAACATTTGGTTGAGGCAATCTAAAGTTGGAGAATGGAAACGAAAAATTCAGCAATTTTTCCATTTATAAAAGTAACGCCACCCAATTTTTACTGTTGTGTACAAGTTTTATAACATTCAGCAATTTTTCCATTTATAAAAGTGACGCCACCCAATTTTTACCGTTGTGTACAAGTTTTATAACATTTGGTGGTTGGCAAACTAAAGTAAGAGAACGGAAACTAATTTTGGGACGCACAGACTGACAAAGGTAACACTTAATGCTCCCTCTGCCACGAGGGCACAATAAGAAACTAGAGGCTCTAAACATGCTAAAGAGCCTGTGTCACTCACCTTGGTCTATGTGCATATTAAACAAAGGACACAGATGGATTCATGACAAAATTGTGTTTTGGTGATGGTGATGTGTTTGTAGATCTTACTTTACTGAACATTCTTGCTCCTTACTTTTATCTCTATCTATAATGAACTTGGCCCAGTAGTTACAGTGGAAAATATTTTGTAAAAATTTTAAAAAATTTACAAAATTTATGAAAATTGTAAAAAATTGACTATAAAGGGCAATAACTCCTTAAGGGGTCAATTGACAATTTTGGTCATGTTGACTTATTTGTAGATCTTACTTTGCTGAATATTATTGCTGTTTACAGTTTATCTCTATCTATAATAATATTCAAGATAATAACCAAAAGCTGCAAAATTTTCTTAAAATTACCAATTCAGGGGCAGCAACCCAACAATGTGTTGCCTGATTGGTCTGAAAATTTCAGGGCAGATAGATCATGACCTAATGAACAATTGTATCCTCATCAGATTTGCTCTAAATGCTTTGGTTTCAGAGATATGAGCCAAAAACTGCATTTTACTCTATGTACTATTTTTTAGCCATGTCGGCCATCTTGGTTCACAGGCCGGGTCATCAGACACATTTTTAAAACTAGATACCCTAATGATGATTGTGGACAAGTTTGGTTAAATTTGTCTTAGTAGTTTCAGAGGAGAAGATTTTTGTAAAAGATTACAAAAATTTACGAAAAATGGTTAAAAATTTCCTATAAAGGGCAATAACTCCTTAAGGGGTCAACTGACCATTTTGGTCAAGTTGACTTATTTGTAGATCTTACTTTGCTTAACATTATTGCTGTTTACAGTTTATCTCTATCTATAATAATATTCAAGATAATAACCAAAAACGGCAAAATTTCCTTAAAATTACCAATTCAGGGGCAGCAACCCGACAACAGGTTGTCCGATTCAGCTGAAAATTTCACGGCAGATAGATCTTGACCTGATAAACAATTTTACCCCCATGTCAGATTTGCTCTAAATGCTTTGGTTTCAGAGTTATAATAAGCCAAAATCTACATTTTACCCCTATGTTCTATTTTTAGCCATTGCAGCCATCTTGGTTGGTTGGCCGGGTCACTGGACACATTTTTTAAACTAGATACCCCAATGATGATTGTGGCCAAGTAGTTTCAGAGGAGAAGATTGTTGTAAAAGTTAACGACTACGGACGACGACGACGGACGACGGACGCCAAGTGATGAGAAAAGCTCACTTGGCCCTTTGGGCCAGGTGAGCTAAAAATACTTAGATTTCTTTCTTTAAGAAAACAAATTCTGCTTATAATATGATGAATGTTGTCTGGATGTCCCAATGTGAACATTTAAGGTTCAAGACAAAATCTTTTGAGTCATAAGGAATATAATTCTATCAAACTTTGCATAATGACCCATAGGAACAGGAAGGCCCCTAATGATTTTGGGGTCAATAGGTAACAACAGCTATTGGTAGACTGAAATTAGGGCAAAATTTTGGTTTTTTGGTTGTTGTAAATGGACCATGCAAGTATATCCAACTTTTACTAAACTTGTTCAGATAATGCACTATGGCGGATAATTGTCTCATCGGCATTCATACAACATCTGATTTTATATTCATTGATCTCGATTCAAAAATCTATTTCTTCTACAAATCCATAAAGATCACAAATCAATTCATGCACCCATGGTGTTATTGTAATTTTTTTTATTTTTTACGTAAAAAAAACCAATTTAACCTCCTATAAGAAAACTATGTCAGATCAAAAGATACATACATACAAAACAGCAAAACAAATATTAATAAGTAAAGCCAAACCTAAAGTAAACAATAAAACACTTGAATTACTAGATCTCCCATTGTGAACCTTTTCTATTACACTATTCAATTCTTTTGTAAATGTACCAAAAGAAAATCTTTCTTCAACTCGTTTACGTCCAGCACTTCCCATTTTTTTACGTAAGGACTTGTCAGATACAAATTTTTCCATTGCTTCCACAAAGTGCTCTGGTTCTGGAGGACATAAAAATCCAGTTGTCCCATCCTCTATGGTCTCCAATGGCCCACCACTTTTAACAGCTATCACAGGACACTGCATGTACATAGCTTCAACTGGCACTATACCAAAATGTTCCTTGTCTGGTGTATATAGAAGGCATGTACAATTTGAAAGCAGTGTTCTTTTATCTGAATCGCTAAATGATCTTAAAAAGGTTACATGATCCTCAAGACCTAATTTATGAACAAGCTCCATTAATTCAAGGTAATGTTCTTTATTCTCCAATACTCTTTCATCGTAACCTCCTGCCATTATTAAATGTACACCTTTATTGTTTCCTAGCTTCTTCTGTAGCATGCCTTAAAAATAAAAATATTCAATTTTGCAAATAGTATGGACAAAAGCATGACTAGAAATGGGAATATATTAGCCTTTATTGTCCGAAATAAAGAGAAGCAAACAATCGAATCATCCACAGTTAAACATAGAGAAAATAATACGGTATAATTAATTATAAAACTTAATATTTATTGTTACAACTCTAATGTATCAATTTTATCTACAATGTAAGTGACAAAGGACGGACAAGGGTAACACTTAATGCCCCCTTGCTTACAGTGGGGGCATAAAAATATTCAAAAAGGATAAAACTTTGAAACTCACAACTGAGTGAACTGCATATGTTACAAAGCAAAAAGGTAAACTGTTGGAGAGATTTTGTATTGACAAACTTTCTTGTATTTAGTCAAACACAAAGTTTTGCTTTTCGAAGTGAAATACAAATGTAGCAATGACTTATGAAGAAAAAGCAATGTTTTGCAGGTTACAGGGAAATAATACCGTAACAGTCGTTGCTCAAAGATCCCCTAGGAAAAATTGATTCTACAACTCACATTTTTAAAACGAATACCGGTAATCAATATTCTCTTATTTTCAATAAGTTTGAAAAATTTTCTGTATTCTCTAGAATGTTTATACAATCATGATATAAATATTTGAAAAAGAGATATCTTGCATACATCTTAAAAACAAACAAATCAAACTACTGTGGATTCATTTATTTTCGTGGATATTTGATTTCATGATGTTGCCAAAGTTTGCATATTAGCCTATAGAAAATTTGTACTTTATTGAACATTCGAAATTGTGGTTCACTTATACCTACCAAATCCAAGAAAATTGGTATCCAACAAATAATAATGCATTCACTGTAAATAAATTAAGGATTTTATACATCCTGTTCTTAGTTAACAAAGTAACAAATCAACTACATACCAAATGATTCTACTGCTAGGTTGAGATTCTTCTTCCTCTCATATCTGTTAATTGACAGGAATATTGTTGTTTTATTTGGAGGTATTATATCAGCAGATGTTTCCAATGGCTGGTCTAAGGCTTTAAAGTTTGGTATTGGGTACAAGACCTTTGGATTTACAGATGTTAAAGACTTAAAGGTTTCATTAAATATACCAGCTGAAAAACAAACAAACAAGGAATAAGTTTTTGTAAACCATACAGTACACACGTGGTGATTCAGATAAAAATCACTCTTGCTGTTATAAAAGATTCACAGTGAAATAGTACAATGGTTGGTGACTAAGAGTGATAATAGTCTTACATGTATTTACAACCTGGCTGCATATACTACCAGGGCCTTGGTGGACTAGTGGTCCAAGTATCACTAGCCTGTTAACACTGAGGTTGTGAGTTCAAACCCTGCACTTGGCAGGTGCACTCAACTCCATTCTTAATTGACAAGGATTGTCAGTTTTCCTGCCGAATGTCATCGTTCTTTCTGGGCACTCTGGCTTCCTCCACTGATAAAAGCTGACCACCACAAAATAGCCAATAGTGCTGAAAGTGGTGTTAAATGCCAATCAATCAATTAATCATATATTACCAATAAATTTATATATACATTTGTAGAGTATTTTCAAAGTGATTTATCACAAACCACCAATATTCACTATAAAATTTTGTTAACTGAATCTTCTTGTGTATATTGTCTTTACATGTCACATGTACATGTACATATGTAAAGTATACCACAGTTCATTGTGTTTTTGCTTACTAATACTTTCCCTTTTTAAATCACATAAATTCAACGAAGATATTACAGGCAAAACTCCCCTTTTAAAAATTTGTGCTGGCAAATGACATTGTTGATAGTTTGTTGTCTCTCCTGACTGAGGAGCCAATTTACAAACCACAAAAACTTTTGCATCTCTATCTAAATTAATGGTTCTATTATCTTTACAGGTATTTAAACAATTAAAATTAATGTTTAGCCCATATGTGAAGTTATTTATAAGATAGCAGGGTCTTTTTATATAGAGAGACATTATACAATCTCATCCACCATCTTGGAAGTGAAAATTAGTATCTATAACGGAAATGAAATAACCATGGATAAAATTGGACTCTCTCTTACCAGTAAATTTACTGTTTACAAGGACACAATCAGCCATTCCAGTAGTTTTTTCTTCTAACCAGTCAATAGGAGCTCTGTACCATTTCTTTAGCAGACTTTCTCTCTTTGTTAGAAGCATGTCAGGGAAATGACAGTAAAATAACACTCTGGCATTAAATAGTTTTAAAATATATATACATGCTGATATCTGGTCACAGAAGATAACATCATACTCAATTGGAGGGGAGAACACCACAAATAATGCTGCATACAACATTCTCAAGTAGGCACACAATGCCTGACATCTGCCAAAAATTCCCCTGGGTAGCCAATCACCCACTGTTGTTACAGACAGAGTTCCATCCCTTGTTTCTTCAAAACAATGATTTATGTCATGGTGTGAAGTCACAAAGTGAACTTGATGACCTTCTGATTTCAGGGCTAGAGCAGCATCTATGACTGCCCTCTCAGCTCCACCTATTCCAAGATCTGGATGCAAGAAGAGGACTTTCAGGTTCACCATTACTGAGAAAAATCTGGAATTACACAAAGTATGTTTTTAGCCTTCATCACAAAATGTTTCATTTCTTTATGAACTTTTTTTAGTCCCCTACCAACAAAGTCGAAGAGGACTTTAGGTTTGCACTCCGTCTGTCTGTCTGTCTGTCTGTCAGTCCATCTGTCAGTCCGGCAAATCAGTTTTCCAGACTTTTTTTCTTCATGCTTGAAGATATTGATTTGATATTTAGTTTATTGATTTATCATGACAAGTCACAGGTCAAGTTCAATTTTAACGATTTTAGCTTTTCTCTTTGTTCAGTTAAAGCCCTTTCCCTAGAATTAAATTTTTGATGAAATACTTATTAATTAGTAGATTTCTGTTCAAAGGGAAATAACTCATTTTTTAAAAGATTTAAAAGACAAAATGACATTTTGGATTTTTTTCCTTTTCTTTGGTAAATTGTTTGAAGAATTTAGTGGTAGGTTTGTTTGTCATTCATGAAGATATTGATTTGATAATTAGTATATAGTTTTATCATGACAAGTTACATATCAAGTTGGAATTTTGTTCGTCTGATAATTTTGTGCAGAGTTATGGTCTTTGGACATAGAAAATTCACTTAAATAATCAGTTTTCAACAGTTTTTTTCGTCATGCTTGAAGATTTTGACTTGATATTTTTATGTAGTTTACACCATGACAAGTTATAGATCAAGATAGAATTTCGTTCCATTAAAATGAATTTGTAACCGGTAGGGGACTATATATTGATGGCAATACTCACAGAATGCTTGTTTGTAATTGTATTGTTTTTTTTATTATTTGTTTTTGAGGGATTTTTTTTAGGGGGTATTATAGAAAGGAACATTTACATTTCAAATCAAGAAATTAAGTGAGAGAAAGTCTAGAGCTTCATTAAAACAAGTTGACAGATGTTTTATGGTTATAACAAATTTAGTAATGTTAATGTTATTCCAAATACATGTACAGGAAAATATTAAATTTGATAGGGCCATGGATGGTTATGTAGAAATCAGTATCCATTAAGAATTCATAAATCATGACTAATAATAATCATTTAAAAGAAAAATCTTCAACAACATCAGGAAAAGTGAAATGTAATGTTAAGTTTGTAGAGTCATACACCTCAATGTTATATGTACCGTACATGAGAGGTAATTTTTTAATAGATTTTTGTATAATGATTTTAAAATGCAGATCAACTTGCTTAGATTCAGGGCAATTTAGAACTTCACTATAAATTTTGGTATAAGCACATGTTATTGAAGACCATTAGTGTATGTTGACCCCTAGATGTCCTTTGGGTTTTGTTTTTTGTTTGTTTGGTTGCAGTGAATCCATGACAACTCGCCCCACTGCCAAATCGACCCACACTAAATTGCCCAACTTATAAAAAAGGGTAAAATCACGTTGAATTTAGTCCTGCCAACTCGCTCCACATATGAAAAAGAGTTTAATTACGGGGAATTTAGTCTTGCCAACTGGCCCCACTTATGAAAAAAATATTAAAATCCCGATAATTTAGTCCTGCCAACTAGCCCCACTTATGAAAAAGAGTTTAATCACGATGAATAAAGGTCTGCTAACTCTCCCCACTAATGAAAAAAAATTTAACCATACTACATTAAAGACTACTAACTCGCCCATCTTATGAAAAGGAGTTTAATTTCTGCTAAGTGGACCCACTAATGAAATAAATGGGGAATGTGTCCATGGGACACAGATGATGCCCCCGCTTGTATATAAGATTATAAAGAGACATAACTCAACAACAGTAAAAGTGACACTACCCAAATCTGTTCTTCATCTGTGTTTTGTGGTAATAAGCATTGTGTATAAGTTTCATAACATTTGCTTGAGGCAAACTTAAGAGAACAAAAACAAAAAATTCAGCAATTTTTCCAATTGTAAAGGGGCATAACTTTAGAACAGTAAAAGTGAGGCCACCAAAATTCATACTTGATCTATGTTTTGTGGTAATAAGCATTGCATATAAGTTTCATAACATTTGTTTGAGGCAAACTAAAGAAAGAGAACGGAACCGAAAAATTCAGCAATTTTTCCATTTGTAAAGGGGCATAACTCTAGAATGGTAAAAGTGACGCTACCCATATTCAAACTTGATCTGTGTTTTGTGGTAATAAGCATTGTTTATAAGTTTCATAACATTTGGTTGAGGCAATTTAAAGAAAGAGAACGGAAACGAAAAATTCAGCAATTTTTCCATTTGTAAAGAGGCACAACTCTAGAATGGTAAAAGTGACGCTACCCAAATTCAAACTAGATCTGTTTTTTTTTGTGGTAATAAGCATTGTGTATAAGTTTCATAACATTTGGTTGAGGCAAACTAAAGTTAGAGAACGGAAATGAATTTTGGGACGTACGTACATACAGACAGACAAGGGTAAAACTTAATGCTCCCTCCACTACGGTGGGGGCATAAAAAAGAATTAAACCGTACTGAATTAAGGCCTACCAACTCGCCCTACTTAAGAATTAAATGAATACTGATGAAACCATAGAAATGGATCTTGTTTTATTTTTACTTTTATTTCTTTTGGTTGAAACGAAGCAGAAAGAAGTAAGTATCAGCATTTCTGTGATGTATGATGTTATTGACCATTGTAACTGTTTAAGATGTTTGTTTTCTGGACTAAATTCAACATGATTTTACCCTTTTTCATAAGTGGGGCGAGTGGGTAAACAAGAGTGGGGTGAGTTGGTGGAAAAGTGGGGCGATTTTGCAGTGGGGAAAGTTGTCTTGCTTCCGTTGCAGTCTCATTGACATAATACCCACATCCACTTTTATACATATTAAGATTGATTAAATAAGCTCTCTTTTCAATTTTGTTATTTTCACTTTAGTTTTTAATTAAGGAATTATTGCATTGTGCTTGATTCATAAAAGCAATATTTGCTGTGTGGTCAAGTCATAAAAGCAATGTGGCTTTATCTATAGATATTTCCATTATATCATGCAAATGAAAAAAAATACTGGGGGAAAAAAAGAGTTCCATCTTTTTAAATTCAGACCTGACATCGCCTCTTACAGATAATAAAGGTGTTCAATCTAACAAGACCTCCAATTGCCCAACCAATAACATTTATGTTTTACAGATGGTTTCACACTCATTGATTCCAACTAAAAGTAACTGCAAACTTGCCCACAAGTAAATTAAAACTAATACAAGAAATATGAAAAGGAAAAAATGCTCACAAGGAGCACAGCACAATATCAGACATTATTTCAGAAAGAAAACAGCAAGTACAAAGTAAAGTTTGTCAATTAGGGTTTTATAATGTGGGGTATTATTTTGGCAGTGGCTATTTTGCTGGCAATGGCAAAATAGAAATTATGGTATTTTGCCGGCTCTGGTTAAAAAATCTTAATAAAGGCTGGCTAAACAGCATATTTCTATAGCAATGGCTATTTTGCTGGCACTGGAAAAATAGAAAATATGCTATTTTGCTGGCTCTAGTTATTAAGCAGAAGCCAATTTTGCCAGTATGAAAAGATTTTGTTTACAGATATGCAATTCAAAGAACTGACTATTATTTCAAAAGCAAATTTAATTTAAAACATTGTTGATTTTGAAGCTACATGTATGTAATTGATTTTGTTAGACAGTATATTTTTTATTAAACTTATGTTTGCTATGAGATTTTTAATTTTTATTTTCTACAACATATGTAAAGCATAATTCTTTCCAGGATGAAATAACATATGGCAGAAAAAATATTACATATGATAGTGTAAGATTCTTTCCACAGGAAATTATTTCACTGTGAGATATTTTCCATTGACATGAAATTTTGACCAGAAAGTTTTACTGATAGATGGTGCAAAATTGTTGTTTTCAGCAAAAGTAGTCATATTTAACGATTAAAATATTGAAAAGTTAATAAAAAACTAAATCTTTGAAAATACTATGGACTAATAATGAAGAAATTGAATAAAAGCTAAAGGAGTGATTAAAAAAACCCAAACAATTGTCAGGGATCTCCATGGATGAAAATTTAACAATGGAGGAACTTTCACCATGACAAAAACCTGCGTCTACGGAGTGGCGTCATCCAAAGTATTTCATTCCTTCATTTCCATGTAAGAAATGGTGAACAGGCTGATATATTGCTTATTATATTTATTTCATTATAGAAAACCAATATTTTCATTAATTGTCATTTGTAACAATTCCAATGCCAAACCTGCATGGCTCCCCCTTAGTCAAGAATGACCACAAGCTGTCCTTAAGGTATAGAACCACTAATTCAGGCCCGGTTGGAAAGAACATACAAGAAAGTAGTACATATTTTAAACAAAATAGTTCCTACGCATAGCTGTATCTTTGTCAATAGTGGGAATATTTGGGTAGTTTTAGTATCAAATGAAAGGTTGGGGACTTGGGATCACTGTAGAACCCTTGTTGAAAGGTTTATTTGAATAATAAAGAAGTATATGAAATTTTAATAGGAGGGCTCATTTGGCCTGTTGTTCATATCAGAAGTTCCTGTTTTTGTACTATCAAACTTCCGGGAACCAGTATGCTCTAAAATGCAATTAAAGGTATGTTGATTTTTTCAGCACAAGTCAGGATAAGGTACAGTTTTGACATGAAATAACTGCCACTTTATTTGAACTTAAGACAAAGTAGCCATTAATGCTTGAAATTGCAGAATTTAACATAGAAAGCAATGGGGCTATGAATTAGTGGTTTTATACCTTAAGGTTCCCATGTTGTTTTCTTGCTATTTTGGTAATGAATATGGCTTAAAAATCGGGGGGATCTTTTTTTTTTTCACTGTCAGAAGTCATGAACCGGTATCGACAATTTGCAGCATCAACAACAAGAAGTTTCGTACCCGTTTTTTAAAACGCTAAAGAAAGATTTGGAGGGCAAACATTTACAACTAAAAAGGTTTTAATGACTTTAAACAGCGTATGTCATAGTAATATACTATGCAACATGCATCTTTTGATTCTGAATGTAAACTGGAAAACCGGATGTATCAATTTGATTGTAAACTACGAAATGAATTCGGAATTACAGTACGAAATTTCTTCAGATTATCAAGTTGTCGAGAGTTGGTTGACCGTTACGGAATAACCATTTCACAGATGATATCGGATATGTTCCTTATGTCGTAACTACAATTGAATACCCTTCCCTTTTCACGAATGTGACCTACCGAATTAGACTATTTACCGGATTTGTAATTATAAGCAACACTATGGGTGCCACATCTGGAGCAAGATCTGCTTACCCTTCCGGAGCACCTGAGATCACCCCCAGTTATTGGTGGGGTTCATGTTGCTTAGTCTTAAGTTTTCTATGTTTTGTCACCTGTACTATTATTTGTCTGTTTGTCATTTTATTTTTGGCCATGGCGTTGTCAGTTTGTTTTCGATCTATGAGTTTGACTGTCCCTCTGGTATCTTTCGTCCCTCTTTTGAGGTTAATATTTCATGTATTTACTTTTAAACTTGTAAAGTTATTCAACATTATCGATAATTGCTGTACTCATGTTATTTGGCATGAAATTATGTTCTGTTTTACGTCTTATTTTGTACTCGTTTAAAAAGGGGAATGCTGATTGCGTAAGTCAATATAAAAGCATGTGTTCAACTTGTTTAGTTAAACTATTTTCCATGTCCATGTCTGGAAACTATTTCCGGTGACAAATCTTCTGTCAGAAAAAATATCACAGAGGACGAAATAAACCGTTACACATACAATTAAAAAATCTAAGATTTTATTCTTATTTATACATGTAGCATTAGACTGTGACTGATTTTAGAACTAAATTTTTTGATATGATTCCATTGCTACAAATGGATGCTCAATATTTTTATTTTTATATCTTTTTACAAATTCTTATTTTCACTTTGACTCATCAATGTTTTTAAACGATTATATGTATCTCAAATATTGTTACTGTTATCTTATTTAACATTATGAGTAAATCAGAGTAATAATTTGATTCTTTTATGTTGACAATAAACATTTTCGTAGTACTTTTCAAAAGTAAATATCAAAATTCACTCTTAACACAGAACTGGCAAAATAACAAATTCACTATATTGCCAACGCCAGCAAAATAGCCATTGCTATAGAAATATGCATACCTGCCAACTATCCCGATTTATGGGGATATCCCCCATGAGAGGTGTTGACCTGAATTTTGAAATTCTTTATTATTTAAACTGAAGATCTCAAAACAGTCATTTAAATGAGTTAAAAGGGTATTTAAGCACATATATACTCATACAAACAATATAGTAGTAGATGAAGGACACTTATGACAATATAAGAGGAGCATTAGGTCCTCTTGCGCTTAAAATCCCCCATGGAGACTACAATAACTTGTGTGTAAGTGTATGGATCTTTATGAAATTGTACTACAAGGTTCCATATCACAAAGGGAAAGCTGGGTTTGAGTTTGGGAGTAATTGCCCTAAACGTTTTGGAATTTGGGGCCAAAAAACAAGCATTTTTCTAGTTTCCAGACAATAACTTGTGTTCAAGTGTATGGATCTCTCTGAAATTGTACTGCAAGGTACCATACCACAAAGTGAAGGTTGGATTGATTTTGGGGGTTATGGTACCAACAGTTAAGGAATTAGGGGCCAAAAAGGGGCCAAAAATAAGCATTTTTGTAACTTCCAGACATAACTTGTGTGTAAGGGTATGGATCTCTCTGACATTGTACCACAAGCTTCTATATCAAAAAGGGAATGCTGGGATTGATTTTGGGGGTAATTGCCTCCAAATTTTAGGAATTAGGGGCAAAAAAGGGGCAAAAAACAAGCATTTTTCTAGTTTCATGGCAATAACTTGTGTGTAAGTGTATGGATCTTTCTGAAATTGTACTACAAGGTTCCATATCACAAAGGGAAAGCTGGAATTGAGTTTGGGGGTAATTGCCCAAATCGTTTAGGAATAAGGGGCCAAAAATAAGCATTTTTCTAGTTTCCAGACAATAACTTGTGTTCAAGTGTATGGATCTCTCTGAAATTGTACTGCAAGGTACCATACCACAAAGGGAAGGCTGGGATTGAGTTTGGGGGGTGATGAATCATAAGGGGTTCAAAAAAAAATTTGGGGGGGGATTTTTTTTTTCTATTTTAAGACTTTTATAATGTAATGATGTATTTACATTTGTAATTATGGTTGCAAACTCCATTGAAAATGTGAATTGAGATTATGACCATATCTTGAGGGAAAGAATTTTTTTTTTGGAAAAAGGGGGGGGGGAATTTAGGGGGGAGGGGGGTAAAAAAGAAATTGTGGGGGGCAATTTTTTTTTTCATTTCAGATTTCAGAAATTAAAAAGAAAATTTCTTCAAATATTTCTTTTTGCAAAAAAGGGGGGGTTAAATTTTTTTTTTGGAGGGGGGATCAATACGCAACAGCATAGTGTATTTCACAAAAGCAAAAAAAAGGGGTGTAATTTTTTTTATTTTTAAGGGGGGGGGTCAGTTTCACAACAGCATAGTGTATTGCACAAAAGCAAAAAATTGAATATAAATTCAAATCATATATCCAATTCTAAGTTCTTGACTACAGTTATTCGGTGTCAGAAACCTATTATGTGTCAAATATTTAATTACAATCCAAATTCAGACCTGTATCAACATGATCAAGCGTGAATATTGTGTCCATTTTTGCCCCAACTGTTCAGGGTTGGACCTCTGCGGTCGTATCCAGCTGCGCTCAGGATGCCAGGCCTTAAAACTTTCCAAACTACATAGGTAAGTATGTACTCGGAGTAGTTTTTGAGGTGTAAATACGGTCATTTTTGTCCATTCGTTTTGATGAACCTTAAGTAAGTGCCTGTGGCTGTGAAGTCCGTTTGTACTGACACATAAAACTGCAACGTCCCTAAAGTTTACCAAATATTATCAAACTAACCCTTTAGTAAAATACTATTCTCACTGCAAGAATAAATCGATCTACGAGCAACTGTCAGGTTTTCTAAACCATTTGATGTTTTTAGGAAAAAATCTTCTGCACGATTCACAACCGGAAATGGAGTAAGCCGTGTTAAAAAAAGAACCAATTACGGAACTGAAAAATTTGTAATATCCAATCTAGGGCTAATATGGCCGTATTTACACCACACATTTTACTCTGAGTACACACAAACTTGTGCACCTGGAAAAGTTTTAAGGCATGACAGGAACTAGAGATTTAAATTTTAAATGCATTTTATGCGTATAAACTTTTCTGGATTTTGAGGTTCCTTTTTTTTCAGGGGCGGATCCAGCCATTTATAAAAGGGGGAGGGGGTCCTAACCCAGGATAAAAGGGGGGGGTTCCAACTATATGTCCCCATTCAAATGCATTGATCGTAAAAAAAGGGGGTTCCAACCCCCGAACCACCCCCCCCCCCCCTTTTCCCCTGGATCCGCCACTGCACAGAAGGTGCCAAACTAAATTAAGTTTGGAAAAATGTTGGAGATGTTCCCCTATGTAAATGATTGTAGTGAGTTGTATTGATTGATGGACAATAGATATCTGCACAACAATAGGTAATATAAACTGTGTAAATGAGTGACCATATCAAATAAAACTCGAGTGTTTGTTTATTTTATTACCCGTTCTGCAGTCTTAAAAAAAAGGAGTCTCAAATTTTAGGTAAGTGTTTAATTTTCTGAAACATAAAATGCATTCAAGTTTTAATTACGTAGTTTCTTAATTCTATGCCTGAAAACTTTCCTAAGTGCACAGCCGTTTGTCTGTCACAGACCCAGAGTAAATTTTGTGGTGTAAACACGGCCATTTTTTTCAATTCCTTCTGATGAACCTTAGAGTGTCAATATCTACCTACTCTCTTTTTATACCAAAATTATCAGACGACTCCCAAAAGTCGGTAATTTCTTTGACCTCTGACATACGGGACGGCCACAGTGAGTTCCAAAAACAAGCCAGTCAAACGGCTTATGCATGGCAATCTCTCTGACTATTACATGTATAATACCAGAGACACATAATACATTATATGAGCCATATAATACATTATATGTCTCTGATAATACCTATTGTCTTAAACGATTTTTTACAAAATGTTATCAGAGGCGGATTTAGGGGGGAGCCGGGGTGTCAGGGCTAACTTTAAATAAGTCTACATTTACGCCTAATCCAGACTTTTTACCTATTACTCCAAACTTTTTTCAAAATCCTTGATCTGCTTAGCGTTTTATACACATCATGAAAAACTATTATAGATGGACATAAACATTATCAGCAATACAAGTTCTACATATAGGTCACATGACCTTAATTGTCAGTTGATTCTAGGTTGGAGTTTTCACGGTACTTTAATAGGGATTTTTACACACTATTTTGTCGTATTTTTGACTTTATCTAAATAAAACTATTAAGGAAAGATAGGAACGTTTAAAACACCAATAATTATCAAGGAAAGTTTTGCATATATAGTCAATATGACACAAATCCTTGTAATAACAATTGATCATAAATGACAATTTTACACATTTGCAATATTGTTTTACTCATTGCTGTTAACTTAAAACTGACTAAGATATATATAGAAAGTTTGTAGAGCAAATATGATCAAACATAAACATGGTTTTCCCGTTTGAATGGTTTTACACTAGTAATATTTGGGGCCCTTTATAGCTTGCTGTTCGGTGTGAACCAATCTCCGTGTTGAAGACCGTACTTTGACCTATAATGGTTTACTTTTATAAATTTTGACTTGGATGGAGAGTTGTCTCATTGGCACTCATACCACATCTTCTTATACATACTTACAGGAGGTATTGTCTTAAATGACAATTGTTGTACAATATTTTAGCGATGCTGTGTCATCTTGATAACTATAATAGGTATATGATGTTCAGTGGTTGTCGTTTGTTGATATGGTTCATAAGTGTTTCTCGTTTCTCGTTTTTTTTTATATAGATTAGACCGTTCGTTTTCCTGTTTGAATTGTTTTACACTAGTCATTTTGGGGCCCTTTATAGCTTGCTGTTCGGTGTGAGACAAGGCTCCGTGTCGAAGGCCGTACTTTGACCTATAATTGTTTACTTTTTATAAATTGTGACTTGGATGGAGAGTTGTCTCATTGGCGCTCATACTACATCTTCTTATTTATATATAGAGTGTCCTTTAAGCACGTGCCCTTGGTGACTCCTGCATATGAACAACAAAACTATCATTATGGTTTGTATGGCTATTAACTCAATTTATATTTCTTGTTTGAGTTTTTTTTCTTCTGATTTATTGTCTATATTGCAATTGTTTATTATAAAAAAATCACTGTACTGATAATGCCCATAATGGGTCCTCGATTGGAAATAAAGATTTATCTATCTATCTATAGACAGAAACTGTAAACAGCAAAAATTGACCAGTATCGAAACCTTACAGGATTATCGACCAATTTTAGCGTTCTGTCTACTACAGAATGTATTTTAAAAACTATTACTGTATATAGACTGAAACTGTAAACAGAAAAAAATATCAGCTATACCAGATTTACAAATAACGACCTTTATTCCCCTTAAAATCGACTTTTGGGTAATTTTACCGTATTTGCTTATAATTGTCAAAACTATAAATAGTTGACAAGAATAATAATTAGTGTCATTAATGTACGTCACAAATACTCATAGCATATTGTCAAATGATCACAACTTTTACCACGTTTCAAACAAACTGAGTAACGCATTTATACATTTGCATGGGAAGCATACTTCTATGAGAAAAAGGCGAAAACACAAAAATGAGAAAATGCGAAAATGCGAAAATGCAAATAATGCGAAGGCGAAAACTCGAAGCATCGACGATTTTGCCTTCGTGTTTTCGGTTCTGGGATATCAACTTGAGGCTAAAACGCGTAATGACCGCATCTGACCACCATAGAATAAACGCAATGTTATTAAATATTCAAAAAATTGTAAACATCAGACATAATCAGCATATCAATTGACGCCTTATAAAAGTAATTGCACGGATAAGTGACGATATTAGCATTTAAAGCATTTCTCCCTATTATCTTGCAAACTTTTAATGATAGACATAAATTCTGACGGTAAACATGATGAACAATACGCGTTGAACAATAATGAAACATGACCAAAACTATCAATTGACTGTATATTGGAGTTACTGCCCTTAAATTACTACTTTTACCCACTATTGCAGTTTAGTTTTAAAGTTCTACATCTCTGCATAACTTCTGGGACAATTTAAACCAAACTAGACAAGAACAACCATAAGTGTCATTAACGTACATCTTCATTTATTCATATTAAAAAAATCAGTTTCTCTTTTATTCTTTTTCTTTTAGGTTGGGGGAGGGTCAGTGGACTGTTTTTATTGGCCGAATTTGCAGGAAAACGCGGGGCTCAAACCAGAAGAGATATATTTTAGATTGTGCTGCTGGTTCTCGCATTAGCATATGAACTCTTACAAGTATAAAACTGTTTGCCGGTTTATTCACGAATGCATTGTGTATGCAGTTTTTATTTAGATCGTCTCCCAACCACAGACTTTTCGGGAATCCTTGACGTCACAAATAGTCCTAGTATATTGTCAAATGATCACAACTTTTACCACTTTTCAAACAAACTGAGTAACGCATTTATACATATGCATGGGAAGCATACTTCTGTGACGAAAAGGCGAAAGCACAAAAATGCAAAAATGCGAAAATTGCAAATAATGTGAAGGTGAAAACGCGAAGTATCGACGATTTTGCCTTCGCGTTTTCGGTTTTGGAATATCAACTTGAGGCTAAAACGCGTAATAGCCGCATCTAACCACCATAGAATAAACACAATTTTATTAAATATTTGCTAAACATATTGATTTTACTATAAATCAAAATGTTAATTTGAGTTCGTTTACACATGATGAATTGTGGTATGGAGGCAAGCCAGTAATTTCTATGACTTTCTTCTATTTCACGAAAGATAATGTTCTTGACAAAATAAATTATTCCTAAGACTGTTCATTTCTTTCACAATAAATAAACTGTATTGATTTGGAAAGTTCATGACAACCTGTTGAGCCGTTTGTCCGTTATACATCGAAATGTATATAATTAAAACAAAATTGGCGCTCAATAAGAGTATAAGAACAGCAATTGCCTTTATTAGGCGAGTGACAAAAAAAGCTGTTATCTGGTAATATTGATTAAGTATATAATGTAATTATTTGGAAACACGATGTCTTGCCTTATTTGTGAAATCTTTACTTAAGCCTTGTATATTGGAAAATTGTATGTCTATATTCAGATAGATATGAAAATATAAAAGCAACCCCCGTCTTTTGTACACGTGTTTTTGTACCTCCATTAATAAATACCTATATAAACTTAGAAACTAAATAAAGAGGAGTTGTGAGGCAGACTTTTTGCATAACACACTCACTTCAGATGCGTGGGCATTTTGGTTGTTGTTAGAAACATATACTTTTGATCTCGGTGGTAATACTAATAGAAGCAATTGAATAATTTACTACATCATGATATTAACTAATGATTCTACATATATTATGCGACCGATAGATGAACTTATACTTGACATCTATAATACTTTGTTAACTGAGCGACTATTGGTATCATAACTTGCGATCACAGATGCGACAGACCAAACAAAAAAAAAATGAGAAAGGAGTCATAAAAAATATAAATGATACCAAAAGGAAAAAAAAAATCTGCATAAATATCACGGTGATTGGTATCAATTTAAGAAATTCAGAAGATAATTCCAATTCTGCTTCAATTTAGAGTTAATCTTTTATGCAAATCGGATAGAAATTTAATTTGGAGCAGCTGCACTTATATGTATATCTTTTTCCTGTATTTCATGCATTTTGTAAATTTCATTTTTGTGCAAAAGGTGAAGTTTTTTCTATTGGGCAAATAGATACTGTCCAATTAAAACAACAGACAAAGCTATTTGTTCTAGCTCCCTTGCCCCAAAGGACCAATGTGTTATTGTCATCAGTTGGCTTTTCGTCCTTCTTTCTGTAAACTTTGTCACAGTATACACCTGCTCCTAATGAGGGGGTGTACTAGTGTACCTATTTCCGTCCGTCCGCCCCATGAAATTTTCTTCGCATTTTTCTGAGCTTCCTAAAATATGGTACCAGTCTTTATGAAAGTATGCTCTATACTGCATTTTCACACCCATCGCTCATCACATTCCTGTTTAACAAAACTTAAATATTCCTACACATATAGCCATACATGAAACTTTTCGACGCATTTTCTCAGGAATTTCGAATCAGAGGTTCCTGAAATTTGTTAGCTAGTTTCACGTGACTTTTAGCATACAATACCATGTCATGTTTTTTCACATCAATCGCTAATATCCATTTCCTGTTCAACAAATATTTATAGCGGGGGTAACATTAATGAACAATAGCTCGCTGTACATCTTATTAAACAAGAGAAATGTCGCGATAGCTTTACTTATCATGCTCAGATTCATATTATTATAAGTATTATATAACATTATCAATGATACAAGTTAATAAGTTAAGGTCAGTTAAATCCTGCCAGACGAAAATGTACGCATTACAATCATTCCATTATACCAACTATTGTTTACCTATTGCTTACAGTATCTGAGAAACAGACATAACCACAAAAAGTAAACATTGCAAGACTACTGAACCCTGAAAATATATTCAAAGTCAGGCGAACTGGGGTTACCCTGTCAAACAGACGTTTACACGTCGTAATCCTTCCATACACCAAATATAGTTGACCTATTGCTTATAGTATCTGAGAAATTGTCCAAACCACAAAAAAAGTTATTATTGACCAACTAACCATGAAAATGAATGAGGTTCTTTCAGATGGACAAGTACGCCCAACAATCTTTCCACACACCTAATATAGTTGACCTTTATATTGCTTATAGTATCTAAGAAACAGACCAAAGCACAAAACATAACATTGACCACTGAACAATAAAAATGACGTCAAGGATAGATGAAACCTACCATACAGACATGTACACTTTACAATCATTCCATACACCAAATATAGTTGACATTTTACTTATAGTACTGATCCATGAAATTATGTCAAGGTCAGGTGACGTCTGTCTGACGGACGTGTAGACCATACAAGGATCAAACATAAAAATTATAGTTATCATATCACTGTTTGTTTAGACAGTGTTTGAACCATAGAAATAAGGCCAAGGACAAAAGAAATACGACAGACGGACACTTTCGGAAGTTTGATTCCTCAATGTTCTTCAACTTCGTGCCTCATTTGGCCGTTTAACTTTTGTTATTCGAATCAAACACATCATCGTCACTAAGAATAACAATTTGATGAAAAATTCTATGAAAATCCTGGTAAGGCTTGATTAAATGATACATTTTATATCCTTTCTGAGAATAATCGTTGATGATTCTTATCCTCATAGGAAAAAGGCTAAAATAGAACGGTACTTACTTTCCTCTGCCAGTAATGACTGAAAATACGAAAAACTTAATTGATTAATTTGTATAGATGATTTGGTGGCTGCTGTGTACAAAAATTAAAATACAAGGCACGATTTTTTCATTTCTCTTCGTGAAAATTGTTTTTATTTAATCAAAATATAGCTAGTCATTATAGGATTTTCTTAACAAGAGCTAGCCCATGCGGCCAGTCACAACGTGGTATGTCATGGTTATGCCTTATACGTAATGGAGGTGGATAGTTCAGACTTTTGAACTCGAACAGCTGTTTGCGACACTAGCAGTTCATTCAACTTCTAACAGTAGACCATATGCACTTACCAAATGCTGTTTCTTTGTCTTTCAAGGTTATGTATATTACTTCCACAGGGATATCTACTGTTCATGACCAGTAAATTGGACTTAACTTAATTTTGCTTGAAAGTATACTTCAGAAGTAAAAGATTTATCTATCAATCTAGTTCAATATAAGGTCTGACGATATAGTCTCAGTTGGACCTCTAGTTTTATTTACAAAAGCTGCTTACGTCACAAAATTGTGTACAACTTGTAAGTTTTTAAATGCTAAGTAGTTTTGATGTAAAATTGTTTCTGTTCAGTATACTTTGTTTATACATATTTGATCGGTTCAGGTGATTACATACACAGGTGAAAGTATACAGTGTGCTTGCATATGTTTAAATCTTAAAAAGGATAATTAATTTGTGAAAGAAACAACAACAAACAATTTCTTAACACGTCAACAATCAAGGTAAGGAAACATCTATATTTCCCTCGTCGATTCATCCTTTAATTGTTTCTGTTTGTTATTTAGTTAAATTAAAATTTGAAACCTATCATTATACTGAAGGGTTATTTAAATGAACCGATTACAATGTACAATCATCAAGAGATAATCTGTATTTTAAGGGTCAGTCGATCCTGTTGTAATTAATAAACTAAGTACATGTACTTGATAGGACCAATTGTTGTTAATATAAAATAAGAAGATTTAGTATTATTAAACCTTGTATTGATGGACATAGAAATATGTATAAAAATTGTTTGTAAAAAAAATCAGCTTCAAATAGCAGCACCCCCTATTTCTCAAAGACTAACTGTCAGTATACACCTAGGCAAAAAAGGAACCAAAGAGACTATACAATTGTATGCTCATTAAACCTTTTGTCTTATTTGTTTTCTTTACTAATAGATAATTGGTATAAATAAATGTGGGCAAACCAGGAGTAAACCGCTGATATCAAGGCCTTCATCAAATGTTTCCTTGATTTAAACGGAAAGTAAAAAACGAGTGATCGTGTACTGGTAAAAATAAGTGTTGTTCTATAAATCCAGTGTTTGTTGGAGAGGCAATATTAAGTAAACCAATCACTCACAATATTATGTATTCAATATTCAGGATTAATTCCTTCTTGGTGGTGGGGGGGGGGGGGGGGGGGGGGGGGGTGGGTAACAAACAAACACCCATCTGATTTAAATGCCTCTCTGACACCTCCCTTAAAACAGTTATTTCTTGTACAGCCGAAAATTTTAAAGGTACTGGGCTAATAAGGGACTATCTTACAATAAGGTTTTATCAAAGTTTTATTTTTATAAGTTCGTTTAAAAATTGATGCGACACATTAATGTGCACCTCCCAAGTAATTTTGTAGGAGGTTCATTTATGAGTATTGCCTGATATAACAGTTTTATGAAAATCCTGTAGAACAAAGGAAATTTAATATTAAAAGGATATTAATATCATATATCATATAAAATATAACGACTCTTCCATTGCTATTTATTAACCCTCTTGATAATAATCAGAATTATATATAATGTAATGTCAAGAATGTTCTAGCTCTTCAGTCTTCATCTGATTTCTGTTTATAGTATCACCAACTACTAACAGTAGATAGTAAACGTGATAAGACAATTAAACATGACAAATATTATGTATACTGGAGTAAGTATATACAATGACGTGTCAGTCTTTAATAAGGAATATTCTGAAATGATGACGAATACTGAAGTTATATTGTTGTTGTTTTGTTTCTTCAAATAAAAGGGTTCGTATGTATTTTAACAACACGAATTGGTCAATGAGTGGATCAGTTACTGATTACCCTTCCGGAGAACCAAAATCCCCCTCTGGTGTTTTATATAGTTTTTGTGTAGTGCTCTGAAAACTGTTGTTTGTCTTATCATCCTTTTTGTCATAATGTTGCCTACCAATCCTTTTAATTTTTGTTTCCTTGGAATATCCTGATATCTTTTAATACGTGTATATTGTAAAATTCTTGAAAATGTAAATTTACATAGTAATTTGTACATTCGAACCTGTATTTTGTAGTTGAAAGAGTTATAGAACTTTGATACTTAAGGTAGCATGTATAGGGATACCCCGTTTAGTTGAGCTAGACAAAAGTCTCTTCACTAAATAATTAAATATTAAAGACTTCTGAGAAAAACCGGCAGAGGATATAAACACTTCAAATCTTAAATTCATAACCTTTTTCGACAAGAATGGCTTTGTTCCAGGTTATATTGGTACATCCCAAAGAATCGAGCACACACTATATGCTTCATACGACTGATCTTCTTGAGTGTGCGCTCGATTCATTGGAAAAAAAGCCCATTTGGAGATGTTTTGTTGTGCACTCTAAACACCCCTTTTTTATGCCACTTAACAAATCACATCTTTAAAGTCACACAAAGACTCAATATGCCGTGTATGTCCATATCTCACTACTTCACTTATGGGCCAAAAGTCTTTGTTCTCTATCATTTGGATAAGTTTTATATTTTGAACTCTTAACATGCTGAATATGAATGAAATATTGCCGCTGGATCTTCAATAACCAACAATCAATCAATCTAATATTGAAATATATAGAGGAGATCTGGTATGATTGCCGAATAAGACAACTATCAACCAGAGATTAAATGACTTGGATGTTAGCAATTATAGGTCATCGTTCGGCCTCCAACAAAGAGAAAAACCCATACCGTATAGTCAGCAATAAGAGGCCTGACATGAAAAATGTGAAACAATTCAAACGAGAAAACTAGCGGCCTAATTTATGAGAATTCAATTTAAGAAAAAAAATAATTTTACAGACATGAACCAACAACAACCACTAAATTACATGTTCCTGGCATGAGACATGCACATAAAGAATGTGCCTGATCAAACATGTTTATGAGCGCTCAACCCTCCCCTATAACCTCGGACAGTGGTGTAGCAGCATATCATGAGAAAAATGTAAAATGGACATAAACACAGGCATTTGTCTCTGAAAAAAATACCTATATACCTTGATATAACATTAAGGTATATAAGTTTGGGTTTTTTTTCAGAGACAAGTGCCTGTGGACACAAAGCACAAATATAAGCAATCTCAACTACACTATACTATAATATGCTTTGCTATTTGATTTGATGCACGATGTGACGTAAACTATTATATATGTAATTATACCATTCATACCATTTACTATGTAAAACACTTTAAATAACATTCCGTATTCGTGCTATATACTGCCATTGTTTTGTCTTGCATGGGACGAAAATGAAGAATGTTAGACAGGGATTATAATCCGGCGGTGACGTACGCTTTATATTTCAGAGGATAGAATACCAGGATGCTTCTTACCTTGTATACAGATGATTGTTACGAAGTGTCCGTGTGCCATAATTATGTCCTCTGTCTTTGGTCTGATTATCATGGTTCAGCGACTGCTTAAAGAACTGTATAGTTTTGTTACTCGTGTGAATTCCTCACTTATAATACGTAATAAGATAACAATATTTGGTATACGGAGTCCTTGTTATGTCTTCATGTCGGTCAGACAGGATTCACAGCAGTTAGCAATACACAGTTAGGAAAACACTTAAAATTGTCACATATTTTTAACCACCCTCTTTTCCTTGCTTTTTACCAAATAAGGCTTACAATTTGTGTCGTGTATGTGCATATGTATGGAAATAGTAATTCCATAGATTTGATTTCCAATAGTTCAAATTGTTAAATATAAACATGGCAACAATCTGCATTTATTTGATACAAAATATTTAAAAAACTGAGATGGTAGATGTCATACCACAAACTTTGGTCCAATGTAAAATTTCACCCATTTCAGTGGTACCTTTTCTGAAACCATTGACATTTATCTATCAGGAGTTTAAATAAAAATCATATGCATTTCACCTAATTTTCCTTCAAATTGAATTGAAAAGTTCGAGCATAATATTTTCTTAGGAAAACATTACGATAATTTCTGGACCTATGGCTAGTACGGATGTGAAAATACTACCAAACAAAAAAGTGGCCTGTAAAACATGCATAAAACAATCTTGATGTTCATATAAACCCACTTTGAAGATTATATTATTCTTCAGCTATCTAAAAATTAATTTTATTACACAATAACTTTCTTATTTGAAAAATTCACTGGGCGAAAATGCGAATCCAAACTCCTAAGTAACTGTGTATTGCTACCTGACCTCGGCCTGATTCAATGCATCAGTGATCAAGGTTAATTTTTCGTGGTCAAGTTCGTATGTCGGATACTATGAACAATAGGTCAACTATATTTGGTGTATGGAAAGACTGTTAGGTTTACAGGTCTGTCTGGCAGGTTTTATCTGACCTTGACCTGATTATCATTGTTCATTGGTCAATGTTAACTTTGTGTGTTTTGATCCGTTTCTCAGAAACAAAAGCAATAGGTCATCTATAGTAGGTGTATGGAATGATTGGAATTGTATACGTCTGTTTGACAAGGTTCGCTTGACCTTTACCTCATTTGCATGGATCATTGATGATGTGAATTTTATGTAATACTTGCTGCAAATTTCAGCGTGTGCATTTGTGTTGTTTTCTGAAACGCCTGTCAAGTGCCGGAAGGGTACATATGATGTTCTCTTCTTTGCGTGTGCTCTGTTAGTTTGTTCTTCCAATTTTGACTTATAGGTATACGGTGACTTATACGGTGACCTATAGTTGTTAATTTCTGTGTCATTTGGTCTATTGTGGAGAGTTGTCTCGTTGGCAATCATACCACATCTTCTTTTTATATAAAATAAAGACCTTTTACATTTATGTTTCTTCATTAACAAAACAGACCAAGATACAGATCAATTAAGGAAAGTTCCAAAGGATGATTAAGTTTCAAGTTTAAGGTCGCATCACCAGACAATCTTTGTAAAATATACGGCTTATTGATGTTATGCCACAATTTCAGGGTCAAGTGATCTGGTTTCAGATTATAAGATTTAAGCAGTCAATACAGTATGGCATAGATTTCATGGTTCAATTATCATAGTTAATTTTTAAATTTTAGAGGATATTGATATTAGTTTACAATACAATTACGCCAAAGAAAACATATAAATAAAAAATAATCTTTTTTTATTGTTGAATGATTATAAGATAAACTGTATATTTTCTGAAAATTACATTTATTAGGCTCATTGGAATTGGCATGATTGGACGCGGACCGCAAAGAGGACACCATAATAGAAAGCTCTCTCAAAATAGAAATAGAAAACCATAACGTTTTATTATTAATTCTGAGTGATGCCTTGCATGGTTTAGTTCAAAAGCGTCAACCGAGGATTCAAAACAAGTATCACTGATGTTCTTCGTGGAGTATTTCACAAGGATATGTGACTTCGTTGTAAAAATATTTCCCGAGTGGAATGACAAAACAGTGTCAACAGTGACACACAATTTCTTGTTAATTTTTATCTTTAAAAGAACTTTCATCGTTACCATTGATGTCTTTTTTCTTTCTTTTTTGTCTCAAAAATAATTTTATGTCATGAGTTTATGAAAGCAAATTTGATTTTTCAAATTGAATTCCAATTTTGAAGGAAATAAAAAAAAATGTATTAATGATGACCTAAAGATACATTTGCAAGATGCAATATTGAATAGTACGGATTTTTTTTACATTGAAAAGCATCAAATATTATCATAGGTACTTGGGGACAGGACAATTTTTTTAGCCTCCCCATTTTTTTTCCAAAATCCGTATTTTTTTTTTCTTTCTTTTAATTTCAATTTTTCAATGTTTTTTCTAAGTTATATTTACATAAATATACCAGAAATCACATGTATTTGCTATTTACTATAAATTTCTAGTTTACTATCCACAGCGATCACTGGTAGTATGCTATTCACTATCAATTCCTAGTTTACTATCTACAGCGGTCACTAATAATATATATGATCATATATAGATATATATTATCAGGGACCGCTGTGGATAGTAAACTAGGAATTGATAGTAAATAGCAAATACATGTTATTTCTATTGTATTTATGTTAATTTAACACAGGTAAACGCGAAAATAATTGAAACTAAAAAAAAAAAAAAAAAATAACGGTTTTTGGAAAAAAGTGGGAAATCAACAAAATAAGTACCTATATGAATATTAAAACTAGCGAGAGAGAGAAATCAAGTATCTGTCCCCCCCTGAGAAACTTAATTAGTAATTACCTTTTATGAGTAATATCTTAAATGTTTGTTCTTGTTTCACAGAACTTGGTATATCAGATCTTCGCTGGTCTGTTTTTTTGCTCACAACTTTTTTTAGACTGGATGATTTTGACATTGGTATGTTGTATCGATTGATTGTTGTTTATTTTTTCGTCCACTGGCAGTGCAAAATATTTCATGCGTGTTCTTGAAAAGAACAAATTAATAATAAATACAATAGGTAGGTTCTGTAAAAGGGATGATTGACGGGAAATTAGGCATGCCACTGTTGGATGAGAGTATAAAGGGTTGTTGCAAGGGTTCTTAACGTGCAGAGAGCGTGACACTCTCTCTGCACGAGGCATCGGATGTAACGTCCCCTTTTTGACCGGACGTGACTGCGAATTTATACATCCCGCACGGCCAAACGGACGCCCCGCTTCGGGTCCTATTTCACGTTATGTTGTATGTACACTTTTCTATGATTGAAACCCGTGAATGAACTTCTAGAGGTTTTAATATTTTAAATGTCATTTATAGGTGCTGTCTCATCACGTATACCCCAAATCTCTATTTCTTTATTTAGCACCAGTGTTTAATGTGTTCTATATTAAAATAACTCTATGCAACATCATGGTGTTAAAATATCAATGAAATGAAATTCGCATGACCGCTGCCTGAAATAAGAAAAAAAAGGATTTCAGACGGTCACGGTTTGAATAAGTCTTTAATGCTGAATTTATCTAATATCAAATTATTATTACGAATAAATATACCTTGGGTAAAAACATTGATACTTTTCCCACATATATTTTCTTTTCATGTTTTAATTGTGTAACACAAAACTATTTGTCAGAACAAAATTTTGTATTTTTTGTATGAAAATAATGAATAAGCCCATTAAGTTTACACAGCATCATATTACGATCACGCCGTGCATTAATTTTGATACTTTGAATATGCAGTTCTGCACGTACTGCAGTTTTCTTATCGAAGAATAGCACTAAATCGTAGCAATAAACACGTCATCGATCTTAATTAATGTTCCCGTTAATTACAGGTGTTTTCAATTTAAGGTTTGGACATAATAAAGGTCATTTGAGATTTTGTATCAAATTTCTTGACGATGTAAATTCAGTTATTAGCTCATTGCAGAAAGATGATTTTCGTTCTTATCTACCCTCAAACCTGTCCAGTTTGCGTACAAACACGTGTAGTATGCGTGACAACAGTGAAGGAAAAAAATGATCATAAAATTTTAAAATATTGCCGCATTGGTAATTATTCAAAATAATAAATATATTTTCCTGCGTAATCTCGAGTGCGTAATAACATTAATCAAAATATAAGATTAAATAGATCACAACAATCCAATCAAATAAAACTGAACAACTTATGAAAAATCAGAGGAAAAATAGTAAAGGCTGACGTGCATCTGCCAGTACCTGACTTAAGCGTGAATCTCGTGTATACAAAATAGAACATAACTGAGGGCGAATTTGTTGCAGTCAAGCTAGTTTTGAGCTTGAATGATTAATTGTTTGGGTTAAAGCTGACTTCGGTTTACCAGTTTTGAAACAAATCAAAAGTTCTGGCAATGGTTTGTTAAACTGTTCAAACCATATGAAGAGGTTTGATCAGTTTAGGAAACTGAGTCGGTTTCACAAAAAAACTTACGACTAAGATTGATCGTAAGTCATGAACAATTCAGTATATATACTTACGACCAATCTTAGTCGTAAGTTTTTTTGTGAAACCGACTCCTAGTTCCAGTTTTCATGAAACAAATGCGAGACCAGCTCCGAATTAGTTTGACAGATCAAAAAGGTGGTTTATCAAACCTCCCAGAAACTGAAACCAGTTTGAGAGTCAACAAATTCACCCTGAGCTCCTGGTGGTTTCAGAATTCATAGGGACTACAAGCCTTCTCCGTATGGCCGAACTTTTTTGGTCTTTTTGCACATACTTTCCAGGCACTCTGGCTTCCCCCACCAATATAAAAAAAACAGGCATCCACAATACAGCCAGGATTGCTGAAAGAGGCGTTAAACCCCAATAATCAATCTACCATTCAATTTTCAACTAGCACCTTATTTTTTGCTGGGATCCTTTTTAGTTTTTTGCATGCTAAAAGAAACAGGTTAATTATATTTGGTATATCGAATGATTGTAGCGTGTCTTTCTGGCAGGATTCATCTGACCTTGATCTCATTTTAATGGTTCATTGGTCAATGTTCAATTTCCTTAATTAGGTATATGTTTCTCAGATATATATACAATAAGCAATATGTTCACTGTATTTGGTTTAATATGATTGTACGGTGTACAAGTCTGTCTAGCAGGGTTCATCTGACCTTGACCTCATTTACATTGATTATTGATAATGTTAATTGTAATTGAAACTTATAGTAAAACCATCATATTACACACTTTCAAAATAAATTCAATCATGATAAGTACAGCAGGCGAGATATTTCAGTGTGTGCACTCTTGGTACTTATTTGTCTGCATACAAAAGATACAAAGTAAAAAGAAAATTCTTTTATATTGAGCATATCAAATGTTTTGGACAACTTTTGTTTCAGTTTTGAAATTAAAACCACATAATCTCTGACCCCGGTCTAGTTTTCAACGACTATTTATTAACTCTTTGACCAACAATGAATATAATACAGTTTTTCTCCTAATGACTTTTCATTGTCCAGAAGACTTTTAAAAATTTTCCTGGGTCAGGAGACTTAGTATTAGGACAACCATGCACTCGAACAACGGTATCTCCTGTCACTCTTTTTAACATGACAGACACTTTTCAAAGACTGTCAAATACAACTTATTTGTATCAAAAATTATAATACCTTTTTTCATGCAATAGCTGTGTTTTCATGTTCTCCTGTGTTGGCTTATTCCGATGTCACGAGGAATCAACTTACACAATATGCAATTAGTTATGTTGTTAGATTTGACATAAAAGTTCTTGATGTTTATACTTGAAATATCATTTAGTAATATTTATAACGTGTTGTTTTCGTTTTTTACAGCACTGGGTCGATACCTCTGCCGGTGGACTATCAGTCCCCGAGGGTATCATCAGCTCAGTAGTCAGTACTTCGGTACTGACATAATTTATAACAAACCTTTCTAAAATTGGCCGCTTATAAATTTCCCGAGGGTATCATCAGCTCAGTAGTCGAGGGTATCATCAGCTCAGTAGTCGAGGGTATCATCAGCTCAGTAGCCAGTACTTCGGTACTGACATAATTTATAACAAACCTTTCTAAAATTGGTCGTTTATAGATTTTTAAATTATAAAGAAACAAAGTTTCAACTCCCTCTGGCAAAGTACGTTGACCTTAGATGGATTTGGCTATATTTTTAGGTCCATTTGGTTATATAGCTCTTCGATTGTTTCGGTTCTTATACATCATTTGGCTTTGAGCGTTCCTGATGAAGGTAAATCCAGAAAAGTGCTTCGGACGCTTGAAAATTATAACGTGTTGTTTTAATTTTTTGATGTAAGAAAGTGCGGACCCAAAAATGGTTAGTGTATGTGGACTATTTAATAGGTTTAATTGTTAACTCTTGTATGCGAACCGATGCAATGGTTGTACTTTTGATATATGTGAACCTATCAAACGGTTATTTGGTGTTCTCTGCCAACCGATGAAATGGTTAAAGTTTTGATATATGTGAACCTATCAAACGGTTATTTGGTGTTCTCTGCCAACCGATGAAATGGTTAAAGTATTGATATGTGTGAACCTATCAAACGGTTATTTGGTGTTCTCTACCAACCGGTGAAATGGTTGAAGTTTTGATATATGTGAACCTATCAAACGGTTATTTGGTGTTCTCTGCCAACCGGAGAAATTGTTGCACTTTTGATATATGTGAACCTATCAAACGGTTATTTGGTATTCTCTGCCAATCGTTTAAACAACTGACTCGATTCATTTACATGGTTTACTATTACTTGTAATTGTATCATTATATATAAATGTAATTTGCAATTTTATGTACTCAGTTTTATATTCACATGTTGTTTTTTATTATTCAGTCCACTCTGTCTTGTTCACCATTTATGTAAGTGTTAAAAGTATCGAAATGCGCATCTGGTGAAGAAAAATTGGTACCGTTTATGTTATTACTACCACTGGATCGATGCCTCTGCTGGTGGACTGATAGTCCCCGAGGGTATCACCAGCCCAGTAGTACTGGCATGAAAATACGGATTTTGTGTTATTTAAATTTGCTGTCACAAAATGTTGGAAATTATTTGAAATTAAGGAATGTATCTCCCTCGTGCAAAGCTCTGATTCCTTGCCCGGCTTTGGCTATACTTTTTTGTCCTTTTTGGTTTAGACGCTCTTCGACTGTTTAATAATCTTTGGATTTTCAAATTATTTGGCCTCGAACATCACTGAAGAGGCATTGATTGTCGAAATGCGCATCTGGTGCAGAAAAATTGGTACCGTTTATGTTATGTTGGTTCTTGTGAACGCTCAACAAAGATACCAGGCTTATAGTTTTGTACGCCGGACGCACGTTTCGTCTTCCTAAGGTTTAGCAGTGGCGCTTGAGTTAAAACAGCTGGTAGGCCAAATCAAATACGAAGTTGCAGAGCTTTAAATACTTAAAAGTTGTGCCAAATATGGCTATGACAGTTTGTCACAGCGTTTGCTGTCTGAGTGTAATAAAATCTTGAACCGTGCTTTTTAGCTTAAATCAACCGTTTCATCGGTGCACAAATAACACCAACCAACCAATTTATCGACGAAGCACGTGACGCGCGTTGTCATTAGAACTAGAAAGGCCGATATGATAATTTTAATCAATGATCAATCTAAGTTCAATCTGTGAGACACCATTTTTATAAGTAACTAAAACATTCTATATAGGCTATTATTGATAGAGTTTCTATTTTTATTTTTCATTATAACGCTTGTCAATATGAAAATGACATCGTGTAAAGACAAGACGTCATTTTTCTTATACAAGGAATGTAAATATTGAAGTTTCTTACTTTGACCACTTAACTGATAAACGAACAAACAAAATGATATTAACAAACTTTATCTTAAAGTTAATAATATTAAAACACACATATACTGAAGATATGCCAAAAAGGCAATCATTCTTTCAATGAATTGAGTAAATTAATTTTCTTTGTATAGCTGGTATTTTTCACTTAGTTAATAAATTTGTCATTCAGTAGCCAAAAGCTGAATAATTTTAGAATAAAAAACAACAATATCGTGACCTTGTATAATATGTCTAGTCTACCGAAGACCGGAGCCATAAATATTGATGGAGTAAAAATGTTCAATTATGAAAAATACCACCACCTATATTGTCAATTTTAATTAACTACAAACTCAAAAACAATTTCAAATTTCAATCGATATATTAGTGCATGTGTTTAGTAAATATGTTATAATTTGAGAGAAGGGGTAATTAAGTGATGTGAAATTAAGTGCACGAGGCTTTACTTTTAAAAGTATATAATTACATGATCTGTGTTTGAATGATGTCAGACGCATCATCATAAACAATACGCTGCAGTTTTAAACATAAGAAATAATTAATTCATTTATATTGATTTTACCACGAGTTGTGTCTTTGTGGCAATTTTTTTACAACGAGCAATAGCAATAGGTCATAGTCACAGCAGCTACTCATAGACTGAAATTTGGCAAAACTTTAATTTCTGTATGTAATTTTTTGAATTTAACTGTATAACAAATTATTTCCAAAATTGGATGGATACTGCCTCATGGGGCGAGAGAGACTCTTTTTGATTTTGGGATGAATAGGTCAAAGGTCAAGGTCACAGCAGTTATTAAAAGGGGCTTTATGTTTTACTCCAGTAATCTTCAACCTATCGCCTTTGTAGTAGGGGGTTCATGCTATACTCCAGACTTCACTCCTGTAAACTTGAGCCTATCACCTCTGTATAGTAGGGGTTTGTATTTTACTCAAGTAAACTTAAGCCTATAGCCTAGCTCCTAAGTAGGGGTCCAGTGAACCTCAGCCTATCACCTCTCTAAACGGGTTTCAGTAGATATGTGGTATATTTCCTAATGAGACAGAATGACGAGGATGTAAACAACTCAAGATTACCATACGGCCTTTAACATTGGTCCAGTCTCCACCAAACTTACCTGGTTATGCCACTTGGAAAGAAGGACATATTGATTTTAAGTCAGTAGGTTAAAGGTCGTAGTGCCTAAGTTTGAAAAAAAATTGTTTCCGTACAATATCTTTTGAGTCGTATATCATTTTTATGTCCCACCTTAGGAGCATTATGTTTTTTCGGTCTGTGCGTCCGTTCGTTCGTCCGTTCATCCCTCCGTCTGTCCCGCTTCATGTTAAAATTTTTGGCCAAGGTAGTTTTTGATGAAGTTGAAGTCCAATCAACTTGAAACTTAGTACACATGTTCCCTGTGATATGATCTTTCTAATCTTAATGCCAAATTGGAGTTTTGGCCCCGATTTCACGGTCCACTGAACATAGAAAATGATAGTGCGATTGCTGCATCCGTATACTATGGACACATTCTTGTTTTCCTATCTTTTTAGTTTGGAGATACTATGGAATAACTTATTTACCATTTGAGTCCATTGTATATTTTGATAATTTTACACAGATATACCGTTAGCATGGATATAAGTAGTGAAGTTCACTTTATAATTGGATTTCAGTCTAGACGAGATATCTTCACAAAGTATATAAAAATTCCAATCGAAAGATAATTGTCTCTGTATGCCGTTCCCCGGGATTGCACAAGTCTTGCAATAAGTCGGTCGTTTGGGGTTTGGGATTATTTCCATGCTTAAACAGGTTTTGAGCAGTGTATTATTTAGCATGCCCTACATATTTTATATTTGAATGAGAATCATTTATGTTAAAAAGAACCCCTTTCCTTTAATGTGACTATCTCTTTTTTTGTCACATTTGAGTTTTATTTTTTAGAAATTTAGACGTATACTTTATCTAAATGCATGTATTATAAAGGGATGATGTCAATATAAAGGGTTATAACTTATAACCCTTCATATTGCGAATCTCATTTTGTGTTAGGGTCATCATTTTGAGAACGCAATATACATGTATGCAATATTGATCATATACTCATTCAGAAATTATTGCGAGGTTTGTAGTAATGCGAAAAAAGCAACTAATTGAGTATCACAATAATAAGAACTCGCATTCTGGTTTCTGATATATATATATACAATGTATCTGTATGTGGCTTTTCCGAAAATCGCAACAGTTAAACTCGCATTTTTGTTCATTCTTCAAAAATCGCATAAATAAATGCACGCAATAATTTCTGAATATACAGTTTTTCCTGATCTAGACGAGAAAGGAACATTAACGATCTGAAAATGATATTAACTCTATTGTTGCCAGTTTATAGATTGATTATTTTTGTCATTCGCTTAACGTCCAATGACAAGTATTTCATAAATTCGCTGAACGTGTAACTAATCAATGCTATAAAAGAGCATATAACACAAAGTAAACTGAATTCTTCTGTATATGACTTCAAAACAAAATAGGTGTCTTTTTCTTACGTGTGTCGTTTGGTTGCTATTAAATTGGAGTATACCCTACATCTTCTTTTATTCATATGCAATAGCCAACTATGATGGGGTTTGTTTTCCTTTTATCGAAAAGTAAATTTTAAATATTTTAAAAATCAAATTTTATGCTTAAATTCAAAAGCTAGCCATTGTAATTTCATTTGAAAATGGTCGAATGTAGTTTTGTTTTGAAAAAAAAAAGGTAAACAAAAACGAGCGCGTCCATCTTAAGTTGCTTAAAATACATGCAAAACTGGTAATTCTTTCATAAAAAGATGGTAGAATGAATATAAATAATCTAAAACTGGTGTTCCACTTCCACTAACCAGGAATGTTGAATATATATGTGCATATCTCTTTTACCGATTCTGTAAATTTGATAAAATATGAAGTGAATTTACCTAGTATAGACAATACTACGAATGGAATGAGATTTTTGAGCTTGAATTAATCAGTGTATTATGTGTTCCTTTCAAGTCATGTACTGCAAATAGTATATTGGACCTTATGTTTTGTTTTGTTTACAATACATAAACATTTTAAATCGTCTTAATCAAAATAAAAGATGATATATCCATTTCTGATAATGTTTTAAATACACATAGCCGAATGTTTTCTTTCTGGATTTACTAATAAATCTTTTATTTGGGGGAAAATATCGACCTACAAGCAACGACATGATAAAAACAAGTGTCGACTGTTAATTTGACTGATGGTAAGATATTTTTGTACACCTCATGACACATTAATTTCTGTATGTTTTACTCATTATATGGACATTATTACATGCGACTTTTTATTATCTATTTTCCTGTGGCTACCTAATGGTCAGTCATACATATTTTTATATTTTAATTAAGTTCATACTGAAGAATACATTTGAATTAATGGAGTATTAACGAACTGGCGTCATGTTTTATAGGATTTATATACACTGAAGGTAAGTCTTGACTCTAAGCAATTCTATCATTGACCCAAAAAGGACTAAGGCATCGTGGATGGGTGTGACCCTCTCTTTGTTATTATAAAATATAAGGGGAAATGTTATTTGACATGAAATTATTTGTTTGGACCAGTATTTCAAGCTGTGTTTTTACCCTTGGAACACAACATTTCGTTACCTTTACACGTTTTAATGATATTTGAAGGACATAAACTTGTTTACTACAAAAAATGAATTTTAGGTCACGATTATCACTATATATATGGAATTCTTATCATGATACAGTATACAAGTTGTCAGCAAATCTTATCTAAAAACCTATATTATAATAATAATTCAATTTTATATTTCGAATAAACTGAATAAAGATATTTGTTCAAAATATTAAAAAAAATGTTTGTCGCTTGAGTTAGTGCTGAGATGGAATTTTGTCAGCCACTTGCACAACGTGTGTTTTAAAACTGAATAAAAAGTAGGAGCATTGGGGGAGGATAATCCTTATTCAAGAAGGAATGACCATCCAGTCAGTCATCTAGTACATATAGCTAAAATTAGCGTAGATACTTAAACTATATTAATGATAGATTATATATATTTAAAACTCAAAATGCTTGTCAAAATTTTATTAACATTTTGTCATTATGACCAAATACATGTCATATTTTATATGATTTACTTGGATGTGTGTATAGAATTTTAGGGTCTTAACCTTTAAAAAAATCACTGACTCGTAAATTCTTTATGCATGTTCCTATTTCCTGTGTTGATGTATTGTACGGCAAGTAGAAAAAGCTTGAACTTAACGTGTAACATCAAATGTTGTCAAGAACAGAACTACACATTTTCTACTAATGTTAGTAATATATCATATAGTCTAGTCTTCAAAATCATGAGAACATAACATATGTGGACGAACTTAAAAAGAGGGGTGCCACATAGGTGTATATTGAAGACTATATCATACATGGACTTACTTAAAAAGAGAAGGGTGCTAAATGGATGTACAATCAAGACTAAAAATGTTTTGGTACTCTTTCCACATTCTTTTTTAAGTTCTTATGTAAATTTTTCTTCTTTCTTCAAATTATTCAAACTATTGGTTCATTTTACTTTATTCCGATCTCGCATCACGTTTCACCGTGCCGTTAAAATATTGAGACGATCGATGTACATCCAGATTAAATTGAGATTTCTTTGAACAATTCTCTACATTCTGTAACGTAAAGGTCATACTGACTTCCAGAAATGTAACATTATTTTTTTTTTCAAAAGTATTTGTATTTCTGTAGTTTAGAATATTATTTGAAAACAGTTACCTATAAATACCATAGTTCACTAATTATGTTACCAGAATGGAAATATCACAATAGCTTGATAATGAAAAGTGAACTTTCGTTCTATATTTATGTAAAATTGATTTTACTTTTTATGTCATAATAATAAATGCAGTATAATACATTAACTATGAAATTACATGAATTTTTCCGGACTATACTACAGACTGAAAATGTTCTACATCCTGTATAATCTCCCACGATTTCCCGAGAGAAGTTTCCGGTTTAGATTTATCTATGTCCAACACTCTTAAGAAAATCTATATATGAAAACTTTCCTATTTCAGTTTTAAACAATGTGAATTTATATTATGTAACTATATACTGAGCGGTTTAACTATGACAAAATATAGATTTTTTCGTGACTATATTTACAGACGGTTGTGCTAAGTTAAAATGTAACATGTCCATTACTGGAATGACTGTTTCTAAAGATTTGTGCTAAATCTAGTTGAATATGACTTTTATAAAAATGACTGTTCCCTACAGACGGCTGTGCTTAATAAATGTAATTTCTCTTTACTAAAATGACTGTTTATAGACTTGTGTTAAATTCAATTGAATATGTCCTTTACTGCTATGACTTTCTCATGGCTGTTGTAACTTGTTGCTTAGTTAAACGGAATTAACCCTTTCTGAACAGACTGTTCCTTACAGACTTGTACTAAGTTAAATGGAATATGTCCTTCAATAACACATGTGTTTAGTGGAACAGCTGACCCTACTGAAACTGCCCGTGTTGATTCCATTCTATATACATGCACGATCCAACATGATTCCATTCTATATACATGCACGATCCAACATGATTCCATTCTATATACATGCACGATCCAACATGATTCCATTCTATATACATGCACGATCCAACATGATTCCATTCTATATACATGCACGATCCAACATTGGAATATACTACACTATGTTTCTTACTCAAAATACACAAAGGTATATTTTTAAAACAACTGATTAAAAACTGAAAGAATTATAGGAATTTTACAATATTTTTTTCCTGTGGTATATCGGTGTATTTGATCCTATATAAGTTTTTATAGTTCATTTTCTCATTTCAAAATAAATTAAATAAGATGTATCCAAAAGATTATTTTATATGTAATAATCAACAACTTTGATGTTTGCCCTAATAAATGACTGTCACTTAATCTATTACTGGGCTTATCGCCGATTTTTTAGTTGCCATAAGCAACACGAAAGTCTGAGGATGTCACTTCTATTGGTTATGACCTACCGAATAAGACTTGCCACCAAATGTTTACTTGCATGAGCAACACGACGGGTGCCACATGTGAAGAAGGATCTGCTTACCCTTCCGGATAACCTGACTACATCCCTGTTTATTTTTTGTTTTTTTTTTTCATTTTGCGGGGTTCGTTTTGCTCAATCTTTAGTATTCTGTGTAGTGTAATATTAGACGAAAGTGTCAACATAATAGACTCCTGTTTACTGTTGATTTTGTATGCATTGCCCTCTATCTAGATGTCTTTTCGTTATTTGAATTGCTTGGTTGATGTCTCATTGACGTATACCCCACGTCACTTTTTTTTTTATATAATTTCAATTTTTACAAGGTGCAAAAGATTACTTTCATACTTAAAGAAAATTGTATGAAATATACGGAAATCATTTGGTTATGACTGGGGGAGATTCAATAGTCAGTTACAACTTTCATTTCAAAAACCCACAAAACTATGGATGAAACATCATTTGATCATTTCGTGAACCACTCCACATATGTTGTCTGTATCTACTTCGAACAAGTAAGGGGAGGGATTTGAATCCATTATATAACATTCTCATTAGTTTTTCACGGGATACATTGTTAATTCTATCATTAGTTTTTCCAAGAATGCATTGATTGACACATATTCAATCAGAATAGTTTGTAATGACGTTAAATAGAGCTATTACCATTTATGTAAATGCAGGTTTTTATAGGGATGATGGTACATAATAGATGGATGTAAATTTATAATGAACGAGAAAGACGTGCTATTGCCGAAATAAATATTCCAAATTTGAATTAAAAGAACACTGAAAATGCGGAAAGTCGGGATTTAAAACCAGTTTATACATGATTAACTTGAAACTTCTAAAGGTCAGCAGTAATAGTGAACATACAGTTTTCAATGTTAGACATAAACCATCTGTCAAGCTCTAACTCGTCCCAAGTTGCTTTAGAGAAAATACAATAACAAACAAACAAACTTACCAAAGCAAAAAAGCAATAAAGAGTTTGAAAATTTTACACAAATTACACAATTGACAGAAAAAAAAAGAAACTGTTATCACAAGAGTATTGTGCAAATATTTCAGGACTCGGTCCAGAAAAAAATGAAATTACAGGAAGACTTACAGGCCTTTTACCCTTAAATAGCTTTAACTTTCAAAGGTGAAAATTTTCATTAATAAAATAAACTAATCTGTTCCACCTAACACACAGTAAAAGCCTTCACATAATTTGCTATATGATAGTTCGACTAATGGTTCGAGGAGAGAGGAATTGATGAGATGAGTTTCCCTCATTATGGCACTAATATCCTCAAGGAAATGAATTAACATTTTATACACCAAAAACATAAAAAAATTGACTGGTCAGACTTGGTCATTGTAGACACATTGTTTCTCGGTATATTTATATTAATTCACTTGAAATCACAGCACTTAACAATATAATTCTCTAGTGGCCTCAGACTGCCAATTATTACTAACGAAAAGTGAATTACAAGTTAGATGTTTTTCGTGTTTTCAGAATACTAAGATAAGAGGAAAGTCTCCTGTGTATTTCGCAACCATAGGAATCACAATGCGAATGTCTAACAAGAGACTTGGACGACAGTTCCTGGAGTCTTTTTGGTGTTTAATGTTTGATTAGAGTTGGATGGAATATTGATCTGGTTCATCCATTCGGCGATCCATTGTGGAACTTTTATTGACGCTTTTTGATGATTATCCCAACAGTATGCCTGTCCGTCATCATTTCATTTGCGATTTTGTATGAATCATTTTTGTTGCTTAAAATCATTTGCACGTTTCAAGGTTAATCATCTATTTCTGTTAATTCAAGACGAATTTAGAGACTGAGTAATGTGGATATAGATTTGAACATATTGGGAGATTTTTCAAATGACAGAAAGTCTTATCAGTTGTATACTGTCGAATAAGCCAGAGTGATCGTCTAGAAAATGATTTCAGCATACCATTGTTTTGACGACTTAATTGAAAATTTATAAAATTATAAATGTAATATCAAAATGACAAAATTAACAAATATAAAGAACAAACAGACGTATCCAATTGGTAATGTGAAATAACTTGGCATAACACGAAATTGATAAAAAAAAATGCATAATGTATATATTTCTACTGTATGGAATCCCACCAGACTCCGATCGTTTGGTTATGCTTCAATTTCACTTGTAAAGGATGTTATTTTGCAAAACAAAATATCCGTTTGTACAGAACACAAGGATGATGGGGTATACAAATATGACTATTCGAACGTCTTTCGTGCGAATGTGTTACTCACACTGAGAAAACGTTCGTCTTGACTGTCTAAATACGCATGACGTTATGTCGGAATATTGAACAGATATATCATGTTAAGGAGGGGTATTTGCGAAAAACACCAGTCGAGAGAATGTTAAATTTCGCGAGCCGTACGGCGAGGGAAATTCATTCTCAAGACTGGTATTTTTCGCAAATACCCCTCAAGAACATGCTATATCTGTTTAATTACACCGAATGTAAGTTCAAAAACGCATTGATGATCGTGACGTTACAAGCGTCCAGTCGGATAGAGTATTTTTTTGCAACTACCATGGCAGAGAGGGTAAAAAAGGCATATCCTTTTTGCATATACCCCCGCGGCGTTAAAAAATGAACGATATTCATTTGATAACAGTAAATTGGTGAAAAATACACTGGCTATCAACCAATCAAAACCCAGGATTCTTACATAAGGTGTAATTAGAACTTAAATGCAATGAATTAGGGAGATTTTAACGTTCTCTTCACGCTTTAGAACCGTTGGCGTTGTAAGAACTCTTTCAGGGACAAAAACTGACCTTTTGCAAAGGAGAATGTCTGCCTATCTCCACTTCTACATTACCAGAGGCAGTCCAAATTTCACTCATTCATCCCTGTTGACTCACTTTGCAAAATGTTTCAATTTGATTTACTGTTTAATCTATTCTCGTCTTAGATGTGGATACTAACAAATTCCAAAGAGTTAGAGTACATCAATCTAAGTGTTTCGATTATGACAATTTACATGCATCTTAAGATTAATGGGACTTTAATCATTTAACGTTCGACAATTTCCGAGCTTGTATAAGTTTACATAAATAAATCTATAAGAATTGTTTACACAATGTTTGGTTTTTGATTGTGAAGGTTCTCAGATTTGTTATTCCAGTTTTTGGGACTTTAAATTTTCAAAATTTGACATTAACTAGAGCTTTTCATAATAACTCGTTAAAAAATCTTTGCGAAGTGTTTACAATGTTTGGTTCCATAAAGTTTTTTTTCTTATATTTTCATAATTGGCGTTTTAAATTTATTGGACCTATGGTCCTTAAGAATTCAATAATTTAGAAACAAATAAATAAAATCAGAAGAAGGGCGTATGAATTAAATGCACATGACACAGCTTAAAAGTGTACGGGACATAGTTTCATTGACTCACATGTGCCCGGGACGCAGCTTCGCCGAAGCACAAGTGCCCGGGACACAGCTTCATCGAAGCACCAAGTGCCCAGGACACAGCTTCATTGAGTCACAAGTGCCCAGGACACAGCTTCATCGAAGCACAAGTGCCCAGGACACATCTTCACCGAAGCACAAGTGCCCAGGACACCGCTTCATTGAATCACAAGTGCCCAGGACACAGCTTCATCGAAGCACAAGTCCCATGTAACTACAGAACTGGCGTGTTGATAAACCGAATGACGAGTTTGATTTTGTTAACAAATATCATTCAAACCATACACTTAAGCTATGTATAAAGCCATTGCAGAAAAAAGAATTACTTTGTTAACACTATTAATTTAAGACAAATTGTTAGTCTGAATGTTGACTGTCAATATTTTCAATATAATTTGAGTAGAGTTATTGACAGGACAAGCATATAATAACATAACAATTGGAAGCCCTTGAATGAATATTCGAAATTAAACTGGTATATAGGTGCTCTATGGCAGTTTGTATTAAAGTAGCATGTAATTTTTTTGTTGTAATTTCATTATTTTCATCCCCGCCCAGAACGTTCACCTATGTCCATCCGTCCGTCCCATGAAATTTTAATCGTAATTTTCTTAGGAACTACAAATCAGAGCTTCCTGAAATTTGGTATCAATATTCATGTGAGTATACAGTATGGTGGCATTCACATTCATTGTCATCAACTTACTGTTTACCGAATACTTATACATTCTTACGGATTTTCGTCGCAAAGAACTACTTATCACAGCTTCCTGAAATTTGGTATCAAGCTTCACGTGGGCATGTTATACTGTGTAGTGTGTTTTCCCATTTATCGCCAAACAGCATCCTGTTAACCGAATACTGATAGCGGGGGTATCGTCAGTGAACAGTAGTCGACAGTTCAGCTTGCTTTTCAGGAGTTACGAGAGGGACATATTTAAGTTTCTTTCATGATCGTTAGAAAAAAATATGATTAAACCATCGTTGCTGTAATCGTGAAAGTATTATATTTTCAATATTATACTTCCATGCTGTAATGAAAACCGAATTTAATACAGCATTTTCCAGAGGCGATAGTACAACAATTACCGCGGATAAAAAATCACATGAGCTTTTTTACGATTGATCATTCCAGCTGTTTCCGTGCAATAACTTACAAACCGTCCAACAAATGATTTTCAAGTTTTAATATTGTATTACTTAAGACAAAATTGGGGTCGAGTTAAAAAATTAACGATTGCCACTTTTGCTGATCATTAAGATCCTTGATTGATTTGAAAGTGGTTCTTTTTGTTGTTTTCGTGCATTTACTTTTCACTTTTATTGTTCAAGAATTATGGGCCTTGGTTGATCGAAAAATAACATTTTAAGTCTTTTCTTTGCAACAAGATAGGCAATGGAGATAATTAAAAATTGCGTTAAAAAAAGCAACGGGCACCTATATTTTTTTCGACTAAAAAACTTTCCTAATAATTTTCTTTAATTCTAGCATTTTCGTTCTAAAAATCAATTTTCTAAAGTCTGTGTCTCGAAAAATGATACTATTATGGCCTATAGGAAAAACAAATGTACTTTACAATCTATACCCAGTGGCTAGACAACTCTTGTAGTTTTAGTATATTGGTTGTTAATGGCGACTGTCCCTCTAAATATTGTTCCAAGTGTAGTGCAATGTAACAAAGAATAAGTTCAATACAGTTTGTCACGCAAGAAATACAAATTATGATGCATTTTCAATATAGGAAGATAGCCCCCTTTTTTCGATGTAATGACACATTCTTGGTAATATGAAATATTTGCAGTAGAAAATCAATACATGTACATATTTAATTTTCTTAGATTTAAAACCTTCAATATCTTCAATCAAATCGTGTATATATCCGTTTTATTAAAATTGACATTATTTTCATATATTGAACAAAATATATTTTATTTCCATATATTGAACAAAATATATTTTATTTCCATATGGTATTTTCCTCTAATGACATATAGTTTAGTGTATATATTGATTTTAATTTGTTTAAGGATTTAAAGCATATTGAGCATCTTTAATTTTTGTTTTCACGAATGATTTTGGATTATTCACTATTGATAATTCTTACAAGGACGTTCAATCAACTTCAGCATGATATGAAAATATTGCTAATATTGCATCAACAAAAATATTACAGCACAGTGATGAATTTACGCAACACGTGAAATAAGCTATAAGCTAAGCTAGCAGACTGCGAATGTTACAACATGTATGTTTGAAATACCAATAATATACAACGTTTGATATAAAACTCTCTTATCCATTGAAACGCAGTCTATAGGGTCTGCATGTGAATATCTATCATGAACTCTTTTGTAACTATTGAATACAGAAGTCGTCATATATTAAAAAGAGAGGACCGATTTCTGCGGAATTTATTTCACAAAAGGGCCATTTTCAAGAAATGTTTTAATATTTACTTAAATTCGCTGTATCATAGCTCTGTGTTAGTATTTTGAGGTTCTAACATTATGATGACTTATTTTTTAAAAATAAACGGTTAACTAATCAATGCCTGCAACGGCTTAATGTCTGTCCATATCCATATACCCTCGTTTTCCAGTGGCATTCTAAATTCCCCGCCCCTATTGCAGTACCTACCTATTATATTTGTTAATTTGTTCTCGTCCTGAACATGAATGAGATATGTGCCACTGGACGCAAAACAAACAACAACAAATCAATGAAAAACAACACCTTAAAACATGTAAGATAGCTTAAAACCGCAGTTTTGACAGTTTTCGGAGAATTTGAGGTTTATACCAAAAAAATGCATAAGGACATTCTTAATCAAAACCAAAATTGTGTCCGTAGTCAAATTATATATTGAATTTGGATACTAATTGATTCATTTTGGTGAGAGACGTCCTTCGATGCAAAATTTTACAAAACCATGATATAAGATAAGATATGAGATATAAGGTTTAAGATATAAGATATAAGATATAAGATATAAGATACAATATGTTTACATTACAAAAAAATCTAAGTTTGTTTCCTTTTTTTTTTAATTGCGTGTCAACATGCCTCTCCTCAAATCAGCATTTAATTTTTCATATTCAGAACAGTGATAAGAAAGAATATATGCGCAACATATGTCATTTAATAACATTTTGATTTTGTGGTATGATAACTTTTTCATATAAAATTTCACGTAGGACAACTTTTAGATTCAAACAGTGAGTGAAAAAAATACAGGGCAAATAAATGTACCTTTTTAATATCAGATAACTGGAAACGAAGCAAGGTTTTTGTTTTGTTTTTGTCTTTTGTTATATCGTCATGTCATTTAGAGAATGAATGGATGATCTTTGTGAATGTTTGCTTTTATACACATGTTTTCTAGACTGTGGTCAATTCAGAGATTGACAAATTATATAGACACTTGTAAATTGTTGCAGACAATATGTTGATCTCTAGACGTCTTTTGTGTTTTTTTGTTGTTGTTTGGTTGCTGTTTCGTTGACTTATATGCAATATCTCCTTTTATTTCATATAAATGCTATCATTGATATGAAAGTTATTATACTTCTCTTGAGTTAGTGGAACCACGTCGACCTTGTAATTTATAATCGATACATGTATTTCTTTACAGTATGGATTGATTCATTTATTGTGTATCATTTACATTCAATTTGTATTTTGAAGGAATGAGAACAAGACAATCAGCATTTTAGACAATGGGAGATTTTATACATAAAATATTTGGTGGACAGAAACATGGACATAGTAAACACGACAGTAAATCTGCCGATTCGGAGGGGTATTCAAAACAACAAATAGAGTTTTGTAAGTATAAACAATTTACAATGTTTTTTGTAATATATTTGATTTTAAATATGAATCATTTACTTACATGCAAATGTTCTAGTATGCAAAAATCAGATGTTTACGGATAGAAATTTACTATACTGAAGACTGGTCTAATGAGTAAAAGAAAATGGGGTACTCTTTGAAGTCCATTGTGATGCACTATACGCCATCGTCCTGAATGTCATACACTTAAAGTCCTGGTCCAATGACATGAACTGTCAGTCATGGTACAATGTCGTACACCCAAAGTCATGGTCCAATGACATGAACTGTCAGTCATGGTACAATGTCATACACCCAAAGTCCTGGTCCAATGACATGAACTGTCAGTCATGGTACAATGTCATACACCCAAAGTCCTGGTCCAATGACATGAACTGTTAGTCATGGTACAATGTCATACACACAAAGTCCTGATCCTATGTCATTATCTTTTAGTCCTGGTCAAATGTAATGCATTTTAGTCCTGGTCTAATGTCATTCATTTTGATTTTATATGCAATGTCATACAATTTTAGTCCTGGTCCAGTATATAGTACTTTAAAATCGTATCGTGTATCGTATCTTCTATGAAGTGCAGCAACCGATATTAGACTGTAGGGTTTCTTATTAACATATCTTAAAGTACTTTTAGCTGGCTTGTAATTACTGTGAGCATTCTTTGATATACGTTATTTTATAACTTATTATTTTATTTTGTACTTGTAATTTTGTTTTCTATTCAACTGATTTTTTTTAGAGTTAAAATTTTTTCCTGTACTGTATTTTTCTTTTCCTTAACTAACCCTTTTAAGTCCACTGGTCGAGAAAAAAAAGAGTTGTTTTGTGCCATATCTAAATATCTTTTTATTATTTGAAGAATTTGTTGTTGATAGGAGATCTTTCATAGTTTCCGTTTACTTTATTCACAACATATTTAGACTATTAGAGCTATTTAGAGCTTGACATAATGTATAGACATAGTTGTCTATTGTTGAAGACTATATGTTGTCATCTAGACGGGTTGCTGTCTCATTGACATATACCAAACGTTTCTTTATATTCATATAAAAGTCCTGTGAAATGTCAAATGCTCTTAATGCTTTGTCCAACACTTTAAATCCCATTCGATGTCTTACACTTTTTAGTCTTGGTCCCTTGTCATACATTTAAGTTAATACCTAATGTCATACATTTAAGTTAATACCTAATGTCATACATTTAAGTTGATACCTAATGTCATACACTAAAGGTCCTTGCCCTCGTTGGTCCCCTGTCATACATTTAAGTTACTACCTAATGTCATACAATAAAGGTCCTTGCCCTCGTTGGTCCCCTGTCATACATTTAAGTTAATACCTAATGTCATACACTAAAGGTCCTTGCCCTAGTTGGTCCCTTGTCATACATTTAAGTTAATACCTAACGTCATACACTAAAGGTCCTTGCCCTCGTTGGTCCCCTGTCATACATTTAAGTTAATACCTAATGTCATACACTAAAGGTCCTTGCCCTCGTTGATCCCCTGTCATACATTTAAGTTAATACCTAATGTCATACACTAAAGGTCCTTGCCCTCGTTGGTCCCCTGTCATACATTTAAGTTAATACCTAATGTCATACACTAAAGGTCCTTGCCCTCGTTGGTCCCCTGTCATACATTTAAGTTAATACATGATGTCATACACTAAAGGTCCTTGCCCTCGTTGGTCCCCTGTCATACATTTAAGTTAATACCTAATGTCATACACTAAAGGTCCTTGCCCTCGTTGGTCCCTTGTCATACATTTAAGTTAATACCTAATGTCATACACTAAAGGTCCTTGCCCTCGTTGGTCCCCTGTCATACATTTAAGTTAATACCTAATGTCATACACTAAAGGTCCTTGCCCTCGTTGGTCCCCTGTCATACATTTAAGTTAATACCTAATGTCATACACTAAAGGTCCTTGCCCTCGTTGGTCCTTTGTCATACATTTAAGTCAATACCTAATGTCATACACTAAAGGTCCTTGCCCTCGTTGGTCCCCTGTCATACATTTAAGTTAATACCTAATGTCATACACTAAAGGTCCTTGCTCTCGTTGGTCCCTTGTCATACATTTAAGTCAATACCTAATGTCATACACTAAAGGTCCTTGCCCTCGTTGGTCCCTTGTCATACATTCAAGTTAATACCTAATGTCATACACTAAAGGTCCTTGCCCTCGTTTTTCAAAAACTCTTACGACTGAAATTGATCATAATTCATGAACAATTGAGAATACTTACTAGAACAATTGAGAATACTTACGATCATGTTTTGTCGTAAATTGTTTTTGTAAAACGCAGTTCTGGTCTTATGTCATATAACACTTAAGTCCTTGCATGCCTTATGTCACAGACTGGTCAACTGAGAATGAAAACTGAGGTTTTCTTTAAGTCTTGATCAAGTGTCAAGCACTTTCAACCCTTGTCCACTGTCATTCATATTCTTCCTAATTCAATGTCATACACTTTCATTCCTTGTCCTGTGTATCTTACTTTCAAGCATTTGTACAACATTCAATGTTTAAAATCCTGGTTGATTGTCAAACTCTTTTTCCTTATCCTATGTCTTTCACTTTTAGTCGTGGTCCATAATCATACATTGCTAGTTCCTTCATTATATTATACAACTTTTAAATAATGGTCTTATGTTTTCATGTTTGTCATATGTATAAAGTTTAATCCTGATCCATGGTCATTCACTTTTGATTTTTGTCCAGTAGCATACTCCTTTCGTTCTGGTCAATATTTATATACTTTTAGTCCTGACCAAAGTCATGGAATCTTAATGTTTGTGCAAATTCCATACACCTCAAATCTTGGTTTAATGGTATACAATCTTGGTTTAATGGTATACAATGGCAATTTGAAGAAAAAAAACGAGAAATAATAAAATATACAAAACTATCATTCATTGAGTTTATGAGACATTACTCTTTTGTGTAAGTGTTACATGTAAGTTTACAAGAGAGATTATGGCAAGGTTAAAGATAACTTTATAACTATACTATGAGTTAAAAAAGAGGATCTGCATAGGTCTATAAACAGTAAGAACGTACTTCGTTTTAGCCTATGATGTGAATAAAGGTTTAGAAACACAGAATATCTCATTTAGAAAGTTTCACGTTAAAAGAACAAAAACTAGAATGGACCAAAGAGTAAATATGTTTATTAAATTCATCCTCGTTTCCAACATTGACGAGATTTAAGAACGTGTACCTATTTGTTTGACAAATTAGGGTCAAATTATTTTCAACAATTGATAAGAATAAAAATAGTTATTGTTCCAATTAAGGGCCCTTGGTGGGCAGCATGATATTTGCATACACAAAACAGTACAATATGATTTTGTAAAACATTGTCATATTGAAATGAAATATTAAATGTTCATATTAGTAAAAACAAATGTTAATGCCGTATATATACCTGTCAGCATTGTAATATTCAACCCGATCTCAAATATTCTAAAAGTCTCCAATGTCATTACCCTTTTGCCCTTATCCTATTTATGCTTAATAATTACCTCTGAAATCAATGCTTCTTAGAAAAAGTTAATTTTCCATAATTCTGGTGCTTTTGCTTACGAAATAAAGGGGAGGGAAAAAACGAAAATCCCCATCTTATATAACAAAAAGAACCCATCATCTGAAATCCATTTGTAAATTAATCCTATAAACTTAAATCGGATGATGCTCCACGTCTGCATGTTGAGTAATCTTCCCTGTCTTTTATAAGCTAACATCGCACTAATGGAGTGCCAATGATATTTAATTTAATATATACTTATTAGAACTTGTTACGAATAAGACACTTAATTGAACTGATTTATGTCATACGGTCTCTATTTGTAATCTGATTGAGGAAATTCTTTATACTAAGTAGTGAATAAGAAGAATCTGAGAAAATGCTCTACTTATGATCACTTATGGCAGATATTATGAATAATATTCTGTAAGAACCTGTTACACACTATTGATCTAAATGGTTTATGTAAAGGAGAGAAGCATCGATGCACTGTCTATGCATGCCAATGAAGTTTTGGTTCAATCTTAAGTACGCTTTCCCCAGTTTCTCTATGTCGTCAATAATTAAGTATGCATATCAAAAGGAAATGTTTTACAAGAGGTTAGTGAGTAATTACGCATCATGATCAAAGATGAACAACTCGAGAAGTAAATAAGAAATAAAATAGCAACGGAACAAAAACGTTTGCTAGAATAACATATGCACATTTTATGGATACTTATTGACGCCCTAGTCTTAATAGTACTCTTTAAAACGACTAACATGATATTCATAATTTTCAAAAGTAAGGATTCATTAACTAAATTTCTATCGGTATCGTTAAACAGTGCGGAAACATGAATGGACGATTTGTTGATTGCTTGTTGTTTGCTTAACGTACAGCGGACTGCGAGCGAAGTGATCATTGCATTTCCCCTTGAAATTAATTCATAAAGGAATGGTAAAATAGGTACTTGTTTTTTAAAAGTTATGTGAAACTTCAAATATAAAGAAAATACTGAGTTGAATATGTTTAATTTACTTGAATGGTTAAGTTTTACCCTGAAATATGTGTACATGGACTTTCATTTAAAAGAACATCTTTTATCTTCTCCAAATCTTCAGAAATTTTCTGCTATTGAATTGACGGCTTTTTCGTAGGCAGTGACCTTATCCATGACCCCACTCGTTCAAAATTGACAACCGCACGGCGTAAGTACGAGAGAAACCCCGTGATGAAAGAAAAGGTAAACAAACATAGCAGTTAGGAAGATAGTATTAATTGATCCTCAAAGAATCATTTTAATTCACCAAATCATGTTACAGATGTCATGACAAAGTTTCTCTATCCATGCTATCATCTCACTTATTTTTCACGTGTTCCATGATTCTGTGTTGATTGTTTATCAAAGTAGCTATTGGTAAACATCGTCATGCATCAAAACCAGAGAGTTAATTAGCAACTAAAGTTTTTGATCAACAATCACTGTATGCAAATTTAGTTTGCCGATTATACGTTATGGATTCGTAATAAATGTAAAATAACGTGATTAGCGGACTTAGTTAAGGACATATTTTCACGTTATAATTACAAGAAACTTGTTTCATACGACTTTAAAAGAATTGCGGGGGCTGTCACCAGGAAACAAATATGAATTCCAATTTAATTTTAAGAGCTGCCAATAACTTTTTATTGCCTGCTTGATAATTCTATTGAGATGTCAAAATAAAAATTTACAGTTAGAAAGGAGTAGGCCCAGTAAGACCCCTTTTTGGCCCCAAAATGTAGCAGTTTTACAAAATTGTTAAAATGTAAATTTTTAGCTATTTATTGGAAAGAAGAATACTTCTGTTACATAAATATATGCTGTTTTTGACAATACAATGCACATGTATCGGGTACTAGCATCATTAAGTCATGCTAAATTACTGAAATCTTCGAAATTTTAGCAGTTTGGTTAATTTTTAGACGGTTTCCGTCTGAAATGGAAGTGGCCGCATGTTTGTTCATTCTTAATATTTAAATGTAAGTTGTATTTGATGATAATACATAACATATATAAAGGTTGAGAATGAACACGGATGCGGCCTTTTTCATTTTTGACAAAAACCATCTGAAAAAAGACATATTATGGCATATTTGATAGATTTCTCATATTTAAGCTTGAATTTGAGCGTCTTTATTGACTAAATCAGTTCAAATCTTTCACATAAACTAATTGAATCGACTGAAGTAGACACTTAAGTGTTTAAAAAGTGTCCAAAACCTTTCATCAGATGAACCTGAATTTTGAGGCCAAAATCGGCCCTTACCGGACCTACTCCTTTCTGGTTCCTTTAAAAATTTATTCATACTTTGCATTTGAGGAAAATGTTGACCTTGCAAATATGTCTGTTTATTATTTCCATGGTAAGGTTTATTTCGGTTTTTGTGAGAGAAAAAAATGATTCTTACAAAACACACAGCTGAATAGGCGATACTCTGTCAGTACATGACATCAAAAGCAGAATGAAACATTTTCGATGCACGAGCTTGGAAAAACCTTCAAATGATAAATCATACGGACATTAGCAGAATTTAAACAGACAAATTGGAGTTATGCCTCTTAGAGCAACAACCATTTATATTAATTGAAGTTAATCCTTTGACTGCACAACAAAACTATTGGATGAAGCAGAAACTTATTCTTGGTAAACATTTGTCAAAAATATTATACATGAAAATAATATAGAATTATCAGAGAAAGAAAATATCAACTTTGTACAAGAAAAATTTACAATAAATAAACACATGAAGGCGATTAATATACAAGAAAACTATAAAAAGATTTTCTTTAAGAAATTAAACTCTTTAGAGCTATTTTCCTAATGCTTGTAGTTTAAAGGTTTGGTTGGCTTGCTTGCTTTGATTGTATAAATGTTTGCTCAAGAATTGTAATTAAGATTGACATCTGTAATCAATAGATTGGTGGGGCTTCAGCTTGTATACATTATACTTTTAAATGTTATTGGATGTTAAAGTATACTGCAGAGTATAATGAATGCTGCTCCGTTTATTAAAAAGTCCTGGTCACTGAGGAGAGTGGATTCAACAACTGCATGATATGTACATATATAAATTCATGTCTTTTTTATTATTTTTGTGATGTATTGTGTAATGTGTTATTTTGTTTTCGTGTATGCCATCAACCCCATTAGAGTATAATAGTGCATTATTTTCAATAAACGTATGATGTCCAACAGCCCCAGGTAGTCCTGTGAAGTTGCAAAATTTGGAGTGCTATGTTTTATTTTTAATGAAACATTCGAGGTTCTCTTGTTTTAGTGCGTTGTTCTTAAACAAGTTATGCAATAATGTAAAATTATGATCATAAAGGATATTGACATGATAGATCATGATAAAATAATTTTCATGGTTTACATTGATGATTGGCCTATCACCCATTGGATGAAACGGTTCCTGTTTATTATTATTAATATCAAAATCATATTGATAATAGCATACCTCGGATTTCTTTTAGGATTTTTGTACATCATCAGCAAGGAAATGAAAAACAAATTAACTCTTTTAACTCTTTTATTAATTATAGTTCTTCAACTTCAACATTATTCTTTTGATATCAGACCTTGAAAGAATAGGAAATACTAATTGTCCTAAATTTCTTGAACATGAATCCTCATTATTGTGGCTAGGTTTTTTTTGTACTTGTCAGATGTTGGATTGTCCACTGATAGTTCAAAAGACAGACGATCATTCCCATTCTATCAGCTTCAATACAAATTACCCAAAGGATTGACTGGGGTATAGACATATTTTCATCTATGGACTTCCCCTGTTCTGAGGTAAAACCCTTGCTAAAAGTCAGGCGTCTGTTTTGGTGTAGGATATATACACATACGCTGATGTTGAGATGTATAAATACGGAGCCATGTCCGGTCGGAATAGGGACCGTTAATTTCGAGGCACATGTAGGGAGAGTTTCATGCTCTCTGCGCTTTAAAAAACCCTTTGAACAACTAATTGAGGTGACCGTAGATGTTTTTTGTAAGGCAAAATTTCTGCCCAATCCAAAGAACCCTCAATTTCAGTTCGTTTCCAAATTTCCAATCCTTCATCTTGGTCGACCTACCTTGCATAATCTTCCTATTGTATTAATTGTTAATTTTTTTCTCGTCCTGGACATATTTATCCGCTGTACGTTAAGCAATCAACAATAAATCAGTACTAGTTCGTGTCATTGACGGGGAAAATGTTATCATATCTCAGATCTTAATTGATTGTGAATCACTTATTTCACTTTATTCAGAAGGAAACTTTATAGAAATACCGGCTAGATGTGGTATTTCCTGTAAGTGTTGTAAAAATACCGGCTATATGTGGTATTTCCTGTAAGTGTTGTAAAAAACGATTAGAAATGGTATTTCCTGTAAGTGTTGTAAAAATACCGGCTAGATGTGGTATGCTCTGTAAGTGTTGTAAAAATACCGGCTGGATGTGGTATTTCCTGTAAGTTTTTCAAAAAGTGAATAGAACTGTAGCAGAGTACTCTGAATGAATCCTACCGAAATAAGCGATTCTGATTCCCCTGAAGTCGGACCTATTCCTCAAAGATCGGGCCTATTCCTCGTCAATTGAATACAGGATAGTCAAGCTTTATTAAATCTTACTTAGTCAATGTACGCAAGTTTGCACATGTATACGTAGCAGATGTCAACAGTTATTTAATTTATATTTTTGTAGGGATTAATAATCTATATTAATAATATGTTATATTGTTTAAATTATGACAATGAGTTTAATAGGTTATTCGCCTGAAGTTATACAGTCAATGTTCTCATGCTGAAATCCTGTATCCGGCTTATATGATGTAAATTTAGACAAAATATTTAAAAAAATGTTCTCAATATTAAACTTTTATAACATTGTAATCAACGTTATATTGATACTTTGACTGAAGAACTGTGGTTTATGTGGCAAAATGCAATCTCTCAAACAACTCAGAGAATCTACCGAGTGGTGTGTGTTACAGTTGAAAAGTGAGTTTAAAATTGCTGCTGTTCTATTTGAAAAACTTGAATAATTTGATAGCTATTTACTTATGCGAACCTGAGCTTTCTACTTATGCGAACCTGAACTTCAGTTTAAAATACATGTATTAGTATATGAATAATTGTCAGGATATTTTGTCTTCTTTTCAACACCCTCCCTAAACCGATTCTTCAGGCTAAGGGGGATAACCGGTGTTATCTTTGAACTTTTAATATAAGTTAGTCATCACAAATTCATTAGGACTTTAACCAGGTAACTATAAATCAATCAATCGCAGTCATTTGAAATTCGAAAATGTTGTTAAGGACCATTAAACACATGCCATATTCGTCTCTTTTATAGTTCAGTCGAGTCGTTATTGTTTTTGATTATGCAAACATATTTATGTTTTGCTTGACGTAAAATGTTCGATAGAGAAAAGGAAAATTCACGTTTTTTTTATGTAACTAAAGTTTTGAAATAATCGATAGAAAATTTGGTATTAATACAAATAAGGACCCGGTTTACCTGCAAGCCAAAAGTCTTTAGTTCAGTGGTTGTCTTTTTTTTTTGCCGTCTATCATAATTGTTTTTCGCTTAATTTAATGCTTAAATCCGACCGTTAGTTTTCTCGTTTGATTTGTGTCCATGTTTGTTTATACCGGGTCCTTTTATAACTTACTATACAGTATGGGTTTTGCTGATTGTTGTACTTTCTCGAGACTGTGTGACAGAAAGCTCTCATACCTTGTAGGATAATTGTTTACCATCATGATGTGAAGATGACCGTCAGGGGCGGATCCAGCCATTTTTAAAAGGGAGGGTTCCCGACACAGGATAAAGGGGGGGCTTAACCATTCCAACCATATGTCCCCATTCAAATGCATTGATCGTCCAAAAAAAGGGGGTTCCAACTAATATAACTAATCTATACACGTTCCTGTTATACAACTCAATACACAGAGTTGGGGACATTTCTCTAAGGCGTATAAATCTTGTTCTTTTTACTTTGATACCGCAAGTTCGTCGACCTCGAGTAATGTCTCTCGATTTTGCAACACAGAAAAAAGAAAAAAACCCACGTGATTGGGGCATGGACCCCCTTTTTTTCTCTAGAGTACAGGGGCAACACGTATTAACTACAGTTGTTATAAAATTGTTTGGATATGAACAATAACGTATAGAATAAGGGAAAATAAGTTGATATACTACCGAAAATTTATTTGAAAATATTAAACACCACAAAAGAAATAAAAACAGAGAAACTGGGTCTGTTCGTATTACAAACGCCTGTGGAAAACCTCCCTATTTCAGAATTATTCAACGACAATCTTATTAAAATTCAGATCTATCATAACTCGTTTACTCTTATGAGCATAACAGAATCAGAGATCTATATTTTAATTAGATTGGTTTGAAGAAATCTCACAATATCAGCTGAATTACATTATGTAAAAAAAAATTCGATGATGGAACAGTGACTAGATGGAAAACAAACCAATAGTTCATCAAATATGATACTGTAAGGTTGTATTAGGTCACAAGTCATAAACGAGGAAGGTCGTGGCTGCGACAAACAGTCCTATGATTGTAAAGAATTTACTCTCTTCTAAATCACGTTTTCGAGGGATTTTGGATCTCCAAGTGAAATTTCAATGCCTAATTCCGATATATAGAAGTTAATAAGGATAGATGGTACATATACGTGTTCATAGGCCCGATTAAATTTTTTTTTCAATTCTAACTTACATCAAAGACCTCCCAGCTTAAACCATTTTCGATAAGAGTATTTAAGTCTTCTCTTCCATGATTTGTCCAATGTCTGTATAATCTTCAACAGAATTTATAAATATTTTTGAAGTTGTGTTTCCGGTATAGCCCTGTGCAAACATATTTCACAAAGAAGGTCATTAGTAAAAAGTTGCCAAATCAAGAGGAATTTCACATGTATAGGAAAATTAAGATACACAAGTTAAGACTCCATATCGTCAATTTTTAATTTTTACTACACGTGTCTGTATAAGATTTGAAAATAGTATTTGCAATGCGGTCGATATATATGTATAAGAGATAGTTGAAGCATATTGGTCTTCTTTTTTTAAAAATATTTATAAGATCTAGAAATACCTAGTATATGTACAAGCTTGCCTAGTAAAGAGGAAATTCCAACTGGTTTATTTGTTTATTTTCTAGTCTTTCTGGTTTAAATAAGTAGTCTGTCTATATTCTTAAAATTACTGGTCTTTCTAGTTAATTACTAGTCCTTCTAGTAAGTTAACTTTCTACCAAGTAAGTTTTACTAGAATGGTAAGTAATCCCATGGACAGTAAGTTTTACTAGAATGGCTAGTAATCCCATGGACAGTAAGTTTATTTATGTACCTAGTAAATTCTATTAGGTGTTTCTTTTGAGTGCATGGGGATGGCGACACTACTGTTATTCTTCCTGCATGTCTGTCCATTTCCAGTTTGCAGTTCCGTGCTAGTAATTGATGTAGAACAAACACTGGTTCTTGCAAGCCCCTAGTGGAACCGCATTATATCAATACACCAAGCCAGGTAGAAATTTATATTAAGTCCCATGCAGTATAACATGAATATGGAGCATTCTACGTAGAAATTTGAGTTGAATATGGGCAAACTGTTTTTCTTATAAAACCATGCCTTTCACATACTGAGTCATGTTTACGAAGGACGGACCAATTTACTAGAAGGGCAGCCAATATAGTCAAAGGTCATCTTTGTCTGAGGGAGTTTCAACCTTAGTTTTAGCACTAAACTTATACCCTGGTTGGGTTTTATATTGAAAACAATCAAACTAATCAATTCTGTACTATATGTATCAGGCTTCCCAAATTTCTTGTATTTAGTATTAGCATATCTGATGAAGATTATTCCAGAAACACATGCATGTGAATCATATGTTTAAAATTTGAAATCCTGATATTATAAAGTTGTACCAAAACCAAGTAAATGACATGCTACCAGTCTGATTGCTTTAAATAGAAAATTAATTGATATGATTCGTCTTGTCAGCTAGGGGTTTTCTTTGAACAATCATATTACAGCATCAAATTATTTGCAAAGCCTGATTATACTTTAAACAGCATGCAAACTTTAAATAAAAGTATACATGTTTTGCATTAGAATATATTCTTATGAGTGTTAATTTTTGGGATGTATACCGTTAATAGGAAGAGATATGAAACACTATTATACAACATGTACTAGAGCAAAACAATTTAACAGCTAGAGGTTTTCGGGTTAATGTACTACATGTGTATTTATTAGGCTGTATATGTATATTAGATTGAAGTTTTCCTTATGACTATAAATATTTACATACATAATTTTTGTTAGGGATTTAAATTCTAATATTTAACCAAACACAATTTATTGATAAATATATGACTATCATATATAAAATTAGTTTACATTATCGTTATACCTATATAATTTGTGATAACATGACATACAGGCCCTGATCACTCTTTAAATAGCGATTGTTAAATTTAGCCTGCTAACCAAATTCTGGTGGTTGAAGGATTAAAAACTTTCCAAAAAGGACTTTTCAAATTGTTATGTATTAATGTTAAGAGTTTAATCGGGTTTGTGTTTATACTGTACAACTAAAAGTCAACCATTATACATTTGGTTTTGTTTGGGTTTTTTTGTTTGCGTTATTGGAGAGATATATGTTTTATCAACAGTTTCGTCAGAACATCAGTGTACGTTGTTAACTTCTGTAATCACTCACCTGGTGTATACTGAAATCTTTCGTTGATGGAAAGAAAGATTTGAGTAAATAAAAATAGTCAATTGTTGCATAAGAAGGACATTATTTTGCAATCAAATTTGGATTAATTTAGAGGACATAAAAAACGCCTAAACCTTGTTAAAATGTCAGAAAAGGAAGAAAAAGAAGCGAAATTCTGTAAGTATTCAAATCAATATTTCGAAAAATTATTTATAAACTATCAAAACTTTGGAATTTCAAATATTCGATTCTAACGAAAACATTTTGTAATTTGACAGTACTGAAGGACGTGTCATTGTGTGCATGTAGAAGCAGCAAACATGCATATTGCAGCTTGCATATGTAGCTGAATGCGTAATATTGGTTGTAAAAATTATATGAATGTTGATATACGCATTGGTTGTAAACCGTTTATTTACTAGTTGTCAGATTTGGCTCTGGCATACCTTGTAACACATTTGCTCTTTTATATGAAAATATAATAAAGGTGTTGCGTGTTGCAAAGAAAATCTGCAACGTGGGTGGCAATCATTCTTATGGTTTCACTATTGTTTTATGCATAATTGTAGATAAATACATTCAATATATTGTTTAGTGGCATACTCATGTTCAATAACTTCTCTTTATATTATTGCGTTTTATTGGTTGTGTAGTACTCTTAGGATAAATGCTAAAGTGGTTTGAAGTATACGTAGCAAAATAGCTGTCTATCTATTTTGTATTTTAACAACTACCCTTCTAATAAAATAGGAAATCCAGTCAATGTATATCCGAGTGTATCTGTCTATACTGTCACGGAAAAGATAACCTAATTCGCTATCCTTTGTAAATGTGTTCGTATCATTTTTTTTAATTTCCATTATTGTGGGTTTTTTTGGTTCTTTTTCCCTTCTAACTTACTGATCTATGAGTCTTTTAAATATGCAACAACACATAACTGTGTTAATGGATCGCCCTCGAGCATATTCAATACAGTATATATTCATTTAAAACGCATCCATTGCACATACAATTAATATGGTAACAGCTGTTCTATAAAAAGAACACATAAGTGTATTCATTAATGCAAAAAACATCTCTATTGAAGACACTACAGGAATTACAAATATTATGATGATTATATTTATACGTACATCATGTCTTAAATAATGATATCCAAGGTCATGTACGTTAATTATGACAGTGATTTGCATATTATTATGCTTGTATTTTTATTTTGTCGTTATAGTAATTTGTTAAAGGTTAAAGGTTTTGCACCCATTGCTATGGAAGGAAAAAAGGGGGCAATTCCACTTTCATGAATAACCTTTAGTCCCTATCCTAAGCATATGACATAGTATGGTAGTAAGCAAACAAATAATAGTGCCAACAACTACGGCTTCAGAATGAATATGTATAAATAAATCATGTAAATTGGAAGGATTCGGAAAACATTGTTTTGGATTTCAAATGAGGTTTTCACTATTTCATTTCTAGAGGCAAAACTAAAATCTATATACATGTAATAACAATATACAATAAACAGAGAACTTGCCGAAACAAGTATCGAAACAAAGATTAAAGTTGGTCGTTTTAATTTGTTCCTCACAAGTTCTTGTTTACATTGAGAACCGTTAGTAAACATATTTATCAATAAATGAAAGAGTGTTGAATTGAAATTTACCAGCTTTATTGTCATATTTCGTCTTTATCTTATTTCACGTTAGTACAAACAAGTATAGTTATCAGTTTACAAACCTTGATGAAAAACCGACCAACGTACTGAAATTGCACCATTTGTCAGGAACTAGAAATTTACGAACACACTTTTAAATCTTCTTAATTTTAAATTGATCTACGTAGTGTATACGGCCATCTATATATTAGAAGAAATGGTTCTTATATATTTATAGCACATCCATAGTGAGGGTGGAATTTCGAATAAAAAGCACCGTTAACTTTATATATGATAGCTTATTGATTCCTATGCATCCCAACACACAGTAAGTGGGTTGAACACTTACAAACATGCTTAACCCCACCATATTCTTTATGTGCCTGTACCAAGTTAGCCTGTTATTTTAGTGGTTTTCGTTGATTGCTGTCCGTCATATTTGTAATTCGGTTATTGTTTTTTTGTTTTTGTCAGATAAAATCAGGCCTGGCATTTTTTTTTTAATTGTTGAACTTTTTTCACGGAGGAGGCCTTTCATATCTGGCTATATGGTATGGGTTTGGCTCATTGTTGAAGACCGTGCGGTGAAAAATAGTTGCTTAAATCCACGTCATTATGTCTCTAGTGGATTTCCAATCGCACCACATCTCCGTATTTTATATACATTTGTACATATTACAAATGCATGTAGTTCTAATCCACCAATAAAGCAGTAAGGCATCTGAAGATTATTCGTTCTAAAGTTATTATTGTTGATTTTGTATATTTTCATATTTTGTGATTTTCATAATCATCCCGATTGGTTTTCGATCTAAATCGGCCTAAAAGTTTTATGTATTTTACGCTTGATTATTATAATCCTTTCATTTACATTAATTATTAAAGATTTATATTCGTCTCAAGCTATGTTCAAACATTGCGCAATAAAGAATATAGATAATTTGACACGTAATGATAACTACCGAAAGCGACTCTTGTCAAACTGTAATAAAATATACTGTTTATTCTATAATCCCAGCTTTCGGCAAAACGCGAAATTATATCATTCGGCAACTTAATAATTTGATTCGTTCAATTGCGCATGTCAATCAGACTTTGCATTTGTATGTTTTATATGGTTTTATGTTTTTATTCGGTTATGTTTTTGATCATTGAAATATACGGATGTGAATTAAATATGCAAAGTTTCCAGCTACTTGGACTTAATATTATAAAGCCAACTAGTTCCCCCGAAACTTAAATATTTGACCGAACCTACAAACAACGTATTTATAGTATAGGGTTGTCTATATTAATATCAGGCATACTTAGGTTGAGTTGTACTGAAGCATGAGAGGCATTGCCACTGTCCTATATATTGGTTTCACTCAGAGATCAATTTCAAAAGTTAAACTGTACATTGAAAAGTTTGAATATCAATATACTTGTTATAATCTGTTAGGCCTTTCAAGTTCATTTTTCTAATAGATATTTTTTCAATTTGCCAAAATCCATCCAAACTATAGATTTGAGTCATCTTGAAGTATTTCTGATTTGATTAGTGGCATAGAAATATGACAAAAAAAAAAAAAATTTAAGAAGCACAAATACAAAGCTCAAAATACGTACATTGTACCTTAAGCTAAGAAAATGCTTATGATACTGTGATTTTAAGTTGAGATTAAATGCAATTCGGCAATTTTCCCGACTGGCGAAATAAAAATAGGGAATATTGTTTCTACATCAATTATAATAGTCTTTACACTAAATCCATTGGATGTTGGATGTGTACTGATTGATATTTTAGTCTTAGATACATGATTTTGTTCAGTAGTTGTTATTGGCTTTGAACTAGCTGTCAGTAACTGCGAATACTCTCAGATCTGTACTTGGTGTCTCTTTGTTTTTGAGATGTATAAGTACTCGTCCACGTCCACTTTGTGTTTTTGTTAGATGTATTTCTATTTGTATCCATCTGATGAGTTAAGCCTTTTTCAACTGATTTTTATAGTTTGTTCTTATGTTGTACTGTTACACCACTGTCCCAGGTTAGGGGAAGGGTTAAGCGCACACAAACATGTTTAACCCTGCCACATTCTTTATGTGCCTGTCCTAAGTCAGGAACCTGTAGCTCAGTGGTTGTCGTTGGTTCATGTCTGTCATATTTGTTTTTCGTAAACTGTTTTGTTATAAATTAGGTCGTTAGTTTTCTCAATTGAATTGTTTCATATTTTTCATGTCGGGGCCTTTTATAGCCGACCATACGGTATGGGATTTTCTCATTGTTGAAGGCCGTACGGTTGCCTATACTTCCCTACATCCACATCATTTGAACTTTGGTGGATAGTTGTCTCATTGGCAATCATACCACATCTCCTTATTTTAATATTTATAACAGAGTAATAACAATTGGAAACTTGTATATACTTAATTTCAATCAAAGACAAGATGATGTGAACGGCTGTGTCGAAGAATTTCTAGTATTAAGCAAATACTTTTAAAATAGTTGAATTGAAAGTTAGGTCGTATGATAGTCTTTGGTTCGTTTTAAATTTAATAAAGTAATCACAAAACTGGGGTTGAGTAAATTTCGAGGGCCAGATACTCAAAGAACCATGGAAAATGATTTTTCGTTTGTTTGACCTTCCTCATCTGAAAGGACATACCTTTTGCGATCTCGGGTCATAACTTTTTTGTTGATCTTTTGATATTTGGTATGTGAGTAAATTTTTCCGAGATAATAGGTTGCATACCACTGGGTCTGACTTCTGACCTTGACGTTTGACTTCAATGTCAACATATAGTTTTTTAATGACATGATCAAGTCCGGGTCATAACTTTTTTTTCAAATTTTGGCAGCCTTAGTTGATATTTGGCATGTGTTTACATCACCCAGAGACTACGTGTTGCGTACCATTAGACCTGACCTTGAACTTCAAGGTCAATTTTCGATTTAAGTGCCATGATCGTGTTCGGGTCAAAACTTATTTATCTTTTGACAAAGGCCTTAGATATAATTTTTACCATTTGGGTACACCACCATTAAGGTGGTATGCTACAAAAGCGTTGGATGTGACTTTTGATATTGGCATTTTGCCTCAAGTATAAAAATAAGAAGATGTGGTGTGATTGCCAATGAGACAACTCTCCACAAGAGACCAAATGACACAGAAATTAATAACTATAGGTCATCGTACGGCCTTCAACAATGAGCAAAGCTCATACCGTATAGTCAGCTATAAAAGGCACCGGAATGACAAATGTAACACTATTCAAACGAGAAAACTAACGGCCTGATTTATGTACAAAATAATGAACGACAAACAAATATGATATACAACAACAAACGACAACCACGGAATTACAGGCTCCTGACTTGGGACAGGCACATACAGAATGTGGTGGGGTTAAACATGTTCGGCGGGTGCCCAACCATCCCCTAACCTGAGACAGTGGTGTAACAGTGCAACATAAGAACAAACTATAAAAATCAGTTGAAAAGGCTTAACTCATCAGATAGATACAAAGCAAAAAAAAAGTAACAAAAACACAGAGTGGACGTGGCAGGGTACTTATACATCCCCACAACAAAAAGACAATAAGTACAGATATGAGAGTGCTCGCAGTTACTGACAGCTAGTTCATAGCCAATAACAATAAAAAAAAATCATGCAACTAAGACTAAAATATCAATCAGTACACATCCAACATCCAATGGATTTAGTGTAAAGAAGTCATAAACAGTCAGAGAAAAACATGACCTTGTGCAATGTCAAGATACGGGTATCGACAGATTGTAGAGCCATGAATATGCATATGTATATAGAAATGATATTTAGTTTGATTTTAATTTACTGATAACAAAATCAATATTAATATCAATATAAACAATATTCAAAGATTTAATTACAGTGTTGAATTGGTAACCTTTTAGAATAAATTTATTTAAAGGATCGATAAGTTTACCCGGATCGTTTCTAAATTTCCGGGCTCGGAAAACAACATCTCCGTTATAATTAGGATGTGCTATCCCGTTTGAAATAAGTTTTCTACAGGTACAACCAAACTTCTAAACCAAATCTTTATATCTATGGAAGAAGTTAGTAAAGGTTTTAATTAATTTATGGTAACGAAATCCCTGACTTAATAATTTACCAGTAGAACATAGATTACGTTCGTTGAAATCAAAAACGTCACAGCAGACACGGGCATAGCGAACGAGTTGTGATATATAAACACCGTAAGATGGTGCCAAAGGAACATCACCGTTAAAAAAAATGAAAATTAACAATAGGGGACGAAAAATCGTCCCTTTTGTCGTAAATTTTAGTGTAGAGTTTCCCGTGTGAAACTGAAATATCTAAATCTAGGAGAAACAGTTATTACCATTTATATTTGATTTATTTAGAGTAAGTTCCTTTAGGTAAATTTCGGCAGTATATTTAGAAAATTCGTGATTATTTAACGAAAAAATATCATTAAGATAACGGTAAGCTAGTGTTGTTGAATTTATCAATTAAATGCAATTAAGACGGGTCTTTACTGAGTTTGATCATAAACTGTGATTCATAACAGTACAAGAACATGTCTGCTTTTAAAGGGGCGCCATTGGTGCCCATAGGAATACCTACAACCTGTCGATAAACTTTATTGCCGAAACGTAAATAAATATTATCAAGGAGAAAATTAACAGCTTCAATCATCTCATCACACCTCCAGTAAGTATATCTAGCATATTTACCTTTCTCATTAGAGAAGAAGGCTTAAATGAATTGCAGCAAATATATTTGCATTCAGATTTATCAAACGACCAGTTAACTAAATAGGAAAACTTTTATTTGATAAGATTGTGTGGAAGTGTAGTGTAAAGAGTTGAAAATTCAAAATTGTCAACAGAATCAAAAGGACCACCAAAAGCACGTAATTGATCTAAAACATCCAAAGAATTTTTTACACTCCAAAATTAATTCCACTATTTTCATATATTTTATTACAAAGTTAATGATAAGTTCTTTTCTAGTAGTTAAGGAACTAGTTAAAGGCACATACAGATTAGTTGTAGAACACTTGCTAGAGGCCGAGATGAAACGATATTTTACTGGTTTTTTGTGTAGTTTAGGTAACCAAAACATAGTAGGGACCTTCAAATGTTCAGAAGAGGCCTTTAGCTGTGATGTGGTTATGATATGTTTGTTTACTATATGACTCTCTGTGGAGCGCACGGACTTGAATGTAGAAGAATTTAAAATCTCATTCTTAAGAACGTCCGTGTAGTATTGACGGCATACCACCACCACATTGTTGGCTGATTTGTCGGCCGGTACAAACACAAACCGCTTTGAAAGTACTTGAAGTTTGTTTTTTATTATTCTAGAAATAGACGTATTATGTAAAGGTCAACGTCTGGTATCATGACATAAACATATTGTGCTTCATTAATTAGATTTGAAGTCCTACATTTCCCATTGAATAACATAGGGCATTTGAGGTATAGGTTTTAGTCAACTTATTCATTTCAAGTTTATTTAATCATGTAAACTTCGACGAAAATCAGACTGGGACCCCCTCAGAAACATCTGGAACAGCGCTTGCTAACAGATACCCTCCTTTTCCCGTTTCGAAAATATGGTGTATGCTAGTATTGATAATACCCAACAACAAGCAAACGGTGAAAAATACATGTTTAAAACATATATAATGTAATAGTTAGCATACGAATATAGTACGATTACTTCCCTTACACAGAAATATTTGGATTTTATCTGAAATTAATTCAAAATTCCTCGCTAGTCGAATCCCCAAAATCTAAAATAAATGAAATCAATAGAAGAAGAATGCGGTATAGGTGTTTAGCTCTTTATTTTTCAATACTTCAATAGTTCTGTATTGTCCGACTAAGGATTTGATCTTAAAAGTACATACTTTTAAAAGCGGGAGTGCTTTGATTTATTACTAATTTCGTCAAAGTCAAAATCCGTTATGGTTATATTGCCATAATTGTGTTCTTATTGGATATTGATTTCAGTTTATGTGAGAATCAATTTCTTGCTTTTCATTCTTATAGTTTCCATGAATATCAACAATAAATAAAATTACATATTTTCGATTTAATATAAAATCATATATAGATGGTTTATACATTTCAGATGTATTAATAGCCTAATCTCGGTAAAATGTTGCAGTAATTCTTCTGTAGACTCTCGCTTCATTAAACTCTAATGTATATTTTACATCTTTGACATTCAGGTAATAAATATTGTTGATTTCACAACTGTCATACAATACCATTAATATTCACTGCTAACTTTGCTGTATATTTGGACTTTCCTTGACACACGTGTCTCTAAAACAACATTGTTACATGAGGATTTCAAAATAGCACCATCATCATTTAAACACCACATGAACATATGCAGCTCACCTGGTCCAATAACATGATTCTTTTTGTTCGTTCCGAGCGTCACTGTTGTTTTTTTTACATTTCAATAACTCTCGGTAACTAAACTGCAGAGACTATTACTGTTTAATGGGTCAGAATTTTATATTTTAACTAGACAATATAGAAATAAGAATTAGACTAACACTGCAGGCAAATGATCCTTAATTTATCATTTAGAAACTTCTCTAAAATATAAGATGGATGCTACCACAGGAAAATCTTGTCGTGAACCATTAAGTTTAAGGTGATTAGACATGGGAACTATACTGGAACTTGAAGCCCTATCAGTGGATCTCGGAGCCCAGAAACATTGTTGATAGGAGCCTATAATCTATGATGTGGATCATGGAACCCTACAATCAAATTAACTCCCAACTTTTCAGCAGACGTTAGCAATTTCAATGAATGAATACATCAATACATATCGAAGACAAATCTGTCTCAATTTCCGTTAGAAAAAAAACCGACGGTAATGAAATTAATAAATTGGGAAGTAAATAAAATTGCAATGCAGAAAGTTCTGTTTATTTTCGATTGATTTTTACGAATAATTTCTATTTATTGTTATTCAAATTGATTCATCGCACACCTAAGACAGTGAACCATTCTCGGGTGCATATTAAACCTTGGTGTATAGAATAATTAATCCTATTTATGTCTCAACACATTGATCTCTTATTGTGATTGTAGGAAACAATCCGATTATCGAACTTAAATATTTCTTTGCATTCATGGTCGCATTTTCTTAATGACATCAAGTGCTATTGATTTGTTTCCATTTTACATAGAAACTTGGGAGAATGCAAGCCTTTTATAATAATACAAGTATCACTTCAAAGGTTTTTAGTATAAACAAATCCTAACCAATGTCCTCTCTCCCCTTTGTTTCAATATTCTGACGCTCGCGCAAAATAGAGCGAGATATCTTGAAGTAATATTTTTTTTCTTGGAAAGCGATTGTTTTAACTTTAGACTACAATCAAATAATTTGGCATTCTTTGTTAGCTCATCGGAACTATGGCCGATTTCATGCATCAACTCACAAACCGATTAGTACCTATTCATCTGTTTGGAAACGATGCAATTTGATACACATTTTTTTACAAACTTGTCAATGGTCGTCTACGTTGCATTCTTCGCTTGTCAATAGTCATATACCTTGTCTTCGCTTGTCAATAGTCATATACCTTGTCTTCGCTTGTCAACAATCACCTACCTTGTCTTCGCTTGTCAACAATCGTCTACGTTGTCTTCGCTTGTCATTTTTCATCTACCTTGTATTCGGTTGTTAATAGCCATCTACCTTGTCTTTGCTTGTCAACAGTCATCTTCATTGTCTTCGCTTGTCAACAGTCATCTACGCTGTCTTTGCTTGTCAACAGTCATCTTCATTGTCTTCGCTTGTCAACAGTCATCTACGTTGTCTTTGCTTGTCAATTATCATCTACGTTGTCTTCGCTTCTCAACGTAACGTACTCGACTCGAATGGGGGACATCGTGGGTTCGATCCCTGCTGTGTTATACCAACGACATGAAAATTGTTATTTCTTGTTTCTCTGCTATGCACGGCATTTGGGAATAAGAGCAAAGACTGGTCGATCCGCACGTTAAAATCCGGCTCAGTGCGTCGGCCTTGTACAAAGCAGGGTTCTCATTCATATCGTATTAAAATGTTCTCGTCCTAAATCTGCATTTATTTTGCCACTGGACGTTAAACAGCAACCCATCCATCAAAGGTCAAACACGTTGTCTTCGCTCGTCAATGGTCATTTACGTTGAAATGATTTGTCTTCACATGTTAAGTTCGTCATGCAGTTTAAAAAAATATTAATTTCAGAAAAGACATACAAATATTCTAGCCTCTCCTGTACGGCTAGACCAATGCTTACAGTCATACAACTTTCGAGTACGACTATCGTTCTCGGACTCAGAAATGTACCCATCAAAATACTGGATTTGGTGTTTTAAACACAATGTTTGTGCTCTGAGTAATGAGTCAAGTTTTATGACCGAGAGCCCAGATAGCCTGGGCCTACGTCATAAAACTTTACTCACTACTATAGAAGAAAAATTGTGCTCGAAACCAAATCCAGTATTTTGATTGGTTGATTTCTATGTCTGAGTTCGATAACCGTACTCGAAAATTTTATGACTGCTAGGCTTGGGCTGAGGAGGATTTAAGAGCCGCGTCCGGTCGGAATTAGGGCGTTAAATACAACGCCACATGTTAGGAAACTGACACTCTCTCCAAATGTAAAATAACTATTGCACAAATCTTTAAACGGTCAGTAGGTGACCTGTTGCAAGGAAAATATTTTGCCTCTACTTAACATACCGCTTTTCCGGTGGCAATCCAAATCATCTGCCCTTCATTCCCGTCGATCCACTTTTTGGAACCTACATATTTTAATTATCTAAACTTTCACGTCCTGACCATGTATGACATACCTGCCATTAATTGAACGTTGGGCAAATCGCTATTGATAAATCAAGCATCCTTTCTAATATGTTTCGGGTTTTCGATATATAAGCGCTTCTTTATATACATTTCCACAATTTTATTGTGGGCAGGCAACCCTGTCGGTGGGGGGATTCTGGATACCGTGGGTATACCTACCAACCATGGTAACATTGATGCAAACCGGTGTAGTAGAGGTGAAAGACTGGCCAAAGGTCAAATTTAAAAGAACATAGAGATTGGCATCGTAAAACAGAACTTTTGGTCAATCATCTTTCTTTTTACAGTTTGAATTGTTCATAGGTTCTTTTATCCACATGAAACCTATTCATTTTCATAAAAAGGGAGGCAAAAAGTCTGTCTATGTTACCAAATATGTGTTTATTCGTAGTCATTATGTTGTGTTATAGTGCCATGCACGTTTGGTGCAGTTCCCTTCACTATAGATAATTACTTCATGGTCAAAAGCTTTTTCCTCTGGAAAAGAGGTATAATAAGAACCAGTCTCGATACCGGTTTTTAAAAGTTTGAACTTTCATCCTATGCATTATAATGATACTTAGTTTATTGATCATTTATTAAATGCATGTTAGTGTATTTAAAACAGATTATTAAACTATACCTTAATAAAGGTGATTATGTGTCAATGATAAATACTATATGTTATGCTTGAAATACCCGACAAGGGCTCCTAACAATACAGGATTGTTCAAGTTCAATCAATAATCCCAATTGATCAGTCGTGTCCGTCTATTTTTTTATATTATAGTGCACATTGTCGAATTATCTGTTGAATTTAAACTTTTCAGTGTATATCTGTTGTCCTACATAGAAAAACAGCTGTTACATGGCTATGTATGTAACAGAAAAACATTGCTCGTGAAATCGATTATTGAATCAAATTCTGTGATATTTTTACCTTTCAAAAGGACTTATTTGGGATCTAGAAAACCTCAGTTGTACATTGCATCGGGGAATATTCCAGGATTTTCAATTAGAAAGTGAATATGAGCAAAAAGGACAAAGGCAATGTTTGTAAGTAAACGCTTATATTTTTCCTTTTTTTCCAATCGTATAAATGTTACTTTATTTGCAAGAAGATGTATATCTGATGAAAACAGTTTTATTTGTTGTAATATGTATATGGATCGTAAAGATATGCCTTATTTTTCACTTTGAACCCCGAAATGAACAGTTAAAAGTAAATTACTTTTTGTATGCTTCGTGTCTATCTAATATACTTTTCATGAATAATTTAATAAATTTACATCAACATTGAACAAATATAATGGAATGCATTTGAATCAACAAATATATGAACAGATCAAGAATGAAGATGAGGAATTAAAATGAATAATACCCTATATTTTTTTTGGGGGGGGGGGGGGGGGGGGGGGTAGGGGGGACAACATAAAAGGGACTCAAATAGAGATTTCAATTTCGATTATCTTTTACAAACTTAGTTTTTTTCTTAAATTATGTTGAATTTCCATAATAAACACTCGAGTGTTCCAGTTGTGTGCCAAGCAAGTACCAACATAGTTTATTGGAATGATTGGTGATTGTCTAACGTTCAGTGGAAAACATCACACGCGTATATTCCAGGTGTGATATTTGTGAATTTTAGTCAAACTGAAAGTATAAAAATGTCATAGTTATACAAAAAAAATAATGCATGATTGCCACGGGTATTTTACATTGAGAAACTATAGACCAAAAGATCGTACTTTAGTTTTATGAAATAAAGACGAATCGCCTCTTGATTTCCCTTAAACTAATAAACATGTTTACTTTGATTTAAATATACGTATTGACAGTAGATAAAATTTCATTAAATCGTCTTATCTTATTTATAATTTACAATGCTCATTTAAAATACGAGGAAGGTTTATTTGAACAAGTCACATAAATTAAATCCTAGTAGGTAACGGGAATATATTGTCTCGAGTTACCCAGTACAATAGAATCACTTAGCAGTTTAGACTAACTTGCGTAATGATCTTACTAAAGATTATACGATTGTTTGATAGGTGTAAAACTAGGAGATCAGCAGACCTAAATATTGACGCAGGTATATATATAAACATTCAACCAAAACGAATAAAATATGAATAAGATTTTTTCGAAACTTGTGAGATCAATTGTTCTTATAAAAAGAGAACTAGCGTACGGCCGTACTCTAGATAATGATTAAAAACTGTATAATTTTGAAACTCGATCTTATTTTTGCATCTCCCCCAAAAAATAAAAAAAAACGGAGCTAGAACCTGTATTCCCCTACCTCATTTCCCCAGCACATCGCCTATCATGATGCTGCTAAAATCTACATTCCACAGTACCTTTTGAAATGTTTAACCGTTTGATATTTGACCTTTTATACCTTACCATACAAAGCATGAATTTCGCTTATCATTGAAGACTGGGTACCTGTAGTTGCTTACAACCATTGTGGATAGTTGTCTCTTTCGCAATCACATCACATCTCAGTATAATATTTCTGAAGATGTCTTTTGGTTAATTTTGTCTTTGAATTGCTGTCTCATTGTCTTATTCCACACATCTTCTTTTGTTTATATCCCAATACGCGTCGGCGTCAACAGTTAGGTTCTGTTTGTGGTGAAAGTTGTTTTTAGAAATTAATAGCTTCGTTAAACCTTCTTGGAATTTTGAAACTTGGACAGAACCTTTTTCGTGATCAAAAGACAGTATGCAGGGTAAAATTTTGAAATTATTTTTTTTATTCATTATTCTATATTTTACTGATAAATGGTCTTAGTTGTTTTTTCAAAGTTAACATAAAGATTTAGTCTAAGGTTAAAGTTTTTCCCCAGACATCAATAAATTTGTCAAAACCTCATGAAATTTGGACAGAAGCTTCTTTGTGATCAAAAGACAGTATCCATATTTCCGTATTTTACTGACAAATGGACAATTTTACAGTCATGAAGAAAATCATACACACATTTAAAAAAATACCCAATAACTAAACAGGCAAACATTTTGATGCCAAATTCAATCTTAAAATTAAAATTGTTCTCGTTAAAAAATGAGATCTAGCAAATTACACAACTGTATAGATCTATAATGTTCTTAGTTTGGCCTGTTTAATGATTTTGATAGTCTTAAATTGTTGTCGTAATCATAAATTATGTGCGCGCGAATTAAACAGCCTGTGTCAGAAGTAAGCAATTTAATAGGAAGTAATAGTTCACGATAATTTATTTACCTTTGGTCACAAAATATTCAATACATACTACATACTACATAAATACCTGGGTACCTCGAATTCGTGTGCTTATACGTTTCGAATAAAGTTATTTTATCAGAAACTGTAACATCGGTGTATGAGGCTGTCGTAATCTTGTGGTCTTTGTTGGTTTGCTTTTCATTCTTTTTCGGGTATACTACACACCAAAGCCGCTATGTCTATATTATCAATAGTGATATTAGAATATTATAATAAAGTCTGGTAGAAGTTTTCATGTTCACAATTACGCATAAAAGATGTATCTGATTCTTGGCACCTAAGATAAAGGCAGATTTATAACTGTGTGGAAAAAATTAGATTTCTCGTTAAGTAAACTATCTTTAGTTCTAACGTGATATTAAAACAAATGTTTCCTCAGAGGATCTAATTTGTGAAGTTTCCAAAATACACGATAAAAGCTAAAAATACAATGCGACTTAAGATGCTGTATTAAATAACAGATACCAGAACTAGTTATAACAGATGGGAGAAAACACAAGGTCATAGTAGTTAGGGGGGATAACTGGCAGCAATAGAAACTTCAGAGGATTTAGATTTGGGAAAACAGGGTGGGGTGTAATAGTGATTAAATGCATTAGTTTTTGTTTCGATGAATATTAATATTTTTTCTGGAAAATGTCAACCACAGTGTCACACTGAGTAACTATATGACCACAGGTTCACACGAGTTTCCTTTTCCAAGCGCAACTGACATATGTGATCCCATGGAGTATACTCGGGGAAAGTAATTTGAAGAATTTTGGGACTTAAATACTGTCACAATTTTGATAAATATATTCGTATAGGGTCCGCAATATTTACCAAAGTTATGGAAACTTTATATAAAGTACCATTAGTAATAAGTGCTTTTGGAGAAGGTTTGTAATCCTCTGATCAAAGAGCGAGTACATTCATCGGATTGCAACCCCCAAAGCAGTAAATTTGTTAAGTGAAATGATCCAGCGATAGTAATGTCCACAAAGTTTAGCATTTGCTACTATTTATGTCGTGTTTGATATCAAAAGTAATTGATATTTGTATCAAGCAATAAGTGCAGTTTGTTATAGAAGTAAGATTTTTTTTAACTTTTTCAATTAATTTTATTAGAGACATTTGTTAGTTGTGTTATCGTGACTATATGAACAAGTTTTGGATTAAGATTAAGACGTGATGATACATACTGACAACAATGGTCATCAATTCATTTTACATGTCAAGGCACACACTTCATAAAGAGTAAAAAGTATCAATTAACACTTAATTAAATCTGCTTTCGATATGTTTCATTGCTTTGAAACAACTTGTGTATTTCTAAACGTTTCTAGGCATAGGTTTTAAAAGCGTTATTTTTGAAAGAAAATAGGAGTGTTGAACAATAGAGAGAACCTTGTAACGCACAGGTTCGCCCTGCAATCGACACACGAGTGGCGTTGGGTTGATGTATGTTTTGTGCACTACCTGTATATATGAGCTGCATCGGATAGAAATCGACCTTATGCAATGAATATCAATACATCTGTTAACTTAATTCGGGTTAAAAAATCTCTATGCAAAGTCTGTAACGGTTTGAAAATTGAGTTGACATAAGAATCCAACAAAACAGACATAAAATCATCTATTGTTTCGTATTTGAATGTTCCAAAACCAACCAAAGCATTATACATGAACATGTTTACGCCGCGTCGCGCACTTGCATAAGGTCGATTTAAAGAAGTGCTTATATACTTCGTATAAGAGATCAATTATTTTATTTCCAATAGAGGACCCATGATGGGCAAAATCAGTACAATGATTAATAAATTAAACACTTACAATATAGGTAATACAAAAGAAAAAACAGCTCAAACATGGAATATAATATGAGTTTATAATATAACCATATAAACCATAATTTTCAGTGTTCGTGTCTTGTTGACGTCGACCATTAAACTCGTTTCATGGCAAAAAAACAAAAGACCCGTAATACCTTATTAAACAGAATCTGTCAAAATAACTTGACAGGGTGGTTTTTTTTTTCGCTTGATAAATATACAATAAACCCATTTTAACCTAGGAACCCCCTTAAGCCTGGAAATCTTGTGATTGTCTATTCTATTTTGAATATCTAGCTGGGACCAATAGAACAATTTACTATCAGTCCCAGCTAAAATGATTGAGGAGATTTTGATAAAAATGTTTGGTACAATGGAAAATTTAGTGATTCTTCTTGGCTGCCATCGATACATGGGCGCGTTTTTTAGTTGACTCTGAGAATGTGTTTGTTTCACTAACCTTGGAAAAATTAAGCCCGCCGTAACTCTCCCCATTATGAGGCAGCAACTATGAGAAATGTATATACGGTTACCGGTCGAAATAAACAGAGGGTATACAGTATTTCACACGAACAAAATAGCTAGATAATTTGAATGTGAAATTTGCAGATTGTCAGTTTATATAAACAGAATAAAATATTCAGCATTTTCACAAGAGTAGTCTCTCTTTGATTGTAAACGTGAATGGAGGTTCGCCAGGTACTGTACCTGTCGACCTGTAATACAGCATAACGAACAACAGATAAAAAACTTTCACAGAGATTGTACTGATTAACAAGCTGAGAAGACAAATGAATCTATTAATAGAATCTGAATTAACAAAAATACCAGATATTTTATAATCTGCTACTATAGTTTTTCATCCTGTAACAGAGGTATTCTTAAAGATTATTGATTATGTAAAGGTGACATAAGAACTCGCAGTATAATTGTTTGAACTAGGCGTAATGATGAAATTTTATTTAGAGAGTCGCGATGAGTTAGATCAACTGCAGAAATCCAGACACTTTCAAAGATGGTTTCAATTCCCAAGAAAAGCCTTGAGGGCAGTGGTTAGTGAAGTTTACCTGTTCGCAAACATTTGCTTTCTATATAAAACGGACCATACATAGAACCTAAATATAATTTTACTAAGCTACTATCATAAGAAATGTCGATAGAGATAAAATTATGGTTGCTAACGAAAATGATATTGCAGTCGAAGACTAAAAAAATATAATTAGCCTGTTAAATTAAAGCACTTTATCTCTTGAAAAGTAAATCCTGCTATTTTACACTCAGATATCGGCGGTAGTACTTTAAAATATCCATACCATACGACAACGTCGACCTTGTGTGCAATATTAATGGTTAATCTGTGTACAAAATTAAAATATAAAAAAAAGTTTAACGTTTAGTATGAATAAATTAAATTGATGTAAAATATTTCGTCTGAAATTTAGCCGTACACATTTTGTTCTCCCCTCAGCAGGAGGCAATTCTGCATGCAACGACCTACATTACTCGGTCAACTGCATGCTCCATATAAAATATAAAAATATATTTTTTTGTTAATCGGCTTCCTTTGGGTTTGTAACACAGTTCACATGATTTATGGATGCTTGTATAGAATGACTACCTTGCAGATCAACTCATGCCGTGTATAAGTTAGTCATACAGGACAGTTTATATGTTTTTATTTTATACGTCTTTCTATGTGACAGCTCTTCGACGGGCATTCTTTATTGGATAACCACTAATTACATAGACTTAGTCTGAAATTTAGACCAACAATGTTAGATCTGTAACTTTGCGGTATCATACTGCTGGATGCGGTATCATAATCCTCAATGGGATTTGAACCCATTATGATATCAATAGTTATACAGGACTAACACCATCATAATCATATACTTCTGAAATTACGCCCAACAATGTAAAGCCCTGTGCACATGGTGAAAATGTACACGTGCATATTAACAGGGGTAAATTTGCCTATGTATGTAAATATACAATGCGACCACAAGGTTTTAAAACCAGGGATGTATTTGTTTTAATAAGAAGTATTTTTTTTTTAAAATTGAACTTGATCATTGAATCAAGTGATATCCAAGTCTAATGTTCAAAATCGACAGTGCCTCCCCTTTATATAGCGGCAGGTGTATCTATAGGGTCATCCAAATGCGGATCCAGTATTTTACAAAACGAACTCATCAAGGCAACGTTAGGAGTGGGACATGAAAATAGTCAATGCTTTAACCATATATGTAGCTTCTCTGTATCGCACAAAAGCATTTTTCACGTGGGAGCGCTTTCTTTACTCACTAATGATATTTAAATGCTTTTGAATTTTTTGGGTAAATTGAAATATTCATTAAGTACTATACAATGAGCCCCATAACTCGGAATGGGGCCTCAAGGCGATATATATAGTTTTCAAGAAGTGGACATTTGATACTATACATTTCAGCATTAATTGTTCTTTTACTGGAAGGTACTAAATCCACCTTTACCGTTGGATCTTCCTACGTTTGAATTGGTGCACAACCTCTGTGTCCTGTTTTCACAATTTCCTTCAGTTAGTCATGAATAAGGCCCAAAATGTGAAACGATTCAACGAAGAAAAACCAACGACCTGAAATATGATAAAACAACATAGACACAAAATAATATAGACACAAAACAACATTGACCTTTTGATCGAGCTAAGCCATTTCAATTGATATTTTATTGTGTGTCTTTTTATGTTGTAATGTTACACCTTTGTCTCAGGTTAGGGTGAAGGTTGGCGCCTGTTAAAACGTTTAAACCCGCTGCATTTTTATGCATCTGTTCTAAGTCAGGAGCCTGTTGATCTGTGGTTGTTGTTTGTTTGTATGGTTCATAAGTGTTTCTCGTTTCTCGTTTTTTATATAGATTAGACCGTTGGTTTTCCTGTTTGAATTGTTTTACACTAGTCATTTTGGACCCTTTATAGCTTGCTGTTCGGTGTGAGCCAAGGCTTCGTATTGAAGGCCATACTTTGACCCATAATTGTTCACTTTTTACACATTGTGACTTGGATGATTAGTTGTCTCATTGGCACTCATACCACATCTTCTTATTTATATCTACAACTGAACGACGCAAACCTAATTGGAATTATAGAGATACTATCTCGTGGATTAATCTTATAGTTTGGTACTTTGAATAATTTGAAATAACAACGTCACCTCGTGGACATACAGCACATTTAATTTAGAGGATCTCAAGTAACCACGTGACCTTCAATGATAGGTAGTTAAGCATCCAAAGTATATGGAAACTTATAATATCCGTGTTTCAGTCTCATTACAGGCATCTTCAATAGACAAGAAATCTTGCTTAGCAAACAGATGCATTCCGTGTGCCTAGTCAGTAGTTGTCGGCTTTTAGCTTAATTTAAATCTTTTTGTCATTTTTTTTTTATAATTGGTGCTGATGGCAGATTTTGACATCCTCTATTAAGTTTAATCAGAACTTTTCCAGAATCGGCGATTTACAGCATGTGTAGACACTTGTATAATGTTGAAGATCATATGTTGATCTCTACGACGTGTTTTGGTTTTTGTGTCGCTGGTTTTCTGTCTGAAAATAAAGACATATACACTGCTTCTTAAATATTCATTCATGAATTGGCCCGATAACACAGTTATTTCGTAGTGCATTTCTTTTAGACAAAAAACGCAAATTAAAAAAATCGCACCTGCTCTATCCAAAAAAGATATAGTGTAGTGTACTACTTTTGGGACAAAGTATATCAAAATTATTAAAAAGTCTATCGGCTCTAACTCAAAATATGGACAATTTTAATTCAAGGGGGTCTGTAATTCAGTTTGACAGCTTCAGACATACTAATGTTTGACCTTTTCAAACTGGACCAAATCACTACTTTACCTAAACATTCTTGCCCTCATTTTTTTTTTACATGTAATTTCATTCCCCTTCTTACTATAAAGAAATAAATTTGGAAGGTGTATGAAAAAAAATTACAAGTTATACCCAGTCTGTCCACACTAGGGACTCAATTTGTACAAAATCAAAGGACGATAACTGTGTCCCGGGCCAATTGCTTAGACTCGTGACAAGTTAAAATTAATTTTGAAAAGACGACCGAAAATCGAACTATATAAATAAAAAACAAAATCTATATCTGACAGGTTTGTTATATATTGTTTGTAACAATACAAATGCAGATTTAATTTTATTAAAAAAAAAAGGGCACACACGTAGATATTAAACATATTTTCGAAATAATCCTTTGTGCTTTACATTAGACAAGCATAACATACCTTTACAGGTGCCTCCTATGTGCTTTGTTATCAATTTGTCATTTACCTGAAAAAATATTCAAATATTAAATTTCGACATATGTTGTTCATAGGTAACGATAAAATGATGATATATCCGTCTATACACAAATCTTACAAGTGATTTTCTCGTCTAAAATTAGAAATAATGACTAAATCAGAAATACGGTGAATGAAACAACTGTCCCAAAACACGCCATGCGTATTTTTTCAAATCCCGGCGACACTCATGCGTAAACTTTCGAAAATTAGGCCAATTTGAATGGTAAACAAAATATCTTAAACTTAAATTACACATAGTGGTTCGCATCTTATTACAAAAAGACCATCCTAAGGCAGGCAGGACAAACGTCTTGGAATGGAAGAGTGAATAATTTGACTTGTTAGCTGTCAATCACAGTGGGAATATACATTTATTTCTTTAGTACGCAGTAATTTATCATTATATATAGTGCGTTTAAAACATTAAGCGTGAATTCTACCATGTGTACACTAAATTTGGAAACAAATAATGGGAATATAGACTAAAAATATTTAAATGTACTTTGTTTGAATGGATTGAAATGCACTCGCATGGATCAGATTTCGTGTGTACACAACAATGAGTCTTTAGGATAGTTTAAGGAGTTTTAGTGTGTGACAAATTCTAGGTAATCTGATATTTTGAATAAAAATGGATTTCTTCTTTGACTTGTTTGATTCTGAAAAGAAAAGAAAAGCACAGCTTCAACAACAACAACAAAACCAAGAACACATTAGGAATAGAACTGGGAGTGGAGGAGAACTACCCCCTCTAAGGAGAGACAGGGGTTATAGAACTTTTAGTTTAAGAAAGTATGACCAGCGTGAAACCAATAGAATTCGTGATGAACGTTTGAAACGAGAACTCCATCGACTTTACTTATGGGACAGTAAGTTCAAAACTCTATACTTCATAAATATACATATAAAATTAGGTTAGTTCATACGCTTCTTTAATTATTTCTCTCTGTACTACACACGTTATAATCATTTTGTACTTTCAAACTGCACACATCTGGTTGTTAGATATCAAGATACACGTGAAAAAGATAAACACAGAACGGTATGGAAACGGCACTTTTTCATGAAGTAATCAACAATTAAAATAGTTTGTCAACATTACAAATATCTGCATATTCATTTCAAAATCTATTGTACATACGTATCGTAATGGTATGAGTATTTAGATAAATGAGGGGGTTCGGGGGTATATTGGTTAAAGACAAGAATTAAATATCTTCTTAAAATATATATAATTACAATTTATCTAAAAAAAAGCTCAAAACATTTACCTCTTTTATTGATCATGTTGATAAGATTTATTTTAATCAACAAAATATATTCTGATGTAAAGCTACCTGCATCATGTGAATGGTCAAAATACAGTCACTAACTCATTATTATGCTTAGCATCTTCAGATAATGTTGTCATTTGTACTACTGTCCTACGGCGATGTACATAATGTGTATCTATTCAAATGTCATCCTTTTGTGGTGTATGTCCCATCATTGCGACTCATTAGGAAAGATTTCATTGTTAAGTTTCTAATTTTAGCTCACATGTCCACAGGTGAAATAAATAGGATAAAAATGACCAAGGAGAATATCAGCCCATTGTCATTTACTAAAACAGAATACTCAAAACCAAGAAAACTCATTTTGAAAGAACATCTCTGCTGTTTTTTCCTCAACATATTTAATGTTAATTGCCTAATGTCCAGTAGCAAATATATCATGTATATTGAGAACAAGAACAATTTAATAACAAAATAAAATAAAAGGTAGCTTCTACAGAGAGGGTCCACAGAAATGAATGGCGATACATTTGGACTGCTACTAGAAAAAAAGGGATATAATGGAAAATACTAATTTTGCCTTGCAACAGGCCACCTTTAGACCTGATCAAATAGTTGTTGCAAAGGGCACAGTAAAACATACACGTGGCGCTCCAAAGGTCCAATAACACATACACGTGGCGATCCTAAGATCCAATAAACATACACGAGGCGCTCGTCCTATATTGGGCATCGGATGTAAAGTCCCCGTTCCGACCACTCATCGCTGTGTAATTATACCTCCCACTTTGAAATTATTATCATGGTCCATTAATGACCGTTAGACTATCTTGATTAGATGAGGTTCACGGCTACTATTACTATATTTGAGGGTGTCTATATTTGATCTAAATAATTAGCTTAAGGGGTACTTTTATGTTTGATAAGAGACATCTGACCTCTATTTCATGCCTCATTGATCAATATTTAATTTTCTTGATTTGATGTACTTTTTAGTTACGTTGAGTAATAGATCAACTTTATTTATATAATCATTGTTAAGTAGTATATACTATATATATTTCTGTCTGACATGGTGCACTTGACCTTGGTCTCGTATTTAGTGTGCATTGATCAAGTTTTTGTAATTAGGTCAGTTATTCGGTTACTATAAGTAAAAGATGAAGTATACGGTCGATCTGACAGGATAAGCACCTAGACTTGACCTCATTTTCATGGTTCGTTAATAAATGTTTAGCTTCCGTGTTCAGGTTAGTGTACCAGTTTATAAGAAAAAGGCTTCACTCATATTTGGTCTTAATAATCTTTGTAAGACATATATGACTTGTATGACCTTGATCTCATTTTCAGGGTTCATCGACCAACGTAATGTGTTCGCTTCTAGGTCAGTTTTTAATAAGTGCTCGTAAAAGGTCGACTATATACCGGGTATTCGGTTTATAGAATCATTGCAAACTATATTTGTTCGTCTATTTTCCACGACATAACTGACATAACTGCTATTTCAAAGTTTAAAATAGAGAAATATTGAGAAAAATTGTCAAACATCAGAAAGCTATTCTGGTATTTAAATCTTTAAATGGAATTACACCTCCTTTATATTTAGAAGAAAAATTTTCAATATGTAAATATTCGAAAATAATCGGCTGTGTTCAATTAACAATACCAATTTACACCTGCCAAAACTAAATTTAATGAAGAAAATATTAATGTATTCAGGTACACAAATATGGAATTATTTGCCATCAAAAGGAAAAGATTCCAAATCATTGAAACAGTTTCGAGATGAATAGTATAATTTCCGTTTTAACGAACAGTCCTTGAATACTGCAAGTTTGTTTGTTGAATAAAATTGAGAATGGAAATGGGGAATGTGTCAAAGAGACAACAACCCGACCAAAGAGCAGAAAACAGCCGAAGGCCACCAATAAAAACAGATAAAAAATGTTATTGGTCGTGACCTTGAGCAGCTGAACGAATGGTCAAGAAGGTGGCTTATGTCTTTTAATCCAGACAAAACAGAAATAATGATTTTTTCAAATAATGACGCTCCAGATCTAAAATTCTGCTTAAATAACAAAGAAATTCCTATTACAAAATGTCACAAACACCTTGGGGTAACGTTTTGCTCTGATGCTCGGTGGAAAAGCCATATAGACAATTTGATTATTAGTGTAACGAAACATTTAAATATACTGAGAAAACTCAAGTATCAACTTTGTAGGAAAAACTTAGAAAAACTCTATATAGTATTTATAAGACCAATTTTTATACGACCGCAAAAAAATTTTGCGGTCGTATATTGGTATGACGTTGGCGTCGTCGTCGTCGTCCGGCGTCGTCCGAAGACACATTGGTTTTCGCACTCTAACTTTAGTTTAAGTGAATGGATCTCTATGAAATTTTACCATAAGGTTCAATACCACAAAAGGAAGGTTGGAATTGATTTTGGGGGTTATGGTACCAACAGTTAAGGAATTAGGGGCCAAAAAGGGGCCAAAAATAAGCATTTTTGTAACTTCCAGACATAACTTGTGTGTTAGTGTATGGATCTCTCTGACATTGTACCACAAGGTTCCATATCACACAGGGAATGCTGGGATTGATTTTGGGGGTAATTGCCTCAAAATTTTAGGAATTAGGGGCAAAAAAAAGGGGCAAAAAACAAGCATTTTTCTAGTTTCATGACAATAACTTGTGTGTAAGTGTATGGATCTTTCTGAAATTGTGCTACAAGGTTCCATATCACAAAGGGAAAGCTGGAATTGAGTTTGCGGGTAATTGCCCAAAACGTTTAGGAATAAGGGGCAAAAAAGGGGCCAAAAATAAGCATTTTTCTAGTTTCCAGACAATAACTTGTGTTCAAGTGTATGGATCTCTCTAAAATTGTACTGCAAGGTACCATACCACAAAGGGAAGGCTGGGATTGAGTTTGGGGGTGATGAATCATAAGGGGGTTCAAAAAATTGGGGGGGGGGGAATTTTTTTTTTTTCCTTTTTTTTTCTTTTAAAATTTTCCATTTTAAGTTGGTTATTTCTGTTTTATATTTAAAAGCAAATAATAATGATATGGTAGGAGATACACACCAAACAGGATGTGTAAATTATTATATAATAAGTATTGTGCAATAGCAAGAAATTTTCAATTGCACAGTATTGAACAATAGCAAGAAATCTTCAATTGCACAGTATTGCGCAATAGCAAGAAATCTTCAATTGCACAGTATTGTGCAATAGCAAGAAATATCCAATAGCACAATATTGTGCAATACCAAGAAATTGTCAATTGTACAGTATTGCTCAATTGCAAGAAATATTCAATTGCACAGTATTGTGCAAAAGAAGATACTTGGTATAAATTGCTTATTTCTTGACCAATTTCAATGGGGTTTTATTCTTGAATTCTTGGGGTTCTTTAATATGCTGATCCTAACCGTGTATTAAGTTTTTGGATTTTGGGCCCCGTTCTTAAATTGGTCCACATTGATGTCCAAAGGGTCCAAAATTAAACTTTGTTTGATTTCATCAAAAATTGAATTATTGGGGTTCTTTGATATGCCGAATCTAACTGTGTATTTAGTTTCTTAATTTTTGGTTCCGTTTTCAAATTGGTCTACATTAAGGTCCAAAGGGTCCAAAATTAAACTTAGTTTGATTTTAACAAAAATTGAATTCTTAGGGTTCTTTGATATGCTGAATCTAAACATGTATTTAGATTTTTGATTATGGGCCCAGTTTTCAAGTTGGTCCAAATCGGGGTCCAAAATAAAACTTTGTTTGATTTCAACAAAAATTGAATGTATGGGGTTCTTTGATATGCTGAATCTAACCATGTATTTAGATTTTTGATTTTTGGGCCCCATTATCAACTTTGTCCACATTGAGGTCAAAAGGGTCCAAAATTAAACTTTGTTTGATTTCATTAAAAATTGAATTTTTGGGGTTCTTTGGTATGCTGAATCTAACCATGTATTTAGATTTTGGATATTGGACCATAATAGGTGAATGTCCAATTTAAAATTTTTAAGTTCTTAGACCACATTCATTCTGTGTCAGAAACCTATGCTGTGTCAAATATTTAATCACAATCCAAATTCAGAGCTGTATCAAGCTTGAATGTTGTGTCCATACTTGCCCCAACTGTTCAGGGTTCGACCTCTGCGGTCGTATCAAGCTGCGCCCTGCGGAGCATTTTATTGAATATGCAACTGAGGTTTGGGATAATTGTGGGATAGGATATGCTATTAAACTTGAAAGTCTGCCGCTAGAAGCTGCTAGAATAGTTACTGGTTTGCCTATATTTACAAAATCTGAAAATCTGTATGAGGAAGTTGGGTGGGAAACTTTAGCTGACAGGAGGAAAAGACGAAAATTACAAATGTTTTATAACATTCAATACAAACATGCTCCGGATTATCTATGTAATCTAGTTCCACCCAGTGTACAGAGCACAACTGTATATCCCTTGCGAAATGGCAATGCTATTATTGTTCCCTTTTGTAGATTATCCCTTACTAAAGAATCTTTTATACCATCAACTATTAGACTATGGAATCATACCGATTTGTCCCTTCGAAAATCAGACTCTATCTCAAAATTTAAAATCCAATTAAAAAGGCTAAATACTATAAATAAAGATGTACCGAAGCACTATTCATATGGACCGAGGAAACTTAATATGATTCTAACACAATTCAGATGCTATTCATCTTTCTTGAACTATGACTTGTTTAGAGTCAATATAATTTCTGACCCATCTTGTTTTTGTAAATGCAACATTGAGACTGTACACCATTTCCTTTTCGACTGTTCTTTATATACACACCAGAGAGAAATTTTGATGAACAATCTAAGATGGCTCCCTGATGACCTTATATTAAATGTTAAGTTATTAACATCTGGTAATCCAAACCTTTCGTATGAACAAAACGTCAATATATTTAAACATGTATTCGAGTTTATTAAAAGGTCTGAGAGATTTCTTGTTATATGATACTAATAGTGTATTTGCGGTACATTCACGTCATCATCCTCATCATATTACCAATTTTTCCGTTATTATTGTTTTATCTTTTTTTTTCAATAGATAGACTCTTATAGTATTGTATATTCTGAATTATTGCATGCTCACATTAATATTGTATTGTAATTTATTGTTATTCGGAGCGGACTTCATAAGTATGGTTTACTTGTGTCCAATCCATTTTACTTTGAGTAAATAAAATATGTTTAAACTAAATAGGTCTTCAACACAGCGAGAAAATCCCGCACCCGGAAGCGGGCTTCAGCTGGCCCCTAAACAAACATGTGTACTAGTTCAATGAAAATGGACGTCACACTAAACTCCAAAACATATAAATTTATTAAAATTAAAAAACATACAAAACTAACAAAGGCTAGAGGCTCCTGACTTGGGACAGGCGCAAAAATGCGGCGGGGTTAAACATGTTTTGTGAGATCTCAACCCTCCCCCTATACCTCTAGCCAATGTAGAATAAACAAACACATAGCAGTACGCACAGTAAAACTCAGTTTAAAAGAAGTCCGAGTCCGATGTCAGAATAGGTAACAAAAGAAACTAAGCAAAATGACAGTGATACATAAATTAACAAAGGACTACTAGCAGCATATTTACTGACATGCCAGCTCCAGACCTCAATTAAACTAATCGAAAGATTATATCTTCATCATATGAAAATCAAGCACAATCCCTCCTGTTAGGGGTTTAGTATCATCACTCACTCATCCTCTTCGTGCCTGTCAGCACATAAGGCCTCAACCAGTACTCGCCACATTTGCCTGTCTGTTGCCTTCTTCTCAATCTCCTTCCAGGTTTTCCCAAGGTCTTTCATCTCAGTTTCTACCATTCTGCGCCAGGTCTCTTTTGGCCTCCCTCTTTTTCGTCTACCATCAGGTGTCCATCTCAAAGCAGTCTTGGTGATATCCTCATTTCCTTTCCTCAATACATGACCAATCCAACGCCATCTCTTCCTTTTAATATCCGTCTCAATACAACACTGATTGGTTTTGTGGTACAGGTCTTTGTTGGTTATAGTATTGGGCCAGAATATCTTACAGATTTTCCTCAAGAAAGTGTTATGGAATGAGGAAAGCTTTTTCATGTCTGATTGGATAATTCTCCAGCATTCTGCCCCATATAGAAGGATTGACTTTAGTATCATACCATCATAAAATATATGAGAAGAACATAACCCGTATCATGCCAACAACTGGTTTTAGAATAAAAGGACCCTATTAGTGAATCAATATTAATACCAAAAATATGCCATCTTTAATGACCTGTAGTTTCTGTAAATAATGTTATGGAATTGTATGTATATAATGTACTTGTATCTTATGTTGTATGTCTTTTGTAAATATCTGACTTATTTTGAGGCAAGAAAGATATGTTTTGGTTCTTGAAATAAAAAAAATATTTTATTTTATTTATTTATTACGCTCGACTTTGACCAGTCACCATATATATTAATGATTAATCGATCAACATTAAGGTTTCATGATTAGTGTGAATAAAGGAAGTGATGATATATGACAATGAGACTGCAACCCAATGACATAAAAAATAAGGTCAATTAGATATAAGTAGGAAAACCGTATCTAAGCTGAAGTAAAATTGTGACATGAACAAGTCGGTCTGACTGGATGGACCTTACCTTTGATTTCATTTTCGTGGCTCATTAAATAACGTTTGCGTTTGTGATTAAGTGATATCTCCAGTTAATATGAGTCAAAGGCCAACTATCTTTGGTCCATATAATATATGACTGTTTGTAATAAGAACTTCAATGATCGCAATGACTCGACATGTATTTCATATATATTAGATTATATTCTTATTATTTAAGAATGCGTGATTTTCAGTGTTTCACCTCCTGGTTGTTTCTTCAAATTGCGGCAAGGATAAACATTGGTTTATAGATTTTATGAGAAAGTTTTATTCATTGCAAATTAAAAAGTTGCTGTAACTTGCTTACTCACATCCTTTTACCGGCAGATGCAACAGGTAACACAGCACGATCACATTCTGCTGTACATCGTCATGATTGCAAAATCCATTGCATTACAATGGCAATCGGAAACGCAGACAAAAATCTGCTGTACGCGATAGCAAATGGCAATCGGGAACACATATCATATTAAGTCTGCCATAATGATAGCCAGTAATAGGTTATTTCGGTAACTTAGATCAGCGAATAAGAAGATTGTTCTAAGAACAAATAAAATATCTCATTAAAACCAAAAAACATTGGTTTTAAATGGAAAGAATAAAATATGATATTTATATTTCATTTATCGATAAATTAACATAATGTTGGAAGGGCTGAAGAATTTTACTACTCAGTACTCTTAACATACCTCCCCATATGGGTATTTTTCCAACGGATGTGACCAATTGAGCAAGAAACACCTGCCTTCGTGTAACCCCGGTTTTTTTGGGGGGGATTTGTTTTCAAACTTTAGGTTTTCTGTGTAGGGTCTTAATTAATTGTCTTTTCGTTATACCGTAGTCCCTCCGTTCCGATGATCCGTTCGTATGTCAACACTTCATATGATAACTCGAATTTGCTTTATACAATTCTCATGAAATTTTAACATACATTATGATTGACGAAAAAAGATAGCTCCCTTTTGATTTTGAATTTTTATGCCCCCGCCGTAGCGGAGGGGGCATTTAGTTTTACCCTTGTCCGTCTGTACGTCCGTACGTCCCAAAGTTGGTTTCCGTTCTCTAACTTTAGTTTGCTTCAACCAAATGTTATGAAACTTATACACAATGCTTATTACCACAAAACTCAGATCAAGTACAAATTTGGGTAGCGTCACTTTTACCGTTCTTCAGTTATGTCCCTTTATAACTTTATATGATGTGCAAACGGGGGCATCATCTGTGTCCCATAGACACATTCCCCATCGTTCCAATGCAGAGTTACGGAACTTTAACTATCAGATTTTGGGGCAATTGTTTCACATATCGCACACTTACAAGAGTATACATAGGTTGATTTACTTAAAACTGTGCGCTGTTATTGGGATTAAAAGAAACTCTCTCGTTTTTTATGCCCGCGCCATAGCGGAGGGGGCATTAAGTTTTACCCTTGTCAGTCTTTACGTCCGTCCGTCCGTACGTACGTACGTCCCGAAATTGATTTCTGTTCTCTAACTTAAGTTTGCCTCAACCAAATGTTGTGAAACTTATACACAATGCTTATTACCACAAATCAAAGGTCTAGTGTGAATTTTTGTGGTGTCACTTTTACAATTCTAGAGTTATGCCCCTTTACAGATAGAAAAATTGCTGAAGTTTTCGTTTCCGTTCTCTAACTTTAGTTTGCCTCAACCAAATGTTGTGAAACTTATACACAATGCTTATTACCACAAAACAAAGGTCTAGTGTGAATCTTTGTGGTGTCACTTTTACCATTCTAGAGTTATGCCCCTTTACAGTTAGAAAAATTGCTGAAGTTTTCGTTTCCGTCCTCTAACGTAAGTTTTGCATCTACCAAATGTTAAGAAACTTATACACAATGCTTATTACCACAAAACACAGATCAAATGTGATTTTTTTGTGGCGTCAATTTTACCATTCTAGAGTTATGCCCCTTTACAAATGGAAAAATTGCTGAATTTTTCGTTTCCGTTCTCTTACAGTTCTTGAGTTATGTACCTTTATAATACATGTATATGCAAGCGGGGGCATCATCTGTGTCCCATGGACATATTCCCCATTTATTTTTTTAATCATGTTTCTAGTTTGTCGTTGCAGAGTAACACGACTTTAATTGTCAGATTTTAGTTAATTTTTCATATGTTGTATACTAACTTGAGTATGCTTCGATAGATTCACATGAAACTGTACACAATTGTTGCAATTGGTAAAAGTATTAAGATACCTTTTGATTTTGAAGTTTTCCGATTTTTTTTTTATTCCACAGTTATGTGACTTCACCGTCAGATTAAAGGTGATTTTGTTCATGTCTTCGCGCACTGTAGCTCTCTTATGATTTGGTCAAATTATTGCAAACTTTATTCTGCTGTTGGGATTCAGTGTGAATGCTACAAAATTTCAATATGCAAAAAGGGCGTATTATACGCTCTTGGTGGGTCTGTTTGTTATCTTGTGGTCATCAATATGTCTGCCTTTATTCACTAGTGTTTTCTATCCCCCTTTGTATCTTCTTACTCCCTTTAAATATGAATAAGGAGGACATTTTAAAGTAAAATCCAGTTTCCATCTCAGGGAGTAAAGCTGTGAATATATTGTCTCTCAACTACATATTATTCATTTATGTTAACATTGGTCTTCGACTACAAAAACAAACTACTGAAGCATTCCTACTCTTTTGCCTAAATCAATTTACTTTGGCAAAAAAGAGTTTATGAAATTGTTGAAAAAGACCCCATACGGTTAAAACGCGGATATATTTAATTAAATCAGTAACATAACCACGATCGGAGTAGAAAGGGTTTGTCCCTGATCGGGAGACATATCCCACGGTATATAGCTTCTATGCACATTAAACTAATTCGGTATAAGTATACATTAATTCATTGGCTAAATAAAGAAGACAGCAAGGAAAATATATAATAAAGTACAAACAGAATTCATTTCACTCAGAAATCAATATAAAAGCAATTTAATGTAATAATAAAGTTATACAGTCGATCCTTCGGAAGTGCCCCACTATAATGTAAATTGATTTAAAATTAATAAAAGAATTCTTTATATAGAATTAATACCTAATTTTAGATTTTACATTTAAATTTTACCTTTTAAAGTTACTGAAGCATTCCTTGTCTTTTCTTATTTTTAACGTATTTCAAACGACTTATCACTTATTTATAGCTTTATAATTTAAATGTGTAAACACTCATGACACTAGTGCCTTTTTAGAACTGTGGGACTTGTAAAGTTACATGTAGTTTTAGTGTCATTATTTACAGCTTATAAACTTGGATGCATTTTTATGCCCCGCCACTAGGCGAAAGGGGTATTAAGTGTGGGCCTTGACCGTCCGTCCTGCCGTCCGTCCCAAAAGTATTTTCACTTATTTTAAGCAAGTTTGAACGGGGGCATTCGTATCCTCAGACACATTCTTCTTTTATTTTCAAATTGTTTGATGAGAGAGTCAGATGAAAAGGGTTACGCCTCGCTTCAATGGAAAAAAGATAGTAGATTTTTAAAACCAATTTTGCAACAACAAAAAAAGAAGAAACTGGTATCCTCATGTATACTTTTATTAGTCCCCTACCGACGAAGCCAAAGGGAACTTTAGGTTTGCCCTCCGTCCGTCTGTCTGTCTGTCTGTCCGTCCGTCTGTCTGTCCTTCTGTTAGTCCGGCAAATCAGCTTTCCACACTTTTTTCCTTCGTTCTTGAAGATATTGATTTGATATTTGGTATATAGTTTTATCATGACAAGTTATAGATCAAGTTCAAATTTTGTTCCGGTCTGATGATTTAATCCAGAGTTATGGACCATAACTCTGGACCATATCTAATGTTAGCGTACTATGTTAAACCATATTTCTGTACAAAGGGAGATAACTAATTTTTTTAAGGCCATTCTTTGTTCAATTATTTGAAGAATTTTTTGGCAGGTTTGTTAGTTATTTAGTATAAACTTATTTTCTTAATGCTATATATATAAAAAAAAATATGAAGAGAAATCCTTTAATTAGATAATAATCTATTTTTATTATGTATATATTTCAATACATTACATTCCGTCTTTAAGAACTTAAATAGTTCTCGTTAAATTTTTTTTTTTATCTCATTGTTTGTATTGTATTATGAAAAATTATTGATGTTGTAATGTTTATGCCCTTTGGGGCCCATAATTGGAAATAAAATATCTTATCTTATCTTATCATTGTGTAGATAAAAGTTGTTGACATTTTATAGATAAGTTACAAATCTACATTAGTTTGTGACAAATGAAAGAAAAAAATATTTGGAACTATTAATTATATTTGATTACAATTTGAAAATAGATATACACTGTATTACATCATATCTAAATTTAGAGAACTATTAATCATATCTAATGTTTTTTTCATCATGCTTATACGATATTGATTGATAATTGGTATATAGTTTTATCATGACAAGTTACAGATCAAGTTCAAATTTTTGTTTCCGTCTAATAATTTTGTGCAATGTTATGGTCCTTGGACTTGAAAAATTCACTCATATAATCAGTTTTCCACACTGTTTTTAGTCATGCTTGAAGATATTGACATGATATTTACTTTTTGTTTACACCATGGCAAGTTATATAATAAGTTAGCATTTTGTTCCAGTACAATGAATTTTTACCCGGTAGGGGTCTATATGTTGCCATGCAATACTCTCAGAATGCTTGTTTTGAATGCTTTGTGCCGAGACAAACTGACAAACTCGGCATCACCATGGTGTCTTCCTCGATCCATGCTGTTTAAATTTATTTATCTTAGCAACAAAAATGCCATCCTGTGTCGTGGCAACGAACCTATATTTAAAATTATCTTCGAATATACTTTCTCTCCAAATTTTACTCCAGTTAGTGCAGTCATCTTCTGAAACAGTTGTATGCATGATATCAAGGTAGGTTATGTTATAGAATATATGGGTTCTCTCGTTTATCCCAGGTCACGTTAGTGACCGAGGAAAGATGAGAAAAACCAGTTTCAACTATTTTATAGAGGTAATAAATATCAGTGTTTATTGCTGTCTCAAGTCGTAGATGTTTTAACATGTAAATTGCCAGATGTTCACTTTCTTTCACTGTATTTTTGATCAGCTATCTTGAAAAAAATACGAATATTTTCTTATTTATCATATCACTGCTGACTGTATATAGAAGAATCAAAGCTCATGAAATCGTTTAATTGCCAATACCAGAATTTTTGTCAAGTCAATTTTAGTGAAGATGGGTAAAGTATTAGAATACCACAAGTGTTCCATCCCAGAAATTAATTGAACTTCAATCACATCACTTTGTATAATGGTTCATCTAGAAATAAATATGCTACAAAATTTCACGATTTACTGCGATTTTTTCTTCTTTTTCTACCTTCTATACAGTTGGATAAATAGACTTGTCATGTCGAATATATTTATACGTGATATACAGTTAGAGAACTTTTATGAAATGATATTTTTAATCGAAGAAAAGTAACACCATGCCAACAAAATGAAGTCACTCTGTCTTATTGTGAAGATCATCTTTGACATGGGGACCTTGATTTGTTAAAATGCTGTGAAACATTCTTATCGCGGTGTTTCTCAAAAATCCCATTTTCAAGCTTTACTGACCTCGGATGAATTTTACTTCAAAGCTATTCAAATTTTTTTCACGAGAACTAAGAACATTGCAATTGTCACCTCCACCTACTGCAGGCTATATTGAATGTCTGAGGCTGGTCCAAACGTTTTGGTGGTTGCAAGATCTTGCAACAGGTTGGAAATGAAAATAATATAAATTGGAAGCACCGTGTATAAAAGCCTAAATAGGATTCTACGCGTACCAACACAGATACAGATATGCGTAACGACGCCATATTAAGATTGGGTTGAACGTGATCCTTAATTAAAGGCAGTTAAATTTGGAAAATAGGTTCCCTTTATGGACCCTCTGTACGATAGTTCTCACGTGACACTAGTCTCGTATAACCTCGCCGAGAAAGTTGAGCTGATTGACAAGATCTGACAATATTCGTCTGCAAGAAAACTCTGCATCGGTCTCTTCTGTATTGGTCTAGCATCTGCCATTATAAAATGTCACCTAAGAAGTCTACGGAAGATGAAGGACATGGTGACTCCACCAAATTTTGTAATAAGCCATGAATAATTTAGTTATCTAAAAAACAAACTGGACACGTTTTCCCCCTTTTCAGCTAGAGTTTTCTTCGATACCTTCCCAATAATGGTATCAAAAACAAAACCCTGATATTATTATGGACAACAGAATAATAGTAACTTGTAAGCCAAAAGAAAAGGAAAATATGGTTTTCGCTGTCACGTAAAAATATATAACTATTAATGTCTAATATCAAATATAATTTGTTTTTTTTTCTGCTCACAAACAATTCTGAAGGAAGCAACAATGTCTGATCTTTACAATGAATCAACAATTTTATTTTATCTCAGTAACTGACCAATTTAAATGATCTTAACGCTGAACGAGCGTACAAATCCTTGATCCCTATTGATGGGTTTACATGATGTGTATTCAACTCTTACATTATTTATGTTTATATTGGAAATTCCGCCGCGTAAAAATATAGTTCATATACTACTGTATGGTTTAAGTGACTTTATAACTTCTATCCTGTATATGTGATTCCAAAATAGTCAATGATATTGTTTTAATTTGATCATTTCATTCTTTAACAAGACAAATTGAAATTAATCACAGCAATTGATTACTGATGCGAATTACTGCGCTTAGTGTATAATGTGTGTGAATAAAATATTGTAATGGCCGAATGAACTGGATTTCAGTTTCATATAGCAAACGATCTTTATTGAGCTACATCAAATAAATCAGTTAGATATAAATAAGGGAAATGGGGAATGCAGCTACTGCAAAGAAAGGGGATCCAACAGAGAATGGTATGTAATTATTTTGTGACAAATATTGAAGGCAATGATCTCAACTTAATATGTATCTACTGACTACTGTAAAATGTATATTATTGCAGCAAATAGATTCACATAGACCTGTATGACAGAATTACAGTGGTCATGGTAATGAACGAATGATTTCATATAATTTATTTATAGATCAGTTTATTTTTCAAGTTGTTATTTTTGATTGATATTGAACGCTTAAAATTTTACATTTATTATGATAAACATTTGATGTCTTGTGCTGGATACCTACAGATACATATCATATGTAGTTCAGTAATAAAGAGGCAAGGATTGATCATTGCCAATAGAATATATTGTTGAAAAAAAAATATCCACAAACTGTTATACCTCTGAATGCCCCATCCCCTTAAGATATATGTATAAAAAAAACAAGTAAACATCATAATTACATGTAATCCTTTACTGTTCAGTAAATTGGAAAAGGTTTCCAGTCAAGTATTCATTACTTATAAGTAATTGTATCCCTATGTAATCTGTGATGCTCTTTCAGGAGATACATGTAGATATAATAAATTTTAATAGGAATATGAAAATTCTGCTGTTAGGTTGAAATGCATACATAACCATATGTATAGCCAGAGACACATAAAATATTTCGAGTTTCTGGTATAGTGGACACCGTGTATGTCATGTCTAACAAGTTTCTTGGATATATGATGAGGGTACATTGTGTACATGTGTAGGTTATTCTTATTAAATGTTCCATTTATGTTGTAGTGGAAAATTTTCTGTAGATGAGCAGATTTTTTTTCTCACTTTTTAAGATTATATACATTTTTTACTTAAACGGTTAAAATTTGGGTGTGTTAGTTAACCAAAACTTAAGTCTTGGATACATTTAGTTTTTGTTTTTGACGCAGACCTTAGCCATTAGGAAATGTTTGAACATTTAGTTTTTGTTTTTGACTCAGACCTTAGTCTTTAGGAAATGTTTGAAGATCTTTTGGGTGTCATGTCCTATTAGTAAAAATAAAAAATTTAAAATGAACTGTGTTTTTGAGGATTAATTTACCAAGTTACCTTCATGTTGTAAACTTTGTTCCTTTGTGATACTGTTACATTCTTATAAAAACAATATGAAGTGCATCTTTCTTTGCTTGATAGGTAATTACATGTGTAGGACTGATTCAGATTTATATCCTATAAAGAATTAGTATCTGTGTTGACAGTTAACAATTTTTTTGTCGAAAGTGAAAATAGGCATCAAACATTTGTAATTTATTCAAATAAGGCACATGTTTTCTTCTTTGACCTGAGTCCTGTACGTGAATATTGTTACCATCACAGTAGTACAAATTTCAATCTTTTTCATTCTGTATCTGATATCTCCAATGTGTATTTTGATAAAGGGCAATTTATATGGGCCATTATAATCAAGGGATGGTAAATTGACAAATTTGTTTCATTACATATTGGAATCTCTTGATGTTTTCTCAATTAACAAATACAATAACCTCTGTTTGCACAAAACAATGTTCCTTTGAAAGAATGAAAGATCCAACTACAGTACTACATAAACGATTGCACTTCTAACCTCTAAAGGGAAAGTCGACTATTGGAGATGGAGATTTATTTAACTCCAGGTCAACTTGATTTCACTTTTGACAATTGAAAAAAAAGCGAAGTGAATGAAGGGAGGGTGACTTCACCAATGATGTTGTCACTAAAAATATTCTTCTTGTTTGCTTAAAAATAGGTTGTTGAAATTGATCAACATAAAATTAAGTTAATGATTATATACCCTTTTGTTGTTTCAATGCTAAACATATGGAAATTTTATAGAAAATCCACAGACTTTCCCCTTGTATTCTAATATTTGACAATTCCGTGCTTGATAGATAGAGGATTCTTGCATGTAGTGCTAGCAATAATTTTCTATAACAAGTTTATATATTAAGATATTGGTTAAAACAAATATAAATTTGGCCCAATTCAAGTACACCTTCTAGGGTGCGCTCAACTTAAGTGACTCAGCATGAGGTTTTTTGGAATGTAAAGGTTGTTTAGAAATTTTTGTAAACAATAAACGCTAGCACATCATGGACAAACAAGTGAGTAATCTATTGTTTAAAATTTTATAACGAAAATATTTGTTTAAAAGTCTGGATTTTCTGCAAGAAATTTTGCGTTTATTTGCCACAAAAATCCCCATTTTCTATTAAATGCAATAAAACAATAAATAATATTGCTTTGAACGAAGTTTCCCTTTGATATACTGTATGTACAAAATGGCACATCTCTATTATTCATCATCTTTGCTGTTTTGATATAATTTCACTTTTAAAAATTCGTAATACACATGGCTACAGAAGGGGTCATAAACCTTAACATACATGTATATATATATTTCAGATTAATGACATGATTGATAATACATTTTGGGCTTAACAATAACCATAAAGTTTATTCATAATCTTCACTAGCCATAATTGGGGGTACAGTGTCAGAACAAAGGTTACCTCTATTAAGCAAAAACCTGTCATGTCTTCTTGTCCTGCTATTGTAATACATGTACTAATATGCATTTAAATGATTTTGAACCTCAATTTAAAGGTCACCTCTCTTATAATAAGGTCAGTTTTCTCTTGTCCCAAAGGTGACCTTTATTTACAGGTTTTGACTGTTATACATATATGCATGTACATATAATGTTTAGCAGCTCCATGTTTCATTCAGCCTAAAAAAAAAATTTTTGCAGAATTGTTTTTTTTATTATTATTATTTTAATCTTTAATTCAGACAACACCATTGAAATGTTATGAACAGTCAATTTATAAAATGTAACATGTACGATATGCAAATGTTTATACTATTAGTAAATTAATTATTACTTTAGTAAAGATACATTTGCATGTCATACATTTGTACATGTGGTCATAGACTACTGAAAAGCCTTGAAATTTCTCAGCTCCAACATTTTTGGGTTTTCTCTTTTGAATGTTTGGCACATCTTGAACATATGGCTACCCCTGTTTTTTTTGCCCAGCCATATCATACTTATAGTTATGATGTTAAGATTGGATATTTTAGGATGCAGTATAGGAATATGCGTTTAGAACTAAAAAGCATTGCAGAAACTCATTGACACCTTTGATATTTAAGGTTTTCTGTTTGCTTGTCTCCTTGTACTTTAAAGCTTAGCTTATACTGTTGTAATTACAATTCATTGTGTAGGTTACTGTACAAGAAGCAGGCATAATTTTCAGTACAATTAAACCTGTATATAAAGAATATCCTTGTGACCAGAGAAACTGACCTTAAAAGAAATGTGACCTTTGAATTGAGGTTCTAAATGCATAAATGCACAATCAAACATGTACATTGTACATGTAGGTATTACTACAGTGGGACAAGAACAGGATGACTTGATAAGACAGGTTTTAGCTTTATATACAGATGTAGCAGGTTTGACTGTAATTTTTTGTGTATGATCTTGCTATTCTACTAAGACTTCTAACTTACAGTATAAAAGTAATCTTATATCACTTAACTTGTATTATTTTTACTTCTTTTACAGTTAAAGAATTTTTAACAAAAGCAAAGGAAGACTTCACACAGAAATGGGATCACCCACAGCAGGTATGTTACATAAAATAATATCATACTGAGTCTGCAAAGTTAATGATGCAACCATTGGTTAGGTAAATAGTTAGTATGCATTTAGCCTTACATCCTCGTTCATTGTTCTGAAGTGGATAGATGTATCACTGGCAATCATGCTGGCCGTGGGTCACATTTTTTTTTACATTTAGGTACATTTTTGTGCATATGTATACAAATGTACATGTATAACAGTGTGTGAAACTAACTTTTTGGGAGGCATAGTCTGATCATTAAATTTACATAATCCACACTGTACATTGTACATGTATATGAAATATGCAGCATATTTAGCAAAGACCGGCTTGATTTTACATCTACTATCTATTGGTCTTCTTCTAAATTTGCACATTAGTATAATATATCCTGCAAAGTTTAAGGTTAAGACATGACTGACATTAAATAAGCATAAAAAATAGATATTGTATGCATGGTATTTGTGATGAATGAGTGTAGATTCAAATTCCATTTTAGAAATTGAAAAGAAAAGAATATATGTAGGTAGATGGCAAATCAGACTTTCTAGTGAATTTGCATTAGTTAAGTATGAGATACAAGTGCCCATATACATATAATACTGACAAAGTCTGCAGAAAATGTGCCATGTACATGTACATCTGTGAATGCAAATTCTCTTATCAATTGTGCAAACCGTGGCGAACAATGTGGAACAAATTCAGTCATCAATGGTAGACTTCTGAATTACTGGTTCATTTCAAAGTTTATTAAAACACAATATTAAAAGCAGGTGGATAGAACAGATTTTCACTGGCTTGTAAACTTCTGTCTTTGAATGATATTATACTGAACTTAAAAAGAAAGATATGTCATTGAATAATTTTCGATTGCATAACATTAAACAGTTATTTTTGCTTCAAAAAGAATAAGGACACTAGAAAAAATGTTTGTTGGGAGGTTAAGTCCTGAAAATAGCCATTGGGTCAACTTTTTATGTGTTTACTGTTAACATTTACTTAAGTTAATAATGATTGGGAAGTTATTTTTTTTTATGCCCCCGCCTTGGCGGAGGAGGCATTAAGTTTTACCCTTGTCTGTCTGTACATCCGTCCGTACATCAGTATGTCCGTACGTCCCGTAAATGGTTTCCGTTTACTAACTTAAGTTTGCCTCAACCAAATGTTATGAAACTTATACACAATTCTTATTACCATAAAACACAGATCAGGTTGAAATTTGGGTGTCACTTTTACCATTCTAGAGTTACATGTATGCCCTTTACAAATAGAAAAATTGCTGAATTCGTTTCCGTTCTCTAACTTAAGTTTGCCTCAACCAAATGTTATGAAACTTATACACAATGCTTATTACCACAAAACTCAGATCAAGTACGAATTTGGGTAGGGTCACTTATACCGTTCTTGAGTTATGTCCCTATATAGCGTTATATGCAAGCGGGGGCATCATCTGTGTCCCATGGACACATTCCCCATTTATTTAAGGTTAAACAAAAGTTAATTTTGGCAGTTATATTATAAGAACACTAGAACACACTCGCAACATCGCAGGTCCATGACTGAATTTAAGTACCTATGTCTTATTTGCAGCCTGGATTTTTAGTATTCGTATTGTCATTTGATAAAGTCATGTTGATTATAAAGTGCACAGTTTTCTTTGCTTTCAAAATCTTTCTGTTTGAATCGGTCCTGGTTTCCTTACTACAAGTGGAAACTACTTGTAGATATATTATTTTGGTCAATGATTGAATTTAGTAGTGTCAATCCCTGTATAATGGAGAAGGTCAGGTGTGATTATGATCTGTGTATATAGCAAATCCCATATACTACGTTTGATGGTGCGCCTGACAGAGGCAGAACATACAGATTAGGTAACAGGTAACAGGTACTATTGGTATCGGTTTCGGATTCTACCCGGTACTTGTTCATTGTTGGTAATATTAATTATATGGAAAACAAAAGGGCCTGGAATGGTGTAATTTTTAATCAACAGCTTGTCCTATATTAGTTACATATAAATACAGTTGAATTCTTTGATTCATCGTTTTTACGTCATGCTGACTAACAAATTGGACCTCATTATTTTAGTAGTATAGATGCTTACACAATATGAAGCCTGTTTCTGATACATGTACAATCTATTTGACTATCTGTATGAAACAATAGAACAGTTTGATAATGTTTATAATTACACAAAAAAAGTAATGCATTTTTATTTAGGTTAAAAGTAGAGTCTTTAGAAATGTCCCAATAGATTTACAAGGTCATTGAACTTGAAAATTATAGAAAGTCATTGCTAAAGTTTCCTTGGGCATGCATGAATCAACAGATATGTAGTAATGATAAGGATCAAATTTGAAGAAAACATGTAATTTTCTAGGATTTTGTTAATGTAAAATCAAAAAGTAAGAATACAAGTTATAAAATTTCTGACCTACATGTACCAACACTTTTTTGTAGCAAAAGACAGTAAACAGGCGTATATAATTTTATGTGCCTTATAAATCTCTACAAATTTTGTGTAGTCCATTTGGACTTACAGGTATAAGTAACATCGTATTGGATGGCTCATGAACAAGAAATTTGATAGATTTTTTTGTGTTGAAAATGAAAGGAATGAATCAGTTTGTAATTCATTAGATTTACTCAGCATGAGAAAATGTAAAGTATTATGAGAACACTGTTTTTGTGTTTAACTACATGTACATGTCATTTTTGTTTAACTACATGTACATGTCATTTTGACATTATTCACTATTCCTGGTATTGAATCAGTGTTAGAATGGTCATACATGGACATTCAAACAAGCTTATCATTACACCACTGTAGAAAAATATGTGTGATTTATTATAAGATGTCAGACTTGCATAGTTACTGAGAGTAAAAAAAAAGAAGAGAAAAATCATCATGCTTGTTTGTATCATGCTGTTTGTACATGTTATATTTAAGTAAGAGACAGTCAATTTCTGGTCCTTTTTTTTGGTAGAAAGTATGTTTGTGAGGTGGGATGTTGATTTAAGTGCAGTTGTATTTTGAACAATTTTGTATTAAGTTGGACATTTTTAACTTTGCTGATCAGTTCCTATCTTCAGAAGGGTTTGTGAAAGTTTCCTAAGTAAATATGATTAGCTCAGTGTCTTTACAGGTACATCTAATTTTACAAAATGTCAAAAATAAGCAGCTGCATATAATATGATGTGTATACACACTGAAGAACATGCAATTTACATTATCAATATAAGTTATTGATTTCATATCTTTCCTGTAGGAAGCCTCTTCTCATTCTTGAAATTGACATTGATTTAATTGGAAAGCTGAGAAGGCCAAGCTCTCACTTGGTGTATATAAATAACTTCCTTTGTGATAAATATTGTTTCAATCTGTTGTACATCAAGAAGAGTTAGTACATGTAAAGCTAAGTAACACCACACCCAGGGAATCTGTGCATAAAGTGTGTTAAATGTAACTTGTTTGACAGCAGGAAAAATGAAAATCATCTCACTGGAACAGGTCTTTGGTCACTAAAGTTTTGATGTTGCCGAGTTGTAAACACTCCTGCCCCCTTTAAAATTAACACCATTAATAATAAATAAATAACACTAGTACTTTATTTTTGTCTATTTATTTATCATTGATTGCATTAATTACAAAACTTGTTTTCTCAAGACTTAGGGTTAATGTCTATCTCTTTGACCTTGTGGTAACTAAAATCTAAGTTTGAACCCAACCACATGTTCATGTGCCTGTCAGAAGTCAGGGTTTTTTTTGTTACCATTTAGTACTTGAAAAATTGTATAATCATTTGTCTTTTTTAAAGACTGCTAATGGACCTCTAGATTTGTTTTATGTGGTTGGGTTGTGTCTCATTGGAGTATACCCCCCATTTCTTTTTAATTATGCTAATTTTATTTGTAACAATGAATAGATTATTTTCCAATTTAACACTAAAAAAAATGTAAAGAAATGGAACTGACTATGATATACAAAGTCTTTTTAAGAAATATGAACACCATATATGCATTAAATACCAGGTTTACCTGCTTTTGTGAATTTGTTTGCTTACTTTTTTGATGAGATTCCCATATGTTGTCCTTCTATAAAGTTTATAGTCATATATGTACCAATACATTGAAAGAAACCAATCTTGAATTGCTGTATAGTTACATGTATACACTTGATTTCAGAACACTGCCTGTCTAGATGACTTTGACAGAATTAAGACCCTTGGAACAGGGTCCTTTGGAAGGGTGATGCTAGTCCAGCACAAAGCAAACAAAAATTACTATGCCATGAAAATTTTAGATAAACAGAAAGTAAGTATAATATGTATGCTTTATTTACTTATACTTAAGATGTACAATGTATGAATATGAACAGAACTCATAGTTGTTTGCTTGCACAATGTCTTGCAGATTTTTTTTCATAACTTGAAAAATCTCATATTTTGAGATTTTTAGTAAAGTGCAGATTTTCAGCTGTAATCCTATAAACATGTACACATCAGTGGTCTCGTTAGCCCAAAATAGAAGGGCGCCGCGCCCTTGGTGTTCTCAGCCGCGCCCTGGGTGCCTTCATCCGCGCCCTTCTGCCCTGACGCCTTTTTCCAAAAAAACCTTGTGCCGTTTTGGTAAAATTGCCTTTTGTTTCATCGATTTCTTATCACAAAGTTAAATTACATATATGACACCAGGTGATTGTCCCCAGGTTAATCATGTCATTACAATCAATTACAGTGGATAAGACTTCAAAGGTGTTAATAACTAGGTAATTTAATTAAGACAATGTACCTTTTTGTCATAAATTCGATCTCCCAAGAAGAGTGTATAAATGAAGACTTTCATGACTTTAGAATAGAATTTAAGTCATCAAAATACAACTATGCCTTCACAGAAACGCTGTCCATCTCAACTTGTGAGCGACAAGCAAACAGTAAACATGTTCGAAATTAATTTTGGAGTTACTTCCCCTGTTTTAGCTTATTACAAATTTGTGCTCCTAAAATATTATCTAGTACTAAAAATAGGAATAAATTACCAGTTGAATACAAAATTATATAAGAATGTTACCTTAAGGATATTAACTGTCTTTGAACATACCAAAAAAAATTTATTGCAATTTATTTTTGATAATCATACTTTTAGCAATCCATGTTCTATACATTGTCAATTAAGAAATTTGTCAGTTCAATTGTTATAATGATGTTAAGCTGCAATACTACAAAAATGGGTAGTGTGAAGTTAAACTATCATGACATCAACTTGATGAAGCTTTACTAAATAATTCCATAACACACAACAATGAAAAAAAGTTTTGAGGGCCAAACTCTAGCTGAAAATTTTGAAATAAGACAACTCTGTCACATGTATGCTAAATTATGAGATGTTTAGTTTATGTTGGTTTTTTTTGGAATGGGGGGGGGGGGGGGAGGAGAATAGTAAGTTAATTTGCCTCTATTGGTTTATAGTGATGTGATGTATGAATGTGTATTGACATGTTTTATGGACATGTCGAATGAATAACATTTTCTAATGCAAATTTTATAGAATAAATAATCAAAACAACAACTTATGCATCTTTATTAACAACATATACAGTAAATAAAAGAATGTGAACTCGTGATACACACAGAAACGTAGACAAAAGAAATGAGCAGTGCCTTTTCCTTTCATAAAAAAGTGCCCTGCCCTCCACTGGCACCCTGCCCCTTTTGATTTCTAGCTGGAGCACTGCACATGTAATACCAATGACTATGCAGGATTCATGGGATTTGATCATTTATACCAGATTCTTTAATAGAAAATATCAACCTTTTTATAAGTTGTTTACTTCTGAAAAATTCAAAGTTTCATTTAAACAAATACTTGAGGGCTTTTCCAGAAACAATTTAGGTCAGATCGAAGACTGACAAATCAAATAAGATTTAATGACTTGTGTCTGTTTCTTAAAATAAGCATTAAGAAATAAAAGCATATTATTAAATTCCTTTGGAGATGAAATAAAAAGTTTTCTCAGATTCCTTCCCCTGCATTCATTTCAGGAAGAGCCCTGATTGTCTTTTGAATAACAGTTCAATTTTACATCAGCAAATTGAATTGAATAAGGGAACGACCATTTAACTTCAAGGGGGGGAGGGGTTATGGTTTTTTCCTAAAAAAATATTCTGATCCCCAATTTGATGAAAAAAAATATTGTTGTCAAGCAGATGACAAAAAAAATATTCTGAATCCAGATTTTCCCCATACCTTATAATGTTAAATTTTGAAAAAAATAATTTGATTGATAGCGTCGAAAAACTAAAAAAAATGTTCACGCTTTGCACGAAAAAAAATTCTGACTAAGACAAAAAACCATAACCCCCCCTTCTCCCCCCCCCCCCCCTTTTGAAGTTAAATGGTTGCTTCTTAACATCTATAGTGAAAACAATCACCATAATTTAAATTTAATAACAGGTTCCTGACAGTAAATATTTGATTATATGTAGTACATGTATTAGTGTTATTATCCCCTTTTGGTGAACTTTAGGTTTTCTGATTAATTATTTTTTAATTTGTAGGTTGTTAAATTAAAACAAGTAGAACACACACTAAATGAGAAGAGGATATTACAAGCTATTAGTTTTCCATTCCTTGTCAGCTTAGAATATCATTTTAAGGTGAGGTTTTGGAATAATCATTTATGTTAGATTAGATGGAATTGTATGTATGTATGTATGTTTGATGTATATATATGAATAGGTAGAGGCCATATAAACAGGGAAAACGGACACCCTTGACCAAAGTAACTTCTCAAAATAGAATTTTGAATGGTAATACCATCATTGATTGTAAATGAAGTTCAGTATTTTTCTGAAGTTTGAACCTGTTTTACTACAGATGACAATAAGGCTATTGGTTTTTTGACAAATGATACATTTTTATACGACCGCAAAAAAATTTTTGTGGTCGTATATTGGTATGACGTTGGCGTCGTTGTCGTCGTCATCGTCGTCTGGCGTCGTCCGGCGTCGTCCGAAGACACATTGGTTTTCGCACTCTAACTTTAGTTTAAGTGAATGGATCTCTATGAAATTTTACCACAAGGTTCAATACCACAAAAGGAAGGTTGGGATTGATTTTGGGGGTTATGGTACCAACAGTAAAGGAATTAGGGGCCAAAAAGGGGCCAAAAATAAGCATTTTTGTAACTTCCAGACATAACTTGTGTGTTAGTGTATGGATCTCTCTGACATTGTACCACAAGGTTCCATATCACAAAAGGAATGCTGGGATTGATTTTGGGGGTAATTGCCTCAAAATTTTAGGAATTAGGGGCCAAAAAAGGGGCAAAAAACAAGCATTTTTCTAGTTTCATGACAATAACTTGTGTGTAAGTGTATGGATCTTTCTGAAATTGTACTACAAGGTTCCATATCACAAAGGGAAAGCTGGAATTGAGTTTGGGGGTAATTGCCGAAACGTTTAGGAATTGGGGGCCAAAAAGGGGCCAAAAATAAGCATTTTTCTAGTTTCCAGACAATAACTTGTGTTCAAGTGTATGGATCGCTCTGAAATTGTACTGCAAGGTACCATACCACAAAGGGAAGGCTGTGATTGATGATGGGGGTAATTGCCGCAATATTTTAGGAATTAGGGGCCAAAAAGGGGCAAAAAACAAGCATTTTTCTAGTTTCAGGACAATAACTTGTGTGTAAGTGTATGGATCTTTCTGAAATTGTACTACAAGGTTCAATATCACAAAGGGAAAGCTGGAATTGAGTTTGGGGGTTATTGCCTAAACGTTTAGGAATTGGGGGCCAAAAAGGGGCCAAAAATAAGCATTTTTCTAGTTTCCAGACAATAACTTGTGTTCAAGTGTATGGATCTCTCTGAAATTGTACTGCAAGGTACCATTCCACAAAGGGAAGGCTGGGAATGAGTTTGGGGGTGATGAATCATAAGGGGGTTCAAAAAATTAGGGGGGGGGGATTTTTTTTTTTTTTCCTTTTTTTTCTTTTTTTCCTTTTTTTTTCTTTTAAAATTTTCCATTTTAAGTTGGTTATTTCTGATTTATATTTAAAAGCAAATAATTATGATATGGTAGGAGATACACACCAAACAGGATGTGTAAATTATTATATTATAAGTATTGTGCAATAGCAAGAAATTTTCAATTGCACAGTATTGCACAATAGCAAGAAATCTTCAATTGCACAGTATTGCGCAATAGCAAGAAATATCCAATAGCACAATATTGCACAATAGCAAGAAATTGTAAATTGTACAGTATTGCGCAATAGCAAGAAATATTTAATTGCACAGTATTGTGCAAAAGAAGATACTTCGTATAAATTGCTTTTTTCTTGACCAATTTCAATGGGGTTTTATTCTTGAATTCTTCGGGTTCTTTAATATGCTGAATCTAACTGTGTATTTAGTTTTTGGATTTTGGGCCCCGTTTTTAAATTGGTCCACATTGAGGTCCAAAGGGTCCAAAAATAAGCTTTGTTTGATTTCATAAAAAATTGAATTATTGGGGTTCTTTGATATGCCGAATCTAACCGTGTATTTAGATTCTTAATTTTTGGTTCCATTTTCAAATTGGTCTACATTTAGGTCCAAAGGGTCCAAAATTAAACTTAGTTTGATTTTAACAAAAATTGAATTCTTAGGGTTCTTTGATATGCTGAATCTAAACATGTATTTAGATTTTTGATTATGGGCCCAGTTTTCAAGTTGGTCCAAATCGGGGTCCAAAATAAAACTTTGTTTGATTTCAACAAAAATTGAATATATGGGGTTCTTTGATATGCTGAATCTAACCATGTATTTAGATTTTTGATTTTTGGGCCCCGTTATCAACTTTGTCCACATTGAGGTCAAAAGGGTCCAAAATTAAACTTTGTTTGATTTCATCAAAAATTGAATTCTTGGGGTTCTTTGATATGCTGAATCTAACCATGTATTTAGATTTTGGATATTGGACCATAATAGGTGAATGTCCAATTTTAAAATTTTTAAGTTCTTAGACCACATTCATTCTGTGTCAGAAACCTATGCTGTGTCAAATATTTAATCACAATCCAAATGCAAAGCTGTATCAATCTTGAATGTTGTGTCCATACTTGCCCCAACTGTTCAGGGTTCGACCTCTGCGGTCGTATCAAGCTGCGCCCTGCAGAGCATTTTATTATATTAGTGTATGTTATACTGTCTCAGGGTATTGAATTTACTGATTACATTTAATTTATTGGACAAGAAATGGATAAAGTCCATGGTCTGTTGTATAGAGAGTTAACTTTCAATGATTATAAATGTTCTTTTTAGTTATTTTTAGATCAATCAAAAATTCTTTCAGAAGGGGAAACAATATTATAAAGAAACAATTCATTTTAAAGTTTAGATAATAATATCCATGTCAGAAGCTCAAATAACAATTATATTATACTGGAATGTCCTGATACCATTCTGATCTTCGTTTTTGTTCACAGGGTGTATGGGCTCTTATACCCTGTCAAGGTAACCAATCAAATTGCAGGATTAGCTGAGATGTTTCACTCCAGTATGATGTACCCATATTTATCTTTCTTTTATTCCTGTTAAAAAAAACAAAAGTGCTTTTAGTAACAATGCTGGAATTTGGCAAATTTTTGTATTCTTTAATTTTAGGACAACTCAAATTTATACATGGTATTGGAATTTGTCACTGGAGGAGAAATGTTCTCACATTTGCGACGTATAGGAAGGTTCAGGTATGTTTTTCACCACCTTGTTCGCAGATCTTGTGAATTCTATAAAAAAAGATTCTTAACCTTTGATCACAAAGCTAATTAACATTAGTAATTTATCATGAAGAAAGTTGTGTTTTCACCTTTCAATGTTTAATTTTTTCATTTATTGTTTACAAAATATAGCTGTCAGAAAATTAACTCTTTACAGTGGTTTGATTTATTCTAAATCAATTGTTTTTATGATGCATCAGACATTTTGAACATTATTGACAAAAGTGATCATTTTCATATAATTAATGTGCTGAAGTAATCAAATAGAAAAAGTATGTATACATGTTAACCATTCTTACCATATTACAGATGTGCTTTTATCTCCTTCTCATAATTCACAGGAAGATATAAATTGTATGTCTATTGTGTTCTTTTTCCTACAGTGAGCCACATTCCAGGTTTTATGCAGCCCAAATTGTATTGGCCTTTGAATATCTTCATTATTTAGATCTTATATACAGAGATTTGAAGCCTGAGAATTTACTAATAGATTCCCATGGGTACCTTAAAGTAAGTAAAGCCGTTAGGATTTAGCCCTGGATATTGTTCTTTATGATGTCATGTATATCAAGCTATCACCAAAAAAAGAATAAGTGGTTGACTGAAATCAGTGAATACACACAATTTATTTAAATTCAAGTTGAGACTATACTCACAAAGAGATTTCGTGAACTACAACTCTTGGTAGTTATGAGTGTTTCATTGTCAAACAGGGTGATTGTGATTACATGATCTACAACCACTTTGTACATATTTTCAATGATTCCAATTCACTAGCAAGAGTGATTTCATCACAATCACTAAGTGTTTATTTATTATTTAGAAAAACAGAACTTGTTTTAAATTTTGGTGCTAGGTTGATCAGTTTGTCGTTTGTTATCCACGTGCATCCAGTGTGATTTTAAGTTTGAATTAATATATTTTGTTATTTTTGACAGTGAGCATCATTCCAGGTTTTATGCTGCACAAATTGTGTTGGTTTTGGAATACTTGCATCATTTGGATATTATGTACCGTGATTTAAAACCAGAGAATTTACTAGTTGATACGATGGGCTATCTGAAGGTATAGTGTGGTGTTGTTTTGGACAAAACAAACCTAGGATTGTTCTGTTGCTTATAGCAACTGTCTCATGTCTTTCTCTGCAGCCAGTTACAAAAGATTTTTATATTTCATGCTTTTGTAAGACAAATTTGTTTCATAGCAAAGCTCATTTTCAGCAGTCTTTTCTTATTTGGAAATGTTTAACCTATTTGTTCATGAGCATGAAAGAAACAAACTAAAAGACAATGATACTAACTTGTGTTAAGTTCAGAGCCATTTGCATAAAAGTACAAAGCATCCTTTTTTCCCAGTTTACTAAGCATCTTGTTTCCTTTCTTCATATTTGCATATTGCATTGGTTCAGTTTATGCATTCAGTAAAAACAAAAGGGGAGATTACTGTAGATTCTGATTTCCTTTGCATTTTACATTTGATCAAAAATATAACATTTTCTTTTAAAAAATAAGATGAATACTAAAATATGATTATTACTGCATTGTTTTATCATGCCTTATTTTAAAAGGAAACATTTGATGAGCTTTGTTGGAATTTGTTCGTTGTCATTAGCATAAAAAAGACAAGTCTTTGATAATTGGCTGTACCTGTATTGGCCTGGGTAAGCTTTACTATGTCTTTGTGCTGCATTGTTGTCAGGTAACTATGGTTACAAGAGAAACTTGTCTGGCTACTACTGATAACAACACATAGCTTACAGTAACAATAGCATGCCTCTATGGTGGTGGTGATATCTTCCCAAGCTTGTGTTGCTTTAATATTAAATCTCGCTCTGCTAACATCCTTCTCATTTATGTTGATATAATTTCTAATTACCAGTTATGTTTCTGTATTGGTGGCGGTGGTTTCATTGTATATTTTAGTTTACAGAGTTTATAGTGTTGTTCTGCTAGACCTGACTCATCTTTCTATCGACACTAATAAACAGTGTTTACATTATTTAGTCTTAATTCTGCTGTAGTGTAGCTAAAATGAGTACTACAAAAAGTGACAAAATTGAAATTAGAATTTTATGTAAATCACTGTTCTTGTCCTCAAATTGACATAATCAGTTTCTGCTATGGATATTTCATAAAAGTTCATTCAACTTGGTGTTATGCCAACAAAAATGTATTAATAGATTTTCCTGTTTTTGCAAAATGCATCGACCTTCAAACTTGTTTGTACTAATACATATTTCAAAAGAAGTTAAGTAAATTTTAACCTTTTTCAGAGATGAATGTGTATTATTATGTGATGTATTATCTTGCGATAATTATGGTTGCATCAAAGAACTGCACAAGAATTTTTATTTTTATGGCAGACAAAAGCATTCCATGAAAATACATCATTTTCATTCATTTCTGTTGAAGTTATCACTTCTGTTCGCTTTTTGAATTATTGTTTGCTGATAAATTTCATTTGAAATCATCTGACATTCTTTCATGCTTGACAAGATTTTCCTTAAACAAGACCCATGTTTCCCTAAATTTTTGTTTTGTTAATACTACACTTGAATTGGTAAGACAGCATTATATGTTGAGTTTATCACATAACGATGAACTGATATTGTCAATTGTTTATCTGATAATAACATTATGTAGTGCATTTAAAAATCCAAACTGTCAATCTAATATTGCAGTATTGAATCAGATTGAAAAAATGAAGTTTTGGCATTTAATTTTTGATATTGCAAACCTATTGTGAATGAATAAAGAAAATAATTTACTTTTTTTGAAATCCTATCAACTGAAAGAAACATTGTTATATTCCTATTTAGTTTGCTGTTGGGATTTTCAAAAGAGAAACATAAATGGGAAAATTTCCTTAGTTGACCTTGACTGCTGTTGTTGAAGACCATAAATTGACCTCTAAATGTCCTATTTGTGTTTTTTTGTGTTGGGTTGCTTTGTCAATGACAGATGTCATGATTTCTGTTTATTCTTCTCTTATTAAATCTTTGGGCATCCCGTTAAAAAAAGGGGGGGGGGGGGGGGGGGGGTTGAAATTTTAGTTGTAGTTAGATAATTAGTATACCTTTAGTTGTTCATTATACTTGACTTATTTCACCTTGCATGTTTCCCAGCTTTTTAACCTGTTGTCCTTTAGTCATCAGATAATTATGTTAGTGATAGGTCTATTTAAAGATAGATTGAATGTTCACCCTTAGGATGTTACCATAAATAGTCATTAAAGTTTCTCTTGACCTTGTTACATGGTTGATCACCAGTGATTTATCTTAGTTGTGTATCTGGAGAAAGGACAACCTCTGATTTTAGATGTATTGATTATTGATGTCCACATTTAAATCCACAACCTAGGTCAACAGATTTACTAATATATTAGAAAATCATTTGTGGAAAATTTCCACTTGATTTCCTCTGTTAAGGGATTATTTGTAAGTGAATAAATAAGACAACCTTCAGTTAACTATGAAAATATTGATTGAATGTCTATCCCCCATTCGGAGCAATGTCCTTTGAATTTTATATGAAGAAAAACATTTTGGTTTTAAATTAAAATTTCCTTTCTTATGTGCAAAAATATCAAGTTACTTAATATGATATTATTTTGTCTGGTGATATGTGAGAAGAAAAATAAGCCATGTTTATGAAAATTATTTGAGGATTACATGTAATAAGGAAGAAGGGAGGGGTTTATTGATTCTCTCTTTGATATTTTGCTATGTACTTAAATCACCTGAGCAATTATTTTCAACTCACAAGGTATTCAAATGCTAATCTGCATTTGAAAATTTTATCTGATGTGAAATAAACAACCAAATTGTTAAGATATATTTCTATGTGAACTTCTGTGGGACGTCAAACACCATAATTCTTGTTTTTTCAGTAAAGATCTTTTGATTTTAATAATTGTTTATTTTGCTGTCCACAAAAACATCAACTTTGGCGTTTACGTAGGAAAAAAATATGACAACACTTGTCTACGTCATCAATAATCTACTTCCCAGCGAGGACAAATAGTTTGTTAAAATAATCCTAGTGATCAATTGTTAACTGGTAACAAGTTGTAGATTGCAATAAATTGACTTTGTTTATTGCCAAAGGGTGTTTTGGTTGTTGATTTATAATTTCTTTTGAAATATAAAGAAATACTGAAAGTCTGGATTTTTTTGCAGTTTGTTTTTCAGCTCTGTATATAACTTTTCAACTTTTTGATATTGTGTAATGATACTGAAATATTGATATACATTTGTGTCTTTATTGACAGCTATATAAATGTTTTGGTTAACTTGATTGCTATGTTATCAGTGTATGTAGAATTGATGCAGTGTTCAGAAGGGTTTATGTTAGTTTGGATTATTCTTAGGTCTTTAGAAATTCCTTATCAGTGGGTTGAAATATTTTGAATACATACATTGTCAATGGGTGGAGTAAGACTAATACTTTTCAATTCTATGTAGTAAATGTTTCTGGTTTTATGTGTTTAAATTACATAATCTTGAGAGAAGAAATAGAGTAAACACTATCATGGTATACTTGGTGTTATATTTGAATGATAATAATAATCTGTTTCATTTCTAGCATGTAAAATCAAAGCTTTCTGTCCTTGAGAATGCTTATTTATATTTGTCTTGTAGTATGTGGACTTGACATCTCTTTTTTCAACATCAAAAAGTCAATTAATATTTTATAAAGACTAATGATGAATTTAATGTATTATGTATTATTGTGCAAACAGTTTTGTCTAGAATAGATTAGCTTTAATTTGTGTGTTTTTGTTTGTTAATAACATACATATATAATACAGATTTTTTGTAAAGTAGTATATGCACAATCTTTGCTGCATAGGCAAGTGTTCAGCTATGAAAATAAAAATCCCATTTTGTGTAATTAACTATTTTACCACCCTTTGTTTTGCATGTCATCAGTTTTTAGACATTCCAAAACTAATACATATGAATGACATGGCCAGTAAATCTGGATTGAAAATGTTTTTGAGATTTCCATAAGTTAACCTCTAATCTTTCAAGGTCCTGAATGTTTCAATTAATACATTGAGTCTTGTACAATGTACAATCATTTGCGTAATTGGTTACATATCTTCAATTGTAAGTAGAAAATATGTAAAGAAAGGTCTAAATGATCTTTTTATTACATTAGAGAAATCTGAATGGTCAATTTAATACCTAATTTGTATTGCAGACTTACTTCTTACTCATTGTCACTGTTATATGTATAGGTCTGACTTCGTACTCTAGCTAATGTAAATTTGTTTAAAATTTTTTAACAATGGTTTGCTTTCAAAAATTTGGTTGGTTTTTCTTAGGGTAATTTTTTATCATATTTCTTCATAGTAGAATATGTTTTAAAATTACTTATTTATTTTCCAATTAAGAATTTTTGACAAAAGAAACAAATCTATACCTTATTTCATAACCATCTACTGTATGTTAGGGTTTTATTTTGGCTTTTTTCAAGGCTTAAAAGCGTAAAAATTTAACTCCCACTTAAATTTTCCTGCATATTCTAGATTTATTGCTGTTTAAATGTTTAATACATTATACAGTTTTTGAACACATTTTCCCCTTAATGTTAAATAAAAAAGAATATATAAGGTCTATTGTATATATAAAAATAAGAAGATGCGTTATGATTACCAATGAGACAACTCTCCACAAGAGACCAAATGACACAGAGAGTAACAACAATAGGTCACCGTATGGCCTTCAACAATGAGCAAAGTCCATACCGCATAGTCAGCTATAAAACGCCCCGAAATGACAAATAAAAAACTATTCAAACAAGAAAACTAATGGCCTGATTTATGTACAAAATAATGAACGAAAAAAACAAATATGATATACAGCAAGACATCATAAGAATGTGCATATTTAACCAAGTTATCTGTTTTCACTACAATTAAAATGCCTAATCATTACACAGTCTTCAAGATAAACTTTTGAATCTACAGGCCCAAAGCAGAATTTTACAAAAATTTTAGTTAGATTCTATTGGCCTGTAGAGATGATTTTTACAGGCCCAACCGCATTTTTACAAGCCTGGGCTGGTGGGCCTGTGGTTGAACGTGGTGACTGATTACAAATGCTCTGTTGATATAATGTTACAAAAATTATCAAAACCAGATATGCAGTATTTTGCAATCCTCTATTTTACCATTTATGTGAAGCACTTTGGAAGTCAAATTTATTGTCATTATATGCACAATGCACCATGCTTCTGCCATACCTAGAAAATAATTTACATTTCAAGGAGTTGTTTCCATTGTCAAAAAATTAAAATGTGAAACAATGTTGGTAGGTGTGAATGTCTAGTAAATGATGAATATGCACTTATTCTGGCTTGTATGTTAAAATGTTTTTAGTTAAGAAAGAAGTGTAAGAGAAAGGCTTTCTCATTCAAAGCATATATTCAGGTCATTAAAATATAAATTTGCTATCTGTCCCATAAGGTCACACAATATATAGGAAAAAGGTTGCTATAGGTACTAAGTCTGCAATAGAAATTAGCTGCATATTAAACAGCATTCCTAGTTGAGAACAAGTTCATTAAATAACTATAGAATTTCTAAAAGATTTAGATAATCAGTTACATACTTGTGTTTCTTTTAAACAGGTGACAGATTTTGGCTTTGCAAAGAGAGTAAAGGGCAGAACATGGACATTATGTGGTACTCCAGAATATTTGGCTCCTGAAATTATTCTTAGCAAGGTAAATTGAATTTGGAAATTTTTTTTTATGCCTAAGGGACAACAAGTATGTAGGGGAATGGGGTATTATGGTTTGTTTAAATAATTTAAAAGGTAGAACCTTTGGTTGTACATATATACTAAAGATGTGCTTGTTGACAGGATTTTGATTTTCACCTAGTTTCCAGTTGGTGAACTTGGTCAATTTTTGGGGAAATTCTCATATAGGGTACTGGGTTTGTCTGTCATACTGCTCTTACACTTTAGAAAGAAGAACCTTTATATTATAAAGACTTGTAAAAATCTTGAAGATGTGCATGTAGACAGGATTTTGATTTTCTTCCTTTTCTTATAATATTACAGATTAATGAACTTAGTCAATTTTTTATGGAAATTTCTCATTTAGCATATTGGGGTTGTTAGTTAAATTCTCTTATAATTTAGAAACTAGTAATTTTGTATTTTGCAAACAATTGTACATAATTATATCAACCTGTCCGTGTCAGAAGGATTGTGATTTTCATCACTTTTTCACAAAATTTTAAATACTTGTTGAACTGCATGTTGGAACTTCTTTGAATCCCCCATCAGATTATCCATAAAATTACCAGCTGTTTTTTAATTTCCCATTTAGGGTACATGGTTTTAAAAAAGAATACAAAATATATAATCATATAATTTATATCATATGCAGTTGTATCATATGTGTCGTTCAGGCACAAAAACATAATGTCACATTCGACATGTTCCTATTTGTCTGTGCTGTTTTAGGGCATATTTGCATTGATTCTCCAAATGGAAGATGTAAAAAAATTTCGTCCGAAAGCAATAGTCGTATTAGTTAAAATAGTGGAAATGAAATGAAACCTTAGTACTGAAGTTAAAACTTGGAAAAGTAGTATTGATGTAATGATATATGTTTTTGATAATTCCGTTTGGGTATTAGTTTTAACCAATGAAAAGCCAGTTATTAGTCCCCTCCTGATGATTTCGAAGTGGACTTTAGGTTTGCACTCCGTCCATCTGTCTGTCCACTGTCAGTCTGGCAAATCAGTTTTCCACACTTTATTTCTTTGTGCTGTGAAGATATTGATTTGATATTTGGTGTATTGTTATATCATGACAAGTTACAGAATGCTTGTTTATAATTGTATTGTATATTTTAGGGTTACAACAAAGCAGTAGATTGGTGGGCATTAGGAGTTCTAGTCTATGAAATGGCAGCAGGTTATCCTCCATTCTTCGCAGATCAACCCATCCAAATCTATGAGAAAATTGTCTCTGGAAAGGTAAATATAAGAAAACTTTATATGTTAATTGTCAAGTATAATTACAGAAAGAAGTGAAACTTTCATTGATTATTCCCATGTAAATACAGTGTTCCCCATCATAATTGGCCAATTTTATTTTGCATATCAGAAGTGGTATTGTTTTTGTTACTCACAACATTTTCTCTGTTGAAGATAGAGAAGGACCCTATACTGTATAACTTCATTGAAGAAAATACACAGTATCTATGTACCGAAGGCATAACAAAATGTACTTTTATTATTTATTTTACAACTGCCACAAGAATTTTAACGGTTTTCTTTTGGTGTACTTTAATCTTGTTTTAAGTACAGTACAATGACCTGTCATTCAGAACAAAATAATTAAATCAAACTGTCTTCAAATAACATCTATAAATCTTCCCCTGTAAAAGTATAGTTTATGGCAATCAGTCATCTGGAACATACATTTAGTATTCTAAGTTCAAGATAATAAATATTTCAGTTGGAAATGAAAATTTACTTATAAATAAAGTAAGCTTACATTAATGGCAAGGATGTATTGATTTATTAATTTTGTACTGGAAAGTTATGGTTGGTCTATGTCAATAAATCATTGGAATAAGATATTGTCATATCTTCATTTACATACATTTAGATTAGGTTTCTATATTTAGCCATTGATTTGTCATTTTCTGACAGTTTGTGATTATCTGATAACAGTATTCAACATTGTTTTATTAGTTCCAAAATCATTGATTAGATGTTTATTTGAAAATGAATAGATTTACTGTTTTCTTTTCCATTATTTTCTGTTAAAGATCGTGTAGAAGTAAGTTTTTATGCTGGAAGCCAGCCTAATGCTGTCAAAGGCTAATCTTGGTCGATTTTCTCAAGTTATTTTTGAAAACTTCTACTGGAAATAGTTCTTTGATTTTCTGCTGTCTGTTGAGTTCACTTTAACAATTTTGATCTTCAAACAAGATCTAAAAAAACTTGATAAATAGGTATCACATCAATTGTTGTAGTTTATTTCTTTGTTTATTAATAAGATATTGTGTGAAATTGAGAATGACTGAGATTTATGTAGATTATCAGATCAGGTAAATCCCTTGTGTATATTAATTTTGTATTTCCAATTATCTTGTTGTCATGACAACTTACAAGCTCAGGAGATTTGATCAGAAATGTCATCTTCACTAATTAGCCTGGAAATTAACAATAAATTGGCAGCCAATAAAACAAAAGCATAGTTAGCAAAACAAACAAAAAATGCTTATAAAATTTCAGTTATTTAAGGAAAAACTAATTTTTATTCTATAAATTATTTAATTCATAAGGAAGTAAAGTTTAACTTTATTTTATTTTAATATGAAAATGATAAAATTTTGCCAAGTTATGCATGTTGGCACAACAAAACTGAATACAATAGGTAAGTATCTCCAAAACATGAATATTATAAATATTTTTATAAAACCTTTGACTTGAACGGAATGTTGTTTTTTTCCATTCCAGAAATAATTTTGCAAATTATGTCTAGTGAAATAAAAGAGTAAATCTAGAAGTCAATTGAGGTTTTATTTAAGTGAATAATATTGCAAGACTAATTGAGCTATACTTAACACATTTTTATACGACCGAAAAAAAATTTGTTTTCGTATAATGCTATCATGTTGTCGTCGTCCTAAGACACATATGGTTTACGGACAATAACTTTAGTTTAAGTGAATGGATCTCTATGAAATTTTACCAGAAGGTTCAAAGGTTTGGATTGATTTTGGGGGTTATGGTACCAATAGTTTAGGAAAAAGGGGCCAAAAACAATAATTTTTGTAGTTTCCGGACAATAACGTGTGTGTAAGTGTATGGATCTCTCTGAAATTGTACCACAAGGTTCCATATCACAAAGGGAAGGCTGGGATTGAGTTTGGGTGAATTGCCCCAAACGTTCAGGAATAAGGGGCCAAAAACAAGCATTTTTCAAGTTTCCAGACAATAACTTGTGTTTAAGTGTATGGATCTCTCTGAAATTGTACTACAAGGTTCCATACCACAAAGGGAAGGCTTGGAATTGAGTTTGGGGGTAATTGCCCCAAACGTTTAGAAATTAAGGGCAAAAAAGGAGCCAAAAACAAGCATTTTTCTAGTTTCTAGACAATAACTTGTGTTAAAGTTTATGGAACTCTCTGAAATTGTACATTTTTCCTGAAAAGAAAGTAATCTTCAAAATTTCAAAAAAATTTGGGATCGGGGGGTTTCTAAAAGTTTGGGGTTGGATTTTTTTTCAAATTTTTTTGGGGGTTCATATTTTTTTTTCAAGATTTTTCATTTCATAATTTTTGGGTTTTTTCCCCCAAAATATTTCCATTTTTACATTGATTATTTCTGATTTATATTTAAAAAAAAGCAACAAATACTGATATGGCAGGAGATACACACCAAATAGGGTGTGTAAATTGTTATATATAACAGATTAACTAAGTAGTGTGCAACAGCACAGTATCGCGCAATAGCAAGAAAACTTCAATTGAAAATAAATACAAATCTTTTAACCAATTTCAATGGGATTAATTTAGTCTTTAATTTTTGGGGGTTCTAACCTTGTATTACTATTTTGGATATTGGGCCCCATTTTTGAATTGATCTACATTGAGGTCCAAAGGGTCCAAAATTAAACTTTGTTTGATTTCATCAAGAACTGAATTATTGCGGCTCTATGATATGCTGAATCTTATTGTGCATTTAGATTTTTTATTTTGGGCCCTGTTTTCAAATAAGTCCATATTAAGGTTTGAAGGGTCCAAAATTAAACTGTTTGATTTCAACTAAAATTAATATTTTGGTTTTTTTTTATATGCTGAACCTAACCATGTTGTTAGATTTTAGATATCAGACCATACTAGGTAACTTAAATGTCCCATTTCAAATTTTTAAGATCTTTGACCACATTTGTTTTGTGTCAGAAACCTATATTATGTCATAAATTTGATCACAATCCAAATTCAGACAGTATCAAGCTTGAATATTGTGTCCAAACTTTCCCCTACTGTTTAGGGTTCGACCTCTGCGGTCGTATCAGGCTGCGCTCTGCAAAGCATTTTATTTTTATTGTAATACAGGAACCATATTCATTAATTTTGCATTATCATAAGTTGTTAAAGATTAACAGTAAAAATATCAAATTATATTGGGAAGCAAATTAAACTTATAGCTAGCTGCATAATTCCAGCTGACTATGCCAGATGGCCCTTTGATTTTTTCAGTGTTTATACTACAATACTTAGGCCTTTGGAAGTGAGATATTTGGTTTTGATATGTAAAAAAATCTGTTCTAGCAATAAGGTAACCTTTCACTGCAGCTATGGTTCAAATAGTATTTCTCCAAGGTCATGTGTTGTTATCATTTAATCATGAAAAGTGAATTTACATATAACTAAATTTATATTGTTTGTTTTCAGGTTCGATTTCCATCCCACTTTAGTTCAGATTTAAAAGATCTTTTGAGGTCATTACTACAAGTAGATTTGACTAAACGTTTTGGAAATCTGAAAAATGGTGTTAATGATATCAAAAACCACAAATGGTTTCAGTCTACAGACTGGATAGCAATATATCAAAGAAAGGTAATGTATGGAATATAAGCAACTTTTACAGAATCATAGAATATAACAATATCTGATACATGTTCTCCTTATAGAGTAGCTTATAAGTTTGAAATAGAGATTGACCGGTGTTCAAATTGTGTGGATCTAAGAAGGAACTTTTGATTTACAAAAGTCAAGGACATCTCATTCTTTACACTGATGCTTTATACAGGACCTTTGACCTTTTTAAGGAGGAAGTTTCACTTGAAAATTCATATTGTCAGGCCCTGAACTGTCATTATTCAAAGCAAATTTGAAATCTTGGATCAATATTACTGCAGCTAAATTAAACAACAAAAGCTAGTAATGGCCTGATGACTACACAAATGAAAAAAAACTATATTCTGTTTTATGTCAGTAAAGATGGAAACATGCCAGACATTATCTTGTTTACATAATTGATAATGATGTTGTTCTGATTTGATTGTTATTCTCAGCAGTATGATTAAAATTAAATCTGGGATAATGTGTTTCTTTTCTTGGATCGATCTGAAGTAGTACTTTAGAAAATTACTCCTTCCTTTATATAAGATTAATTGCATGTAATAGTAATATTGAAAGTCAGAAACATGATGGTCTAAAAAAATATAAGAGGAGTTTTACTATGTAGGAGTGTATTCATTGGTGGATGTCAATTTTATATTGTTTTATTAGTTTTGGAGAGTCCTTTCAGACTTAGCATTCTTATTTCAATAACAACAATTAGAAACTCTTAGAATAACAATACTTTGACAATAAAGTTTCACATAATTTGTTAGCGTTTTCACTGTCAGATATGTAACTTCAAAAATAAGTAAGGAAAAAAAGATGAACATGTTTAGTTTGTTTTTAAAGTACAAATGTACATTTATATATTTATTCATTCAGCCGTCTATTCCAATTAAGTGTTGTGTTCAGGGGAAGATTTATGTAATTTAAAGAGAGGAGAATATTAATGGAATCTTAAAGAGGAATACATCCATGTGATAGCAACAAATTAAAAATTAAAAAATCTTTCAAAGTTTTGTGTTAAGGTCCAGCTTTAAATAAGGAATGCTTTCAGTTAGTGTGCATACCTTAGTTAAAAATAAAGATTCATGGGGAAAAAAGGTCACCTTGAACTTGACCTACATTAAACCCAATGTTGACTTTGGGTCTATTTTGTGTAAAAAGCACAGATCTAAGCAGCAACTAGGGACTGAAGTGGTGTTTTGTCACTGGGTACATGTTTTATATTAAGAAGTGCAAACATTTGGTCATTGGGATCTACATGTTACACATGAATGCCTCGGATCCAGACTTGCTTTTAAAAAAGTTAGCTGACAAACCTGCAAACCTAAAAAAAACATTGCTCATAGTAAGTCCTACATCCTTTTGTGAAATGCTATCCTGATTAAGGCTACTGAACTACAAATCATAGATATTTGTTGATTGCTCAGGTTGGATAGTAATGGAGGGTCACTGAAACAAATTTGGATCACTTACACTAAAATTTTTATGCATAAATGACTGGATGACATTTAGCCAAATTTCGAACACTTTGTGTAAAAAGATAATCCCACATTCACAGTTACATCTATCGAAATATTACATTATTGTCTTTTTAGAGCCACACTAGCTTAGACCACTATATTTAACTTTTTTTTTTGTATTATCCAGGTTGATGCTCCATTTATACCTAAATGCAAAGGACCTGGAGATGCCAGTAATTTTGATGACTATGAAGAAGAACCACTCAGGATTTCATCTACAGAAAAATGTGCAAAAGAGTTTGCTGATTTTTAAGAGTTCATTTAACAATGGAGAGGTGTCATGTGGGTCATTACAAATTACACAAGTCATGCTGGAGAGGGAATGAACGAACATTTATCATTAATATCTGTTTAGATCTCATCCAGTTTTTTCCCCCACATGTGCAATATTGAGTGATCAATGTTAGGTTGTGTGTATGTTATATCATCTGGAGCAGTAGAACGTTCTGTGATGTTACTGCCAATCTTAACAGCATTATATAAAACCTCGTAGAATGCTGATAGCCAGGAGTGATGTTGGACAAATTTTAGGCTTTTTACAGCTGCTGCTTTACAAAAGAAATGATGTTCATGTGTAGTTCCATGTCTGATTTGTATTAGTGAATGGTTTACAGATATTTGTTTTATGTGTATAGCCTTGAACGTAGCAAAAAGAACTTGCTATATATAAAGTGGTTTTAACTGACAGGAAAATCTCTAAAGAATTTCAATTTTTTAAAGCAAAACAGGAATTGTGTATGGTATGGTATTATTATGGCTAGTTATCTAGTATTTCTAGAAATTTGTATGACATCAGCTTTAGTGAATTGTCAGCTATTGTTTATATCAAGTTGAATAAATTTATATTGCTCGTTTGTCAGTTTTAATAAAGACGACAAACACCAGTACTGATTGAATAATTCATTTAAAGTCATGTATTCATAATCTTAGTTCTTGGCAATTTTCAAAATTGATCAACTAATTGATTCTATTTCATGTTTCATTATGTAGTAGTGATTGAAGTTTAATCACTGCATACTTTTACTTCTAGTGGAGGATAAAAAACTCCATTTTGTTGACTATTTAAAGATATTATTTTATTTTTAGTTTACATGAGCGTAGAAATGTATATGATGTTTACAGTTTTTACTATGTAGAGTTTGTTTATATTTTGTTAAGATTTGTCTACCTAATTACATTACATGTATATGTCTAGTGGTTTCAGAAGTTAGAACTAGTCTTTATTAATTATTCATATGACATATATAATACATGTATATGTGTGTAATAATGTCTGTATATAATTGTATGGTTCAGATGATTGACATTTGTTTGTATATCTATGTGAATTATAGCTCTGATACTCAGAACTTTTGTACTCATTAGATCAATGGGTGTTTAGAATCTATGTCACAATAAAGGATTTGTTAACTTTTATTATACAGAATTGTTGGTTACCAAACGGTAATGCCACTGTTACAGATATGTTAAACTTACATACTCTGGTATTTGGAATTCTTATGGATGAAGTTTTTCTTGAAAGTTGAGAGTGGAAAATATGAATAAGGTCTGGATATGAAGACATTTTTTTTGTACAAAATCAAAAGACAAATCCCAAAGAATTGAGCAAAATAAGTTGAACGTAACCTGGATATGTCACAATCCACTTTCTGTGTCATTGACCATAGTCCATCACATTTTCCATTATCTGAAACTTTAACAAAAACCAAACAAATTTGAACATAATCTCCCATAGGTGAATAGTATTGTGCCATCTTTTTTTCATTTTCATTGATTTTGTAGGGTTCCCCATAACCAAACAAGGGCTGTTACATGTTTCTTAAAGGGTATACATATCCATCTTGGAACTCATAAAAAATGACTTACTAGAAACCAACCAAATTCAATCAAAATCTTCAGTTTGAAATGTTTTATTGCACATTGATTTTTGGGGTTTCCCATACCCAAATCGGGACCTGTTGATGTGTGATATGAGTATTCAATAATTATCAAACCACTGAGATTCGTTGGTTCTTTGGTCAGAACATCAACCCATGGAAGGTTAGGATATAAGCACTTGTATGAAAACATCGGAGATTTCCTTTCTCTAAAAATCTTAGTACATTAAATTGATAAATGTTATCATATATCATTGAAAGCCATTTTGTTTTTTCAAAGGTTGGCATATTTCTGTATCCATCTTGTAACATAGATTCTAACACCAGCCTAAGAATGCACATTTACACATCACCAGTAAATTCATTTAGCAGTATTAGTAATAATAACTTCCAAAATGTCTAAACATGGAATAGTGTTTTGAACATACAGGGTACACATAGAATCTAGCAAATCCATCATGATAAGTGAAAACTGATTCTTGAATCTTAAAAGCAAACTACTGGTATATAATTGTCAATGATATTTTAGTCAAATGATGGTTTGATGCATGCTGTAAATTATATGTTGACGTATAAACAAATGATGTTGGTTTTATTGTAGGTTTGTGTAGAACTACCGGTAAATCTGATAATATCACAATAGTGAGGAAAATTCACTGGCTTTTTTAGACGGTTTTCAGTTTTCATATAATCATAGCAAAAATCTGTGGCTAAATTAAAAATCAATTAAAGCTTTGTGTGTAGACCTGCAGAAATTTCAGATATAGTTAAAAATCATTCAATATCCGGAATTAAAGAGGAAGGTACATTTTTTTTTGTGAAAGGGGGGGGATTAAAACATGTACCTGTTAAGACTTAGATTTACCTACCATGTTAAGTAGCTAGGCTGTATTAAGGGAATTAAAATGTCAGATACTGCTAGATACTTTGTATGTACAACATAGGAAATTTTTGTTCTCTTACAAGCTTGTCATTGTTTAACTTATCAAATCACTCAAAATGTCAAACAAATCTTGGGAAAGGGCCTTGTATGTGTTGTTATGAGTTCAGAATGTTTTCACTTGTGTTGTTGGATTTCTAAGAGAACTGCTTTGCAATTATTTGCTTTTACCAAACTTGTACATTTTGGGTAATTGCACATTAATAACATATTAGTGCTATAAGAATACACTATTATACAAATTTTATACCTATATATAGAAAGAAATTTTATGTGTGTAAATGTACCATAATAGGTAAAATAATAATTTGAAAATGCTTGTTTGTATGTGTAATATCTAGTTTTTGGTTTGATATTTGTTACGTCTATAATTATTTGCATGTTATGTTTAGTTGCATAATGCATTTACTGTTTGGCTTTTCCCCTCCAAGCTGTTCTCAACTTTAAGAATATTCTAATATTATATTTTATAAACAAATAGCAACACATTCAAATGCATAATTCAGAATTTCAAGTAAAAATACAATGACTGTTCAGGAATGTTGAAACTGAATGACCAAAGACCAGGAATGATTTGGAGTATAAAATGTTGCTGCAAGCCAGTGTTAATCAAAATTATATTAGTCTCTGTTATTTATCTTTATGGCATGAAGTAACTTTGAATGGTTTTCAAGCAAATCAAGATGTATAAATTTATTTATAATTAGTGCTTGTCTTGAAAGTAAATGGAAGTTCTTTTGAAGAATTGTATATATATATGCTGATTCTTAAATCTGCATAAAATCTTTGTTCAAATTCTGTGACACAATTTAATTTAAATGTTTATTGGGTAGGATAATACAAACAAAATAGCCAAAAGACATTCTCTATTTACAGCCAATAGTATTCCTTATCCATTTGGAACCTTCTTCATGGCTCAAACCTCTATTTCAATATCCTAGAAAGAAAAACATTTCTGTCTCGCGTAGGAATTTTTAGGATTTCATGAAATGATATATTTTAATATCAGTGGTACAAAAAAATGTATTAAGAACTACTATCAGGCATTTATCTTTGTCTGGTGTTACTAGTTCTGTATGTATTTTTGTTATTTAATTGCAAATCCAAACCAAAAAATAAACAATTCAGTCTATAATATATTGTGTTTTTCTTTAATATTCATCCAGTCTTTTATAGAAGGCTTTTTCCCCCTGATAAAATTACACCATGTCATAGACAAAACATGGAAATGATGGACTTGAAAATCATGACATTTTCCTTGATTTTTCAAACTATGATTTTCAGGTCCTCCCTTTCCATGTTTTGTTGGAAATGGTGTATTTTTTGCCAAATATCAATAAAGGATAAAAGCATTATATGTGTATCATAGCAAGGTTGTCTATCATAGTCAGTGACTGTAGGTAGGAAAACATGAATAAATGAGGAAATTTGGTAGGATTGCCAAGGAGACAAAAGGACAAAGATGTGAACAATTACAGGTCACTCACTGCCTTCATAAGAGGCAAAACCTATAGTGTATAGTAAGCTATAAAAGATCCTGGCATGGCAAAATCTGAAACAATTCAAAAGAGAAAACCAAAGGCCCGATCTATATTATAACAATGAATGAAAAACAAATATGGTCGACAGCAATCAATGACAACCACTTGATTACAAGTTCCTGGCTTGGAACAGGCACATAAAGAATGTGGCAAGGTTAAACATGACTGAGTGCTCAACTTTCCAAATAACCTAGACAGTGGTGTAACAGCACAAAACATAAGAAAAACTGTAAAAGTTAGTTGGAAAGGGTTTGACTCATCAGATGGTGGTACTATAATACCTTATTTATAACAAGTTCAAAGCCCAATTTCAATTAATAAAAAAAACATGTTCCCATGGACTAAAGTGTCAATCAGTACATCTACAGATATAGTGGAAATACATCGTGATCTTTCTCAGAAGGGCACCAACTTGTGCAATGCCAAAATATAAGTATCAACCAGATGTAGGACCATGAGTGTTATTACCTGGAAGGCAATACATGTTAAGTTGTGTATTAAACTGTTAAGAATAAAATCATTGAATGCATTGGTAAAGATAATATTCAAAGATCTTATAACAATGCTAAATTGATAACCTTTTAGAATGGGTTTATTCAGAGGTATCTTCATTTACAAGCTCTATAAGCAACATAAAAATTAGGATGTGATATTCCATTTCTGTCATGTCTCAACAAGGCGAGAAAGCAAAACTAAGGGGTGTTGTTTCCAGCAGTGTCAACAATGTATTGCATGTAGTTTTATTTCCATAGAATTTAGTTGGCCCCACCCCATCTGTCATGGTCTATTGACCTTGAAACTTTGGCATAGTGTTATACATGATTGTTGGTTGCTTAATGTCCAGTGGCAAATATTTCATACATGTTAACGACAATACATAATATTACATGTTAAGGTATTTAAGATGAACCCCCAAAGGTTAGTCAATGATATTTGGTATGCAGTTGTACATGTATTTGCATTTGCACATATCATTTCATGGTAATAATATGGCCCTGCCAATCATGGTTCAATGACTTTAAAACTGTTGCATAGTTAACATGTTAAAAATTTTGGTTTAGGTCAGTTTAAAGGGAACCACCTAATATAATAAGTTTTGTGGTATTTGGTATGCAGTTGTATTAGCATTGGCATTTCTCATTTCCACAAAGATTATTTGGCCCTGCACCTTCAGTCATGGCTCATTGACTGAATGTTTTGCCTAGTTTACATATCAAAAGTATTGCCATTTTATTTCAACATTTACATTATACTATGAAAATTACATAGAGCCAAGTCATATAACTATGTCAACATTTTATTATAAGATTTCCACAGAAACAGCCAAACTTCCAAAGCAAATATTGGTATCTATGAAATAATTTAATAAGGGTTTTAAATAATTTGTTATAACAAAATCACTGAATATGTAATTTTTCAGATATATACCTGTAGACAGTCATTGAAATCTAAAATATAACCATGGGCATAGAGAACGAGTTTGCAAAATATACATATCATAAGAAGGGGCCAAAACAGCAAAATATACATATCATAAGAGGGGGCCAAAACAGCAAAATAACCAATAAGTAACAAACAATTATCTCTTTTGTCTTAAAATTTTGGTACAAAGTTTTCCATCGGAAACTGAAATATCCAAATCATTTTTAATTTACTGAATTGGGATTTTAATTTACCAGTTTAATGAAAATAAAATAGAAATCACAACACTTATTTACATTTAAAAACATAATAACAACAGGAATATAAAATGTTATGAAAAATGATTTACTGTAACTGTATCTAAAAAAATGTAATATACCAGTATGAGCATGAGATTATTATTTCATGCTTTAATTCATTATCCCAAATCAATTACTAAATCTTGTTTACTTCTAAAGTTCATAAGGTAAATGACCATATAAATATCCTGATAATAGACAGATCATGTATATCTTATTATTGAAAATATAGGAGATAGCATGATAATGTGATTGGTCATTGAATAACTGGTAGTTTATATCCTATAGGTAAAAGATAATACTGATATTAAATTTCTGACCAGTATAGAAAGGTTAACAAGCTTTGTTGTGTCACTGTGTGTTATTAAAGATTCTGTTTGTATTTTTCAGACAGATAGTTATTTGCTTAAATTAGACTAGCTCTCAGTAGCTGTGCCTACTCTATATCAATATATGGTGTCTTTTTTTTGTAAGAAGTGTCAAGTCATTTTTCAATTGACTTTCAACATTTGTTTAAATGTTGTGCTGTTACACAACTGTCCCATGTTAGGTGGAAGGTTGAACACTTACAACCATGTTTAATCCTGCTACATTCTTTATGTGCCTTCTCCAAACAAGGAGCCTTTAGTCCAGTGGTTGTTATTTAGTGCTTCACATTTTGCCCATTTAAGGGCCTGTCAAAGCTTAACATACGGAATGGGTTTTGCACATCATTGATGGTTGTATGGTGACCTGTACCTTCTATGTTGTATAGTTGTTTCATTTACAATGATACTAAGATACATCTCCTTATTTTTTCTATTATCAGTGCTAACATGTTTATTTATCTATTGAGTATCTTTTCCTTTTCCCATCAAGTTAATACAGATTAGGTTGGTATAGGATGATACATAAAAGTACAAAAGCAAAGTAAACAAAACATTTTGAATGAAAATTGATCACTTCATTTTGCAGTATAATTGTTGCATTTAAATTATTAGTGGAAAAATTTGATATTCAAGCGCATAAAAGTTTTAACTTCCACACAAATTTATAAATATTATCAAAATTATTTACTACTAAATACTGAAACTGTTTATTCCTTTGAAGTTTTAATTATTTTTGATTCAGACACAGTTTAATTGCAAGTATTATATTTATCTTGATGGTAGCTGTACTTTTATTTGTGAAATAAAAAAAAAACAAATATGAGCAGGATCTTTCTGCATAGTCAAGTGAATGATTCAGTATTAATGGATAATAACATCCTGTTATTGACCAGTGACCAAGGGTTTATTAGAAGTGATTTACTATGAGGGATTAATACCTGTAAAACTGTCTAATATTTCACCTACATAGTATAAACAATGTATGAGGACAAAGGTGGTTAATGAAAAGGACCACTGGTCAAAGGGGATTAACTTTTTTTATTTAAAACCATGGCTGGAACATCTTATTTTCATGCAAAATTTGCATATTATGATCTAACACTGTTGTGTTTCATGTAAACATCTATATTATTATTTAAGATAAATCAAATGACAAGGATGATGCCTTACAGGGCCAAAATTTTCAAAGTTTTAAAAAGGCTTATCTCTGACAAACATCATGGATAAGAACTTGGAACATTTTGACAATTCTTACCGAAGTATAGGTCTTCTGATAGGGCAACTTATTGGAGTTATCTTCATAATAATTACTATAAACAAATTAGTGGAATGAGAAATAAGAGGCTTAAAATAGTTTATGGGCATCTTCAACATTTAACTTTAAAGTTCTTGACTTTGGTCTCATTTTTGTTGATCATCTACTGCTCATAATTTTTCTGTAATTAATTTCTCTCCATCTACTAAAATGTTTGCCCAAAATACAAAAAAAAAGAGGTAAAAATTGACATTTAAGGGCAATAACTTTTCTAAGAAGCAGACTTACAATTTCGGCTTGACGTAATTGTAGATCTTGTTCGATCATTTTTTGCTGTTTCTCTTTATCTACTTTAGATTTTGCTCAATCCATAAAAAAGATGATATATTTGAAGATCTTGTTTTTCTGATCAATTTTGCTTTTTTACAATTTTTCTTCATCTACTGTAATTTTGGCCTAAAATGCAAAAATAGATAAAAATTGTCATTAGGGACAATACCTTTTAAAAAGAATTGGTCAACGGTCTATTTGAATTTTTCTAGATAACAGGCAAAAAGTTTTAAACAACAGGCTTTTTAGAGCCTGAATTGCTCATCTGGTAAAAAATATGCTATTTTAATATTTATTTTTTTCCTTCATTGCAATAAGTTATACAAATGTATAGTAATAAGTTAAACCAACTTTCAATGGCAATAACTGTAAGCAGTCAATTGACGATTTCTGCAAAGTTGACTTATTTGTAGATCTTATTGTTCTGGACATTTTTACTGCTAAAAATTTCTCTCTAACTGTTAAAGTGTATCAAGATCATAACCAACAACTGTGAAATTTTAAAATTGACATTTATGGAGCAATTACTCCAAAATGGGTTGTCCCATTTTTCTGAAACGACCTGCTGACCATTTTTACCAGTCAAATTTGCTCTTACCACTTGAGATATAAGCCAAAAACTGCATTTTTAAAAAAAGTTTGTGACAACGGAAGCCATGTGATGGAAAAAGCTCACATGCCCTTTTACGTCAGGTGAGCTAAAAATGGATAAAATCGTTATTTGAGGGTAATAACTCCTATAAGGAGTTGTCTGACAGTTTTGGTTTAAACGGATAATAGGTAGATCTCAATGTTCTGAACATTTCCGTCCCTGTCAGATTTTTTCGAACTATAGAGGTTTTTTAAAAAGATAGTAGACAAAACTTGCATTTTACCCCTATGTTCTAGGCTTAGCCATGTAGGCCATGTTGGTTGTTGGTTGGCGGGATAGCAGATACCCAATGATTATTCTGACCACATTTCCTTTTAAATGTGAAGAATTATAAATATTATTCATCCTCACCATGTGGCACTTATTCACATTTAAATACTAGCATAAGTTGTCAAAGTCCCTTAACTCCCACAAGAATTATCAAAATTCTAAGGCAACATAGTATGGTCAAGTGAATAAGATGATAATCAATATTATACCACATATGACAGGGTTCTTACATCTAGTTTCAGGAGAGAAGCAGTCACAAGATGTGGATTTTCTGCAATAGGTCAGGGAAAGTCAAAGTCATATAACTCTAGCAGAAAATGTCAAATCAAAATGACAGGATAATATGAGGAGGAGGGGGAAGTCATCTCCTTTCTCCCACCTCATCTCTCCTTTTTCTCTGTCCTCCTTTAATATGGTCAACTGCTCACGATGACAACAATCCTGTCAATTAGCTATCTTAGAGGAATTACCTCCATAAGGTGTCATTGTTTTGCAATTTGAAACAAGAGGCTACCAACAGCCTAATTTCTATACCTGTTAAAATATGCCATTTTGATATTGATTTTTTTTTAATAGCAATCAGTTTAAAGGCAATAAATCCTACTACTTGTGTGACTTGCAAATCTTGTTTTGCTGTTTTTTTTTTGCTTTTTAAAATTTCTCTTTTAACAGTCCAAAAGTTTTTGACAAAAATGCAATAACAAAAAAAAGAGGATAAAAATCATCATTCAGGAAAAATGACTTCTATTGCAGGATACAATTTTTAAACTAGATATCCTGATGATGATTGTGACACATTTCTTTTTAAATGTCAAGAAATGTAAATATTATTCATCCTCACCATGTGGCACTTATTCACACTTAAATACTAGCACAAATTATCACTTCGTGTGATAAATTTGTCTCTTGTAGACTTTTAACTGTGAAATACTTCATCATCACAGATTGGAGTTTTTGTAATTATTTCTGTAATTCTTAGCATTTAAAAGGAAATGTGGTCCTTTTGTGAAATTAGGAATTGGCATGATGTGATGGATAATAAAAAACAGTAAAAATAAAAAGTTATCATCAACAACTTTGCATATCAAATCAAGGATTATGTAATCAGGTTACCTGTTAATGGAAAGATACTGATGTTATACTATGGTTAGCACTGGGAACAGGAGATGATAGCAATGCATTCACAGCCTTCATTTTTGATAGGCTTAACATGGTCAAGAGTCCAAAAACTCTCGGAAAAATTGTCAAGTCAAAAAGGTGTTATTATATAGTCAACTACATATAACAAATACTCATTTTAAAAGTTTATCTTTAAACAGTCCATAAGGAGATGTGTTCACAATGTGCCAAGATAGTACAATAGACCTTAAATGGTCAAATTCCCTTAACTCCCACAAGATGGCAGTATAGTATGGTCAAGTAAATAGGATGATAATCAATATTATACCACATATGACAGGGTTCTTACATATAGTTTCAGGAGAGAAGCAGTCACAAGATGTGGATTTCGTGCAATAGGTCAGGGAAAGTCAAAGTCATATAACTCCAGCAAACATTATCAAATCAAAATGACAGGATAATATGGTCAACTGCTCATGACAAACAATCCTACCATATATGAAAGCTCTTGTCAAACAGTCTTAGAGGAATTACCTTTATAAGGTGTCATTGTGTTACAACAGTAAATAAACTGCTTCGCCAAGCGCAGCTGGATACGACTGGAGAGGTCCAACCCTGAACAGTTGGGTCAAAAATGGACACAATATTCAAGCTTGATACAGGTCTGAATTTGGATTGTAATTAAACATTTGACACATTATAGGTTTCTGACACATTATAGGTTTCTGACACAGAATAAATGTAGTCAAAGAACTTAAATTTTTGGTTATTTGATTTGAATTTATATCCAATTGAAGATTTCTTGTTGTTGTGCAATACACTGTGATGTTGCGCAATACTTAGTAAATCTGTTTTCAGACTATATACAAAGAGTTGACTGATAATTTCTTAAATCTTGAGGAAAAAAATTGACCCCTCCCCAAAATTTTTTTTTTTCTTCTACAAAAAATAATATTTGAAGAAATTTTCTTTTTGTAAAACATGGTACAACTTAAGAGACATTCATTCACTTAAACACAAGTTATTGACTGAAAACTAGAAAATTGCTTGTTTTGGCCCCTAATTCCTGAACGGTTTGGGCAATTACCCCCAAAATGAATCCCAACCTTCTACTTGTGGTATAATTTCAGTGCAATCAAAATACTTATACACAAGTTATTGTCCTGAAACTAGAAAAATGCTTAGTTTTGGGCCCCTTTTTGGCCCCTAATTCCTAAATGGTTGGGACCATCACCCCCAAAAACAATCCCAACCTTCCTTTTGTGGTATTGAACCTTTTGTTTAATTTCATAGAGATCCATACACTTAAACTAAAGTTATTGTCTGGAAACCAAATGTCTTCGGACGACGCCGACGATGACGTGATAGTATTATACGAACAAACATTTTTTGCAGTCGTATAAAAAGGGGTCAAAGTCCCATAACACCCACAAGAATATGTTTAAATCAAAATGACATTCAAGTATTGTCTACAACACATGAAGCCAATTTCTTTTTACTTAAAATGAAAGCTTTTCAAAAATGTTCTCAGAGTAAGTATAATAGTAAAAGAAAAAAAATAAAATGCTCCGCAGGGCGCAGCTTGATACGACCGCAGAGGTCGAACCCTGAACAGTTGGGGGAAGTATGGACACAACATTCAAGCTTGATACAGCTTTGGATTTGGATTGTGATTAAATATTTGACACAGCTGCATAGGTTTCTAACACAGATTGAATGTGGTCTAAGAACTTAAAAATTTTAAATTGGACATTCACCTATTATGGTCCAATATCCAAAATCTAAATACATGGTTAGATTCAGCATATCAAAGAACCCCAAGAATTCAATTTTTGATGAAATCAAACAAAGTTTAATTTTGGACCCTTTTGACCTCAATGTGGACAAAGTTGATAACGGGGCCCAAAAATCAAAAATCTAAATACATGGTTAGATTCAGCATATCAAAGAACCCCATATATTCAATTTTTGTTAAAATCAAACAAAGTTTAATTTTGGACCCCGATTTGGACCAACTTGAAAACTGGGCCCATAATCAAAAATCTAAATACATGTTTAGATTCAGCATATCAAAGAAACCCTAAGAATTCAATTTTTGTTAAAATCAAACTAAGTTTAATTTTGGACCCTTTGGACCTTAATGTAGACCAATTTGAAAACGGAACCAAAAATTAAGAATCTAAATACACGGTTAGATTCGGCATATCAAAGAACCCCAATAATTCAATTTTTGATGAAATCAAACAAAGTTTAATTTTGGACCCTTTTGACCTCAATGTGGACAAAGTTGATAACGGGGCCCATAAATCAAAAATCTAAATACATGGTTAGATTCAGCATATCAAAGAACCCCATATATTCAATTTTTGTTGAAATCAAACAAAGTTTAATTTTGGACCCCGATTTGGACCAACTTGAAAACTGGGCCCATAATCAAAAATCTAAATACATGTTTAGATTCAGCATATCAAAGAACCATAAGAATTCAATTTTTGTTAAAATCAAACTAAGTTTAATTTTGGACCCTTTGGACCTTAATGTAGACCAATTTGAAAACGGAACCAAAAATTAAGAATCTAAATAAACGGTTAGATTCGGCATATCAAAGAACCCCAATAATTCAATTTTTGATGAAATCAAACAAAGTTTAATTTTGGACCCTTTTGACCTCAATGTAGACAAAGTTGATAACGGGGCCCAAAAATCAAAAAATCTAAATACATGGTTAGATTCAGCATATCAAAGAACCCCATATATTCAATTTTTGTTGAAATCAAACAAAGTTTAATTTTGGACCCCGATTTGGACCAACTTGAAAACTGGGCCCATAATCAAAAATCTAAATACATGTTTAGATTCAGCATATCAAAGAACCCTAAGAATTCAATTTTTGTTAAAATCAAACTAAGTTTAATTTTGGACCCTTTGGACCTTAATGTAGACCAATTTGAAAACGGAACCAAAAATTAAGAATCTAAATACACGGTTAGATTCGGCATATCAAAGAACCCCAATAATTCAATTTTTGATGAAATCAAACAAAGTTTAATTTTGGACCCTTTTGACCTCAATGTGGACAAAGTTGATAACGGGGCCCAAAAATCAAAAATCTAAATACATGGTTTGATTCAGCATATCAAAGAACCCCATATATTCAATTTTTGTTGAAATCAAACAAAGTTTAATTTTGGACCCCGATTTGGACCAACTTGAAAACTGGGCCCATAATCAAAAATCTAAATACATGTTTAGATTCAGCATATCAAAGAACCCTAAGAATTCAATTTTTGTTAAAATCAAACTAAGTTTAATTTTGGACCCTTTGGACCTTAATGTAGACCAATTTGAAAACGGAACCAAAATTTAAGAATCTAAATACACAGTTAGATTCGGCATATCAAAGAACCCCAATAATTCAATTTTTGATGAAATCAAACAAAGTTTAATTTTGGACCCTTTGGACCTCAATGTGGACCAATTTAAAAACGGGGCCCAAAATCCAAAAACTAAATACACGGTTAGATTCAGCATATTAAAGAACCCCATGAAATCAAGAATAAAACCCCATTGAAATTGGTCAAGAAATAAGCAATTTATAGGAAGTATCTTCTTTTGCACAATCCTGTGCTATTAAATATTTCTTGCTATTGCGCAATACTGTACAATTGACAATTTCTTGCTATTGCGCAATATTGTGCTATTGGATATTTCTTGCTATTGCGCAATACTGTGCAATTGAAGATTTCTTGCTATTGCGCAATACTGTGCAATTGAAGATTTCTTGCTATTGTGCAATACTGTGCAATTGAAAATTTCTTGCTATTGCACAATACTTATTATATAATAATTTACACATCCTGTTTGGTGTGTATCTCCTACCATATCATTATTATTTGATTTTAAATATAAATCAGAAATAACCAACTTAAAATGGAAAATTTTAAAAGAAACAGAAAAGGAAAAAAAGAAAAAAAAAGGAAAAAAAAATAAATCCCCCCCCAAAATTTTTTGAACCCCCATTATGATTCATCACCCCCAAACTCAATCCCAGCCTTCCCTTTGTGGTATGGTACCTTGCAGTACAATTTCAGAGAGATCCATACACTTGAACACAAGTTATTGTCTGGAAACTAGAAAAAAATGTGTTTCTTTGGCCCCTTTTTGGCCCCAAATTCCTAAACGTTTAGGGCAATTACCCCCAAACTCAAACCCAGCTTTCCCTTTGTGATATGGAACCTTGTAGTACAATTTCAGAAAGATCCATACACTTACACACAAGTTATTGTCATGAAACTAGAAAAATGCTTGTTTTTTGCCCCTTTTTTGGCCCCCTAATTCCTAAAATTTGGAGGCAATTACCCCCAAAATCAATCCCAGCATTCCTTTAGTGATATGGAACCTTGTGGTACAATGTCAGAGAGATCCATACACTAACACACAAGTTATGTCTGGAAGTTACAAAAATGCTTATTTTTGGCCCCTTTTTGGCCCCTAATTCCTTTACTGTTATTACCATAACCCCCAAAATCAATCCCAACCTTCCTTTTGTGGTATTGAACCTTGTGGTAAAATTTCATAAAGATCCATTCACTTAAACTAAAGTTAGAGTGCGAAAACCAATGTGTCTTCGGACGACGCCAGACGACGCCGGACGACGACGACGCCAACGTCATACCAATATACGACCACAAAAATTTTTTTGTGGTCGTATAAAAATGCGGAAAACTGATTATTTGAGTGAATTTTCTAAGTTCAAGGACCATAACTCTGCACAAAATCGTCAGACCGAACTAAATTCGACCTTGATCTGTAACTTGTCATGATTAAACAATACACCAAATATCAAAAAATCAATATCTCAAAAAAGTGTGGAAAACTGATTTGCCGGCCTGACGGACGGACGGACAGACAGACAGACAGACAGACAGACAGACAGACAGAGACAGACAGACAGACAGACAGACACAGACAGAGAGACAGACAGACAGAGACAGACAGACAGACAGACACAGACAGAGAGACAGACAGACAGACAGAGTGCAAACCTAAATTCCCATTACTCAGCAATGATTGTAAAATAAAAAAAGATGGTATAGTAGCCAAGTGAATATAATGAAAAATAATCCTGCCAAATATGAAAGTTTTTTAGCAAACAGAAAATCAGGATGTTGCAGAGGGAGGGACAGAAAAGGCCAGTGTTGCAGGGGACTAAAAGCACAATCAATCAATGTTTTAAACCAGAATTATCCCCTTTTTTCTGTACCTATTTAAAAACATATTATGTATTTATCCAGATTAAATTTCTTTTCAAGAATAAAGCTTTATTTGTCGTTAAATTTAGAAATGTATGCTATTGTATCACAAAGATAGTATTCACTCAAATAGATAACAATAGACTAGGACAACATTCTACAATAGTGGACTTTGCTTCTTTTATGAACATGAACATTAAGCCTGAATGTCACACATGTGCAGTTTTTTAAGAACCCTTACTTAAATTATATCATTTTTATTTTTGACTTATTTTCTAAATTTTGAAATTGACAGCTTCATGTAACAGTAATGAAAGCTTTATCTCAATATAATGTTTAGTTTTTGTTACTTGCATGTGGCCACATCTGTTTTCACCAAATCAATATAGACTAGTTATTTATGGAAAATATAGATTTCATTAAAAGCAACAAATACAACAATATATCTTATTTCATCAAAGGGCTGTTAATTACCTAACAAACTGTTGCCTGTAAAAAAAGTTTTAAATCTGAGCCTTTTATTTTTTAATATTATGCATCCATCTCCTTCAATCAAAGTAATGCATTGAAGGAATGTGGTGCAAGATCAGTAATTCATGACACAAAATATCATAACACATTTCACAAGACTGAAAGAAAAGTATGGATCAGTATATAAAGGGATATACTAATCTATTTTGAGAATAAAAATGTCATTGGGCAGGTTTGTATGATATTTTAGTATGCAAGTTTAAATATCACACAACTTGGGAGATAGTTCAAGTTTATGTTAAACATTTGTTCCCCCTATTCATACACTACCAAATTCTGAATTCAGAGGTGGCCTCTAGATGTTTTTTCTTCTTTATACAAAAAATATGCAACAAGTAAATTAAAGCTGGTAACTTCTGAATTTTCCTGTTATTTCTGCACAAAAATGCCTTGTAAAACTTGCATGTTGATAAGAATATTTGTGATTCCCTCAATTTTGAATGTGTTAATTATTGCAGAATTTAGCAGCTGTATTTCTTGTTTCAAAACAAAAACAACGACTTTGACGACATTTCCCCTGACTGGGTTTATATATCAGGTAAATCAATCAAAAGAAATTTTTTACAAGACTTGACATTTTGATGGATTTAAGATAAAAAGACCAGAAAAAAAGTGAGAAAAAAAAAAGCTGAAAATTTCTGTGAATTTTCAGTTCAGTTAATTAATACACAGTGCACAAATCATTCTGCATTATTTTTTTTCACTTGAACATGATTGTTAATTATGAAGAAGAAATTTTCACTACCAATGGAAAAAAAGAATACGTGTACTTCTGTTTGCAAATATTTTATTGACTGACATCAAATTATGATGTTTTCCCTTTAGTAAGATTATTTATTTACATAACAGTTATCAGAACAAAATATACATAATTACTCTGTTGTTGCTATTTTCTCTACAAAATCCACAATTTATATTAAATGTTTCAATCACAATTTAATAAATAATATGCTAAATAAATCTTTTACCGTTGTTCATCTATTAAAATTGCAGCAGAATCAGCTGAGCAGAATATCTCAACTTACATTAAAAAAAACAGAAAAACCACAATTCAATATTAATATTTTACTTTGTGTAGGGAGAAAATTGTAAAAGAAAAAATTAATGCGTTATTGAATTTATCCAATAATAATTTGTTAAATCATTTGAATAATGCATATACAGAAAATCAACAACCCTTTGCATCCATTTGAAATTCAATGCACCGATATACTGTGGATTCAATAATATTCATGGGATACCAATTTTCATGGACTTCGTAAGGATAGGTAAACCTCAAATTTCAATTTTCAGTTCAATGAAGTACAAATTTTCTAAAGGCTAAGCCATAAACCACTAAATCAAATATCCATGAAAATACATTATTTTTTCCTCAATCCACGAAAATAAATGAATCCACAGTAATCTGAATTTGAATTAATACTTACTTAGTACACACAGTAAGGCAGAATATAATATAATATATATTATCAATTCATCAAATTATACATACAAGAAATATACAACCTTGAAATTATCCAAGAAGAAGGTACAATTAGGACCAGTGTTGATCCTATTGATAAGTTTTTCATGACCTATATTTTACAAAAACTACAGTAAAATATTATTTTTGTATTCATGTCTTTAACTTTTGAAAGTTCCAACAAGGTAACCATGTGACCATAACTCTAACTAATCATCCCCCGTTTCTTGTTTTCCTTGTTGGAAGTATCCGTATGAACTGACAAAGGTCATGAGATATAAAGAATCCAAACTATTTTACAATTTACCACTTTCTTCAATTTAAAAAGTTTAAGCCTTTTTTAAATATCTGACTAAAAGACAACTGTCAAAAGTACCTAGAACTGTGAAAGAGAAGTTCAGAATTCACCCTGCAATACTATTAGAATAGTCCTTTAGCTGTTAGGCTGGGATAATATCAGAATAGTCCTTTAACATGCTAGGCTGGGATACTAATCGTTTATGCATATCCTCAGGTAGTGTTTTACCACTTTGTAAAGTTTCAGCAATATCTGTGTAGCCACCTTGGAGGAGCTGTGCTTACAAGGCACATGAACAGACAGACAGACATACAGGGTGCATCCTATAAAGCAGAAATATATTGTTTGGTTGGGTATAAAAAGATTATTTACAAGAGCACACCTGTGTCTGTATCACTCACATGATGAACAAATAGTCAGTTTGATAATTAGGACTTTTATACCCACATACTATAGTTACTCTTGGTGTTGCTAATTAGGACTTTAATACCCACATACTATAGTTACTCTTGGTGTTGCTAATTAGGACTTTTGTACACACATACTATAGTTACTCTTGATGCTGCTAATCATTTTTGCAATAAACATGCTTAAACTAGCTTCTGTAATTTTTGAGATAACAGCCAAAACTTCAAAAACAGTAACAATCAACATTTCAGGAACAATACCTCTAAAACATTTTCAAATCAGATAGATCTTGGCGTGCTGATCATATTTGCAAACTGTCTATTTCAAACTCCAAAACAGGTGGACAGATTTTTCTAAACTTTTCAGAAAAGAGCCAAAACTATAGTTTAACCCCTATGTTCTATTTTTAGCTGTGATGGCCATGTTGGTTGATCAACCTTGATGAAAATCAAAATCTCTATAGTTGACATCCTATAGATATAGCAGACAAACTTTGGTTTTGATCCATATGGCAGTTTCAGAGAAGATTTAAAAGGAAAGTTTATGGAACGACAGACGATTCAGGCAAAGTGATGGCAAAAGCACAAATTGCCCTTCTAATATCGTTTTTTTTTGTATAAAGATTTTTTCATTCATAAATGTCAAGCTTATTTTTTGCTTTGAATGTACAGTTTTATTTACATCTTGGTAAATCAAGTTCTATTTTAATAGGTACTGATATTAAAAACTTTTTTTAATCTAAAAGTATATTAATATCTTTTAAATATTATTCAATCTTATAATGCACATCAAACAAACTATCAAAACAATAATAATTTTTACTCTAGTTTGAAAAAAAACAAGATATGCAATTTAATTAATAAGCAACATATTAATTTCAAACAATAAAATACAGCTGTACATAACAAAAAAAATATAACAGAAGCCTGTACAAATATCATGCAAAATTAGTACAAATTCATTCAAAAGACAGCTTTGCAATAGGAAAGAAATTAACAAGTATAGAACAAAGAAACATCTCTCAAAAATATTCTATTGAGTCTCTATCTAAAGTAAAGAGTAGAGAAAATAGCTTTTTATTTGAAAATTTTGCCTTACAAATTTGTATGCAATTGCACTTAAAACAGGTAAATTATTTAAATTGTTACTACTGAGGAAAACAAAATGATAACATATTTCTTTTGTCAGAGAAAATTATAATTATTAAATAAAGATATTTTCATAGTATGCTGTACTGGAAATCATTAAGTGCTCATTTTTCTTACTTTTTCAATAAATTTGAAACTGACAAAGTACATGCAAAATTTTCTGCTGTATACACCATAAAAAACATTTTGTGTTTGATTTCATGGGTACAAACTAGTTGTAATTTATGCATTTGAGGCCTTAAAAATGTTTAATTTAAGCTCTACATTTCCTTATATTATAAGTAAGTATATCTAACAAAAAGATTTCTTTTCTTTAAATAGGCAATTTGATATAATCAAATAACACTTGTATAGCACATATAAAAACTTCATGCAATATCTTAAACTTTTAATGCTATTTGATTGTTCAATTGAAATCAAAATTCTATTGTGTATAAAAATACCAATAACAGTTTAACTATTTTTTGTAAAAATTTGTTGTGTTAGAAACTCAGAAAACATGGCATTTCATAACTTTCAACGAATTTCTACCTTTGATAAGTCTACCATGAGTGATGCAAGGAATAAATAATATATTTTCAACACTATGTTTGACAATTCAAAACATACAATCAAAATGTGTACACACAAAAACAATCTGTAACTTTTAAACTTTTAGAGGACCAAAATCTTGGTTTCGGACAAATATAATTAAGACAATAAAAGGTTAAACTGTATATATGCTTAATTTTGTTTCCAACAAAATGCAGGAAATACTGTTCAACATGGTATGTCATTTGTTTCAACAATAGCTTTCTAGAACAAAAACCATATTGTTTTCTGCTACATGTAATAACAATATATCCCAATAAAATGTTAACTTTTTTCACAAATCGGCCTGTCAGTTAATGAATTGTATTACGTCAAATAATTCCTATAAATTCAATAGACATTAAAATAATCTATTATTGAAAAATTATCACAACGTTAAAACAGGTTATTTTGACAAAACTGTAGTATCATTCATTTACACTTGGAATGAAACAATACAAATGTTGTACTTCTACTATACATAAGGCTATAAAAAGAAAGGATATTTCCATTTCAGCACTATAAGTCTTTGAGTAGATCACAAAGAGAAAATTAACAATTAAACAAATTAACAATTGTATATTACTAAGAAATAAATGGTTTCAACAATATGATCTATGCCCCTTTTGTTAATTGCCTCCCTTTGGTTCTTTTTGTTCCTCTACAGTTGACATGTGTGTGTCACTACTAGTATAAGTTACAGTTTCTTTCTCTGTGTCAACTTCGGCTCGATTTCCATTTGTATCCATATCAGATGAAAATCCTTCCTGGGATTCTATCTCAGTCAGTAAGGCTTTGGCTTCTTCAAGTGTTGACTGTAAAAACATAAAATGCCTTCACATTTCAAACAAATTGCTAAATACTGTGGATAGATTATTTTTGTAAATATCCATAGACTGAAGAAAAGTTGACTTGTTCGTGGGGATTGATTTTGTGGATTTTACTTATTCTGCATACACATCTATAGAATATTTTTATTTTGTTGGAATTTAGAATTCATGGTCAATTCAGCTATACCCACAAATCCACAATCAAAGTGCTTGTGAGCATTGAAGAAAAAAGATTATATTTATTTTGCAGTGGGAACTAAAAATTAGACATTGCATTATATTAAGCATGGGAAGGCAATACTATGTATTAGTTCGACTACAATTATGGACATAGGAAGATAACTGCAACTTAAAGTATTACTTTAATAAATGACATCATTGATATTTTTAGAACAGATACTTGATTCATGCACCATGCACAATTTATATAATTTTCTTGACAAGTATGATTCTACAAATTCACATTATAACTTGAATTTCTGAGTATATAATTCATTGATAAGTATCTTAAAATGTCCATGGATACGATGTGTAGAATATTGTTCTCTATTCGCTTTTTTTCTTTATCTCAAAAGTAGTGATAAAGTCTGGAAAATTGATAACTATCAAGCCAGCCACATAAGAGTTTTGAATGCATGAATGCAATCTTTACTCCACAAATAAATATCCCACAAAACTAGTAATAAATCCACAGTAAACAACATTAATAAAATCTGTTCACCAATCAGAAAAAGTTGGTGGACACAAGGATCTTATTTTTCATAATTTCAATATGAAATGTCCACGAGTGGATGTTAATTTGTGCAGATTTTAATCATTGAATTAAGTTTTGAAAGTCATTAGCATAAGATTTTACTACAAGCGTAACATAAACTTAGCATAAACTGTGGACACATGATCACTGATCAATGAAATGAGGTCAAGATCTGGTGAACCCTGTCTGATGGACATGTATATCTTGCATTGATTCAATATTCCAAATATAGTTGACCTGTAGACCAATTTCAAGTTCTCTTCATTTTTTACTTGCAACAACTCTTTGAGGGGTCCGTAGGTGGCCTGTTGCAAGGCTAAATTTCTGTCCCTTTTCAATATACCCTCATTTTCCCGTGGCAGTCCAAATTTTCCCGACCTGCAACCCAGTTGACCTCCCTATTGTATTTATTGATAATTTGTTCTCGTCCTGAACATGCATGACATATTTGCCACTAAACATTAAAAAACCAACAATCAATCAAGTTCTTTTTTATGATTAAAGAAGGGTCAATAGGTGTAAATAATTTCATTGAACAATCAACTCTTACTGGGAAGTAATAACTTAAACATTGACTTTGAAATGCACAAATGTGAAAGTTGTCAATTTCTTGTAATAAATGAGAAACGTCCAAAGAAAACTTAGCATTGATGACTGATCCATAAAATGTGGTCAAGATCAAGGACAAAAATTGACTTTAAACTGAAAAATGAAATTATTGATTTTGTTTAACCTCCAAATACAGATTTCAATAATTACTCCTCCGATCAAAAAAAAAATAAATGGGGAATGTGTCCATGGGACACAGATGATGCCCCCACTTGAATATCATATAAAGTTATAAAGGGACATAAAAATTTGTACTTGATCTGAGTTTTGTGGTAATATGTATTTTGTATAAGTTTCAAAACATTTCGTTGAGGCAAACTTAAGTTAGAGAACGGAAACGAAAATTCAGCAATTTTTCTATTTGTAAAGGGGTATAACTCTAGAACAGTAACAGTGACACCACCAAAATTCAAACTTGATCTGTATTTTGTGGTAATTAGCATTGTGTATAAGTTTCATAACATTTGGTTGGACTAACTTAAGTTAGAGAATGGAAACGAAAAAATTCAGCGATTTTTCCATTTGTAAACGGGCATAACTCTAGAACGGTAAAAGTGACACCACCAAAATTCAAACTTGATCTGTATATTGTGGTAGTAAGCATTGTGTATAAGTTTCATAACAATTGGTTAAGGCAAACGAAAGTTAGAGAACAGAAACAACCATTTGTAAAGGGGCATAACTCTAGAACGTTTAAAGTGACGCCACCAAAATTCAAACTTGATCTGTGTTTTGTGGTAATAAGCATTGTGTATAGTTTCATAAAATTTGGTTGAGGCAAACTTAAGTTAGAGAACGGAAACCAACTTTGGGACTTACGGACAGATGTACGGACGGACGTACGTACGGACAAGGGTAAAACTTAATGCCGCTACGGAGGGGGCATAAAAATGGTGATTTTAAATCACTATTGTTATTAGTTATTCTTTTTTCCCTGTAATTTGGTTTTCACAATAAATATGGTTGAGTATTTCAAATTAAATCAATCTAAATCTATATGATTTTTAAAGTGCTGCTATGTTCTTATATTACCTGTGCACTTATGGTTCTCTGGAATGACTTTCTGTTAGAATCTTCATTAGATACTGTAGATGTAATGGCAGGACTCCAATACTCTGACATCTAAATCGAAAACATTAGCATTATTCCATTAATTATTTTTTACCTTAATGACATCATTTCTGTTTTTATAGAACCTGCAGATAAATGCAACGAGAGCACAGATGTTTAGAATTTACTTCTCATGCAAAAAATGCATGCGTTTCATCTGATAAGTTAAATATAACTTACATATTAGTGACATACATTTAATTTGCTATTAATTTCAACAAGTACACATAGTCAAGGGGAGATAACTCAAATTAGTTTCAAACCAGTTCATTTTGCATAGAAAAATAATTAATAAGATTTGAAAGATGATCAGTTCTGGCTAAATGATTTTATTTATTCATACTTACATATCGGTACTGATTAATCAGAAGAAAACAGTAAAATGATGCATAATTTTCACTTGATTTAAAATGATCACTTAAGTGAGACTGTGTTTTTGTATTATATTTTCCCTATGAATAGACATACAAAATAAAATTTTCAGTATCAGATCACCAGATTTAAATGTGGTAGCATGTACACATTTTTTTAAATTATTTTAATAGTTAAAAGACAACACACATTACCTGCCATTATAAACTTAAATCACTTATTAGATCTGTTTGATAATGCTTTGTTATACTGTGAAACATTCTTAAAATAATGAGCATAACTTTTATAAATTATTCCTAATTTTAAAACTACAAGTGAACAAAAAAGATGAAATTCAAAACTTTTATATTTTTTGCCATAATAAAAATGATTAATATGACAACTTTTAGCCAATATGATATTTATAACTCAACAGTGAATACATTGTAAAACTATTTTCGTCTTGATTCTGGTTTTGCTAAACAGATATTTTAAATAATATCAGTCAACATGAGGACTAAATAAGGGTGTCTTTATATGATTAGTATTTAATTTTTTAGGCCATGATTCTCTTTTCTTTATTTTTAGCCCCTTATTATCTTTTCTTTATATTATAGCACCCCATTATTCTCTACTTTTGATTTTTTTGGCCATTTTTCTCTATTCTGTTCACTGTTCAGACCCTCATTATAATACAGCAATATTACACTTATTGTCTTTTATTAATAATACTAAACTTCTGAGAGAAAGGTGTGTTAATCACATATAGAATTGAGAATAGAAACAGGGAATGTGTCAAAGAGACAACAAACCAACCAAAGCGCAGAAAACAGCCCACGGCCACCAATGGGTCTTTAACACAGCGAGAAAATCCTGCACCCGGAGGCGGAATCAGCTGGCCCCTAAACAATAATGTATACTAGTTCGGCGACATGAACTCCACACTAAACTCCAAAACATATAAATGAACCAAAGTAAAAAAAAAAAAACACACAAGAATAGCAAAGGCTAGACGTTCCTGACTTGGGACAGGCACAAAAATGTGATGGTGTTAAACATGTTTTGTGAGATTTCAAACCTTCCCCTATACCCTAGCCAATGTGGAATAAACAAACACACAGCAATACACACAGTTAAACTCAGTTCAAATTATTGTGCATATACATATGTACATGTATGTTACAATCTGATGGTCATTATTTTTTTACCTTTTTCTTTAGCCAGTTGACTGACCATTGCCATTTGGATGGGATCTGTATGAGGTATTCCTTCAGAGGATTACATTTGTTAGCCACACTGACTAAAAACTTGATACAGGAATAAGAACGTCTACTGTCATTCATATGATTAGATCTTACAACAGCTGAAAGTAAACAAAAATGTATATACAGTGGATCCAATATCATTCCTACAATACTAATTTTCGTTGATCTTTGGCATATTGGTGAACCATAAATTTAGTGTTCAACAAACTACAAATTTTTTATAGCTTTGTATGAAAAATTTATCAAAACCTTGATATCAAGTATCCACCTCGATCCATACTAAAATTGGTTTCTACGAAAAAATAAAAGAATCCACACTACATCATGATGAGACAAAAACATAATGCAGAAATATGAGGCTCTCTTCAATATGATCAAATTTTGATAGCCGTAGTTATATCTAAACAGTCCAGTTTAATGTTGAAATATTTTCATGTACCCGTTAACATGTATACCGGTAATTACTTGACACCTTCTTACATACAACTTAAATAATTACAGTAGTTTTATTTTTACTTTAAAATTTAACACTTGTTATATTCTCTTATATATACAATCTCAGTGAAGCCCAAATTGGTTTTTTTTTTTTTAATCTATATATATGTTGGATTGACTCTCCACAGATTGTCCAAAGTCAGAACAATTTTCCATCAAGCTTAGAACTTGGGAAGTCTGTTTGTTCAATGAGGCCAATTTTCAATGCAAGCTACCCACAAACTATACCTATAAACATCCCTAATTCCTACAAGTTGGAAATCTGTTATAAAAAAGTTTTTTGGGGGATGCTTGATATTTCACACCAGTACATAATTTAAGTAAATAATCATGTTTCACACTTATTCTTTCCAATTAAATAGTCATTCTTCACACATTTTCTTAGCAAAGCTCACAAAATGATACAACTCACCCCAAATAAAGCAAAGACAAAGTCAACGATTTGCAAAGGAGTGAAAAACGGCACATTATGTTTTGAAAGTTTTAAGGAAGTTTCTTTGAATTCTGATCATGGGTTTAGGAGGAGAAGCAGATGTAAGTGTGTATTCTAGTATGAGGAAATTCCATGTCATGCCAAAGATAACCCCAAAATCATTCTGTTGAAAAAATACATCATGTGGGTAAGATTGTGTTAAATTCTAACGGTTTAGGAGCAGATAACTAGAGGCTCCAAGGAGCCTGTGCCGCTCACCTGATATTTTTGTTTACCTCTGATGCATGAAATAATGCAACCATTATACTTTTGCTTTAGTTTCAGAGATATAAGCCAAAAACTGTATTTTACCCCTACGTTCTATTTTAAGCCATGTAGGCCATGTTGGTTGGCAAGTGGGGTCATCAGACACATTTTTTAAAACTAGATACCCTTATGATGATTGTGGCCAAGTTTGGTTAAATTTGTCTCAGTAGTTTCAGAGGAGAAGATTTTTGTAAAAGATTACAAAAATTTACGAAAAATTGTTAAAAATTTACTTTAACTCCTTAAGGGGTCAATTGACAATTTTGGTCATGTTGACTTATTTGTAGATCTTACTTTGCTGAACATTATTGCTGTTTACAGTTTATCTCTATCTATAATAACATTCAAGATAACCAAAAACTGCAAAATTTCCTTAAAATTACTAATTCAGGGGCAGCAACCCATCAACTGGTTGTCTGATTCGTCTGAAAATTTAAAGCCAGATAGATCTTAACCTGATGAACATTTTTACCCCCATGTCAGATTTACTCTTAATGCTTTAGTTTCAGAGATATATGCAAAATATTGCATTTTACTCCTATGTTCTATTTTTAGCCATGGTGGCCATGTTGATTGGTAGGCTGGGTCGCCGGACACATTTTTTAAACTAGATACCCCAATCATGATTGTGGCCAAGTTTGAAGTTTGATTAAACTTGGCCCAGTAGTTTCAGAGAATATTTTTGTAAAAGTTAACGGACGACGACGACGACAGATGACGGATGCCAAGTGATGAGAAAAGCTCACTTGGCCCATAGGGCCAGGTGAGCTAAAACAGTTAGATGGACAAACAGAGGAACTCCCAAATCAATATAGACCACCTGCCTCAGAAAGTTGGGGGCATTTTATACACCAATATTTTTCATGTAAATCTACCTACCGAGTAGACCCTCATATTCTGTACCAGCTTCATCAATATAACCATCTACTACTATCTGTAATCTTTCAGTCTGTATAGGGTCTTCTAAGGTCTGCAAAATAATTTTTTTTATAGTACATCTGTGATTTTATCAATATACATCCATATTTCATTTAAGTTGAAATATTTAGTTAGCAACTACAAAATATGAAAACTGTTTGGTTGATTACACTCTATCTGCAAAAAAAATCTGATGTGACTATTATCACAAAAAATATTGTGACAAAAAAAAAACTTGTAAGTCATAAACATTTCAGGGGAGATAACTGAAACACAAAGATAAAGCCAATGACCTTTTGTTTCCAGTCTAGTTGCCTGACTAAGAAGGAAATCAATTAACTTTTCCCTAAATGTGCATTTAGAAGACATTTAAAAAATTAAATTATTTTGGTTATTTCATGCAAAGAATTGGCTGATTTGCCTCAATTGTCCACAAATAAGAAACCCAAGTAATAACAATTATAATATGGAAAACCAAACTAATTGTCGACGTAAATTTAATATTATTCATTACAGAAATTCAGCATACTATGTACACTGTTAACTTACCAGTAAATCTTCCAGCAGTGTAAAAATTGGTTTCAACTCATTTGATGGGGCTGTAGAATACTGGTGCTGAAAAAAAAAACATAATGTCAACAGCTCTTATTTAAATCCAAGATTGTTTGTCACCCTTTAATTTCAAAGTAATTCACAGTTTTATATCAAGTGAGAATTACATTAAGGTGCTGTTTTTTAATTCATTGCAGATCATTTCTTTGGATTTCCTGGTTTTCATCTATTAATTGTGTAAGTGGTTAGCGTTTTGATAATTTAAGAGAAAGGCAAAAAAATGGCATCTACTTCTCCCGCCAAAATGGACAAAAGAAAACAGCTAAACCGCCTCCAAGCCATCTACCGACAATTCAAATGGTTAAAGATAATCTATCTAGAACTTATTTTCAAGAAAGTGTGGTAAAATGACCTTTTTGTCTAAAGGAATTCCAAAATTAACATAATTTCATTTAATGTAGGTCTGTCAGAAACAGGACTACTAGATTTTTTGGACAAAAAGCAAGTTTGGGTAAATTTTGTTTTTGTTTTTATTTTTCTTCATTTTTGTTCTTTCCTCTGTCTTCACAGTAGGTTTTCAAATCAGAGAAACATGTACCCAGCACATTTAAGCAAGAGATAATTTGTGGTCTGAAATAAATCCTCTACTGAAATCAAATCTCAAGAAATCTAATTCTTATTCAAATGCAAACTGGCACCTTTTTTGCATTATGAAATATCTTCTTCTTCTAGTTCTACATCTTTATTTTTTTATTTACGCTATTTACTTCCTAGAATACTGTATAAAACCAATTATAGTGGTAACAAGTTCTTATTTAGCCCTGAAAATCATACTTATGTATCCAATCAATTATTTATCATATAAATACGTCAGGTTTTTTTTATATTTCATTATTTTTTTCAATCAGAAAGACATAAATGTTGAACAAGGAAATAATTTACAGCACATGCACATCACTTTCACCAAAAAGTATTACTGACGTAGTAGAAAATACAACTTCCAAATATCTGTAAAAATTATACATTTAGATCCATTAGATTTTTATGTATTGTATTTGAGGGGGTTAAAGTTGCTCTTTTTCAATAAAAGGTATAAAACCACTAATTAGGGCCAGTCAGGAAGAACATATTAGAAAGTAGTACATTTAAAATAAATTAGTTCATACACATAGCTGTTACTTTCAAAATATTTGGAATTTTGGTATGAAATAAAACCTTAGGGACCTGGGATCACTATATTAAACCCTTGAAGAATGCTTATTTTGAAAAATAAAAAAAATTGTATGAAATTAAAATTGGGCATATTTTGCCTGTTTCTCAGATCAAAGTGCCTCATTTTTTACTTCCAAACTTCCAGGAATCAGTGCACTCATACATGCAATTATATGTATGTTGAATTTTTCAGTATAAGCTAGGCTAAGGTGATGTTTTGATATGAATGACTGTCACTTTATCTAAACTTAAGGCACAATGGCTATGAATGCATGAAATTACAGATATCAACATAGAAATCAATGAGGCCATCTATTAGTGGTTTTATACCATAAGGTCTTTGCCTATCTTCCATGTTAATTTAGCTTTATAAGTTACTGATGTTCTAATTTGCACAAAATGATTTGTAGTTTCTACACATACATACCATAACATATTTAAGAACTAGTCGACTAAAATCAGCATTACAAAAGCTACACTGTATTAACATGTCTGCTATACAGTTATAATTGTGATTGCCTGTAACTTCTCTGACTGCATGGACAACCTGAAAATAAACAACAACCAGGAAATCAGAACCAAATCTTGAGGGAGAAATTGTGAAAACTTCTTTCTTAAGCGCTGATAGGTATATATACACAGTTTATAGTTGGATTGTGTAACTTTGTTTTTCAATCACATTATTATGTTAACATTTACAGCAGGTGTTCAATTCCTACAAATGTTATCATTTATTGACTGAAAGATGGATTGTTTTATTTTATCATGTTTTTCAATTTATATGAAAACAACTAATGAGTATGAAAACAACCCAAGATTAAAAAATTATTATCTTCCCTTGTTTAATTAACCAACATTTTTTCACATAGTTTCTGCACTTTGAGCAATCAGTTATGCTTTCAAAAATCGCAATTTGATTACTTTGAAAAAGTAGTTGACACTGATACAAATACGTAATAAATTATTATCCTATTATATACATGTAAAATGATTATTGAAATATATTTTAAATATTTTACAAGCTATCTCTATCATGATTCACAATTTCTTGCCAGGTGTTAATAGCTCATGTTGACACAAATAAAAAGATGACAATTGATATATTATGGATTAATGATAATGTGACCGATCTTTATAAGAATGTTTGTCAAACTTAGCAATGACCTTCCAATACGACATTTCATGTTTAATAAATAACAGTTTTCCAGGCCTGCTAATTTTTCACACTTATTGGTACCCCAGAACCACGATTACACGAAAGACATCTGATTCACACTTATAGTTATACAACATGTACAACTTAAAAATAGCTGAACTTCAATTATAAGTTTGACTTGATTGAAAGAATTAAATCCTTTTCAACAGGAAGCTGACAGGCATATTACAAAAAGGTCGTAAAATTGTTTGTTTGTTGATTGCTTAAGGTCCAGTGGCAAATATTTCATGCATATTCAGGATGAGAACAAGTTAACAATGAGTACAATAGGTAGGTCCTGCAATACGGGGTGGCTGAAATAACAGAAGGGAATACATGTATCACCATAAAATGAGGATTTATTGGGTATGGACAGAAATAATGCCTTGCAACAGGTCACCTCAAAGAGTTGTTGCAAGGGTTATTAACTTGCATTCTGACAGGTTATGGCTGCAAATTTATACATCCGTCACAACCAAACAGATATCCCACTTTGACAAGGGTTTTATTGTCGGTCAGAAGAAGACCAAAAGTGACAATATTTCTATTCCCCAGTCACCTTTGGGTTGAAAAGTAGTCCAAGTTTGTTACTTAGTTTAAAGCACATAAATACATTATTTTTTAAAATAAAATGGAAAAACATAATTCATAAATACATAAAGTATCTATAGAAGGAATTAAATATAAGTGAAGATATCATATTTCTTTTATTGGATGATACCAACCTCCCTGATATATCTGTTAGACTCTGGACCAAACACATATTGTTCCATATCTGGTGACAACCTCAGAACTTTCGATGGACTAACAGTTGTAGATTTACGTACTGGAAAATCACCAGGTTCTAAAAATCACAATTTAATAAAATGTTAGATTTATTATGATGGCTTCACTGTTGTAGGTTGGGATATTCCCATTGTGGATAAGTATTTTTATAGTGGTTCTTGGTCATGTCTATTTTGACACAATTTTATAACTGTATGGAAATAAATGTTGAAAGGATAAAAATAATACTTCATGACATCTTAAGCACATGATGCCAAGTTTGAAAAAATATGGCCAACAGATAGTTGAGTATTGTGGTGAGCAAACTGCATATATGTAATCTTAAACAACTGTAGATGGCAAGCTCGCATATTTTCCTTTTAGAGAAACCACTTTTCTTTACAAATTTCATGTTTTTTCTAGAATCTGTGACCTTGACCTCAAATTCAGTTGTTTTCTAATTACATGTAACCATATGGGAAGTTTGGTTCCAATCCCAAATAAGATTCTTGGCTCATTATCCAGCCACTTGAATTAACCCTGCCAAAACTCTTAACTGTGATTAATTAATTATTTTATATACTGCTGAGTGGTATACTTTTGTGGAATTTAAATTTCACACTTTCTAGGGCCAAATCTTTCTTTTTGTGTCCCTGATTCTATTTTATATCAGATCTAATTTATGAGAGGGTATATCTTTCAAGATTTTATCTTATTCCTGAAATTATATGTAGTGAAAATACGTCAAAATTTCTCACTTTCAAGTAGTTCAATAAGAAGTTTCCCATTTATGTCACAAGTACCTCAGATTGAAATACCATAAGCCTTCACATTTACCTAATCTAACACCTTTATAAAAGTGAACAATAATTCACATGAAAATGAGATCAACCATTCTTTTGCCATAAATAATTTCAATAGTTAACACCTTAAATGTATTCACTAATATAACTCATCTACAGCAGCTGACTCATATTGCTAAACCATGAAAATGGGGTCATAAATTTTTAATATTAGAAAGGTATACTTAATCTATAATATTTTCATGCCCCATAGAAATGTCAAAAAAGTACAAAAATACCCATGGAAAACTGTTGAATACATATATATAAAAAAGATCTGAGAATTCCAAAATTGAAGTTAATATCAAACTTGACTCTGAGCTATAGTCAAATATACATACTTACCATTCTTTTTCTATGTATTCAAATGTAAACCATCACAACCATTATGGGTCTATATCCATATATTAAAAATTAGTGTCTAAGTAAATAGACATTATGCTTAGTGTCTGTATCATAAGACTCACTAACAACTCACCACAAGTATCCTTCACAGATAAATCACAATTTAAGACTAACAAAGCTATAGTTGCATGAAGATTTCCAAATTCTCTTGACTGAATAGAACTCCATCTCCTGCTAGATGATTCCTAAAAATCAGAAAAGTTTTTCTTTTAATGGTTTTTTTTTTACATGATGGTTTTATTGATTAACTTGTTGTTGAATGATATTTGATTAATTTATAGATTGTCAAATTTATATAATATTTACTCCATTCTGTTTAAACATATGAAGATTCCTTTCAGTCCCTTTCAACCCTGTTGATTATGAACAATATAACAGGTAATGTAAATCTGCTTAGAAAAGGAAGCTAGGAAATTTTATAAAAAATATTTAGAAAAACATGTTGGGTCAAGAGTTATTTGCATTCCCTACCTTGCTTTAGTGGAAAGGATCATTGTGTTCAAATTCCAGACAAAAGTTTCAGCATAATGAAAGTTACTAGGGCAAAAATGCCACACATGTGTCACGCATGTACCTAAAAACGCATGTGTCACAGGTGTGTCACATGCGTAATACACATGTTTCTTGCCACGCATGTGAATCGCATGTGTCAGAAAAACACCTGTGTCACGCATGTGTTGGAAAACGCATGTGACACATGCGATATTTGCATGTGTAACACATGTATAGTCAAACGCATGTGTAACGCATGTGTTACACAGGAAAATTTTGTTGATGTGAATTTAAGTTAAATTTTTCACATGAATTTTACGTTAAATTTTTCATGTGAAATTCACATGAAAAAAATGTTAATTGTGTCCAAGTTGAAAAAAATTAACATCAAAATTAAAACTTGTTTATTAACATCTAATACCTTGTAAGACATATATTCCATTGAAAATCTTATTTTACTTTTAAAAAAATTATTTTCACATGAAACCCCCCTTTTTTTGAATGATCAATGCATTTAAATGGGGAAACATAATTGGAACCCCCCTTTTATCCTGTGTTGGGACCCTCCCCCTTTTAAAAATGGCTGGATCAGCCCCTGATTATCCTTAATTGTCACCATAATAAATGGTATTTTATCCAATCAGCTTAGGAAAATAATCGCAGTAAAAAAAGGAAAAGTAAATAAAATTGCAATAATTGTCAGATATGGGTCCAGGATCCTTAAAAAAAAGTGTAAAAAGTCTCTCTCTATATATAATTCCTAAAGGGAGTAGGCCAGGGGATTCTGTGAATCATCCCCCTTCCCCCATAAAATGTTCTTCTTATTTGAACAATTAAAAGTTTAATCTTTAAACATTTATCTTAATTAAGATTTTCATTGGTATTTCTTTTAATACATATACACAGGTAAAAGAAGTATGCATTTATATTGGGAGAATCGAAACCATTATGTCTATAGCTACTAACAGAAATGAACTTTCAACTAAAACAAAAGTTATGACGACACCTCCTGATGTATGTCAATCACAACAACAACAATAACACCATTCTATAATACAACAGGAACAAAATTTTTCTCAAATTTCATTCAAAAATGTTTTTGAGACATTCAGGCATTTGGTAAATATGTATACGTTATGCAAATTCTATAGATATTATCTACTATTAGATTATTTTATTACATTGGCCAAGTTCATATAAACTACTGTAAATTCGGAAATTATTGCGGGATTTTTATTAATGCGAATAATGCGACTGAATGAGTATCGCAATAATAAAAATTCGCATTCTGATATCAGATCCATATAAATGTATGCAGATTTCCCCGTAATCGCAATAATTAATGTCGCATTTTAGTCCATTCTTCAAAATTCGCAATAATAAATGCACGCAATAATTTCTGAATTTACAGTAAATTAACTTTCAAAATAAATATAACTCTCATATATTTATTCTTCAATTCCCTATTCCAATCTACTTTAAACAAGATGACCAATACTTTTCCTTGTACAATGACTATTGTCAAGTTTTAAATTATTTGCCAACAGGAAGTGGCAGCATGGCGGATGTAAAAATTTATTACTCGTTACAACTAAACATGATCAAGCTGAAGACAAAAAATAAAGTTATTCCCTTTAGTACAAGCCAATTAAAGTTTTTATTTTACGAAAATTTTCTTTGTACAATGAGTGCTGTAAAAGTTACATAGACAAACAGGAAGTGGCTAGATGGTAGATGCAAAAATAGCTTACTCGCTACAACTCAACATTATGAAACTGCAGACCAAATATTAAATAATTCCCTTCGATAGGAGCCAAGAAAAGTTTGACGAAATTTTCTTAGTACAATAAGTGTTGTACAATTTCAAACTATCGGCAAACATGAAGTGAATGTATGGCTGATGTAAAAATTGCTTACTCTCTACAACTCAGCATTATCAAGCTGCCGACCAATCATTAAACCATTCCCATTAATAGAAGCCAAGAAAAGTTTGCTGAAAATATTCTTTGTACAATGAGTTATAAAATTTCCAACGATCGCCAAACAGGAAGTGGCTGCATGGCGGATGTTAAAATTGCTTACTCACTACATCTCAAATTATGAAACTGCAGACCAAATATCAAATCATTACTTTTCATAGAAGCCAAGAAAACTTTGACATGGTTTTCTAACCAAGGTCTTGTGGACAGACGGACTAGACCTGCTTTTGCCTTTGGCGACGCAGGTTAAAAGTAAATGATACAAGATTTTATAGAAAATTAAAATATTCTTATAGAAAAGTAAAATTTAGAATTATGATCACTGCAGAATGTCCAAACAGCTTATATCAGTATACCATAACACTATTACACCAACTTATGTTTATCTCTATGACTTACTTGATTTTGTTCTGATGATGGCTGCCCAAGTAGAAAAAATATAAGACGCTGGAATCCTTGTCGTAAAAACATATGTGTGCAAGCTTTGGTCCCCTGAAATAAACATGTTACTTGAAATAGAAAGCTAAGGGAATACATTAGATCCAATGGTAAATTGCCCATGAACACAATGTCTAAACATATTCTCTTTTACTTTGTTTCAAAATAGAAACAGGTTTTCACTGTGTATTGTGATCTAACAACCCATACAAGCAGTCAATCACAATGAGTAATGTGTTTGAACAACCAATTCAACCTCAATATGTAATGTGATCTAACAACCAATTCAAGCATTTAATCTCAATGTGTAATGTGATCTAACAACCAATTCAAGCATTTAATCTCAATGTATAATGTGATCTAACAACCAATTCAAGCATTTAATTTCAATGTGTATTGTGATCTAACAACCAATTCAAGCATTTAATCTCAATGTGTAATGTGATCTAACAACCAATTCAAGCATTTAATCTCAATGTGTAATGTGATCTAACAACCAATTCAAGCATTTAATTTCAATGTGTATTGTGATCTAACAACCAATTCAAGCATTTAATCTCAATGTGTAATGTGATCTAACAACCAATTCAAGCATTTAATCTCAATGTGTAATGTGATCTAACAACCAATTCAAGCATTTAATCTCAATGTGTATTGTGATCTAACAACCAATTCAAGCATTTAATCTCAATGTGTAATGTGATCTAACAACCAATTCAAGCATTTAATCTCAATGTGTATTGTGATCTAACAACCAATTCAAGCATTTAATCTCAATGTGTATTGTGATCTAACAACCAATTCAAGCATTCAATCTCAATGTGTAATGTGTTTTAAGCAAAAATGAAAATAGTCAACCAACATATTAAAGTCTAAAAATTGCTCTTAAAAGGCATTTACAAGTAAAATGATTATTTTTTTAAATTTCATATAACACAAAATATATGTCAATAGGACACCACACAATGTCCATACTATCTTACTTTTAAGCAAAACTTTATTATGATAAATTTCCATGTTCAGTGAACCAAGCAAATCTGGTCAAAATGCTAATTTGCAGTATATTTTAAAAGTTATCATAACAAACATACGTACTTATTTTTTAGTTCATGTGGCCACAACTTCAGGGTAAAGTACAGTAAACCAATACTTTAACCAATTATGGAATAGACTAACAGATAGAGGAACAGTTAGGAAAAACAATGCCTAGTATAAGCTAGGACATGTAAAGGTATAATATGTAATAACTTACCAGTTCAACATAGCACCTGAGTACATTAAAATATTGGTTACAATTTTTACAATGATCTATCACATCTTTGTTTAACATCTGTAGAAGGTGTTCCAGGATTTCATTAAAATGTTTATCTATCTGTAAGTAAAAAAAGCATGATTTTTAATTGTTTTCTGCCTAAAGTGCTAATACAAAATTACTAACATGACATTCAAACAGAATATATAATACTAGTATGCAAAACTTGTCCTATATCATTCAAACACAAAATTTAGACTTGCCTGTGATCCTCCATGTAAAAAGAAATTTGACATCATATCCTGTAAAATGGCAGCTATGGTACGTCTAACATCTGAGTTGGGACACTCTAACAGAAATGGTCTGTAAAAAACATACAATACAATAATTTCCATCAAATTAATGTTATATACTATCTAGAATGTAACTCCTTGGCAATAAGACAGAATGAAAAAATGTTTATATATTAAAAACTTCTCTTAAATATCGTAAATTCAATAACTTCTGTGAGCATATATTATTGTGATGCTAAAAAATGGACAAAAAATGTGAGATTAATTATAACAATTCCAGGAAATGTGGTATAAAAATAATGGTACATGTGAACTATAATTTCAAATGCAAGTTTTTGTTTTTTGTGAACCCTATACCGTGGCAATTTTCACAGTAATAAAACCAAACACAAAATTTATGAACTAACAGTATGCCAACAACTTTCAGTATTTGACTATGAACACTTTGCAACACAACTATTTCCGTTATAGAATTTTTTAATGATGTTAAAAGAAGTAAAGGTAAAAAGAATATTGGTGAAGTTTACTTTCAAAATTCCCAATTTTTACCCAAAAATATAACATATCAATACACTGACATAAAACAAAAAGATGTGGTATGATTGACAATGAGACAACTATCCAACATAGTAATGACTTGGATCTAAGCAACTATAGGACACCATTCGGTCTTTAACAAGTTGTAAAGTCAGCTATAAAAGGACCTAACATGACAAAAAACAAATGTGTACATCGCTTTGTTGATCTTTATTCTAATACATTTTGAATAACATATTGTCCGAGGATATTATTTTCAATTGTACTAGGAGCAAAAAAGAATAAAAAAGCTCAGCAAACCTCATATGATTTAGTTGTAATAGTTTTGCCTGTTTGCAGTATTGTCAATTTGAAAGTACTTAATCATAGCATTTTTTTTTATAATCCTTTGACTATTATCTTTGACTATTATTCTGCTTATGGTTGGCATATATCATGTGAACTATCAAACATTAGGGTGAAAGAATATAGACTTACAATAGCAAATAAATAAACTACATACTTGACATAAGAAAATCCTTCTTCCGTGGACAAATATTGTACCAGCCACATACACGCTTCCTTACATTTGTGTATTAATGTATCAAATACTTCTAACCATTCATCTAAATCAACTCTGTAAGAACAATGATAATATTGTAAGAAGATACTGTACATTCACAAATGTTTAAAATTTATTGTCCAGAAATATAACAAATTTACAGCTTCTTATCTGGAATCAGATGAAATCAGATGAGATCAGATGATAGTGTGACTGTCTCAACATAGTTAAAGAATAGAATATTTGACATTCACATACACAGTCAAAGGGGGACAAGTCATGCTTTTTAACAACTCTGGTTGAAATATTTTCATACTAACTGAAAATGACAATATTATTGCTTAACCATTTAATACATACTATATTTATTTAGAGATCTCATTTGTTTTTAATAATAATTTTAAGTAAGAATTTCAAGTTAAACAAAAAAATGCAAATGAACTTTAATGCTTGCTAAAAATAATTGAATTAAATCATAAACTTTTATTCCTATTGTATGTAAATTCACAAATTGTTGCTTTTTATGTGTTCTTTTTAAAAGGGGAATACTATTTATCTATAGTTCGTCAATATTCAAGCATTAACTGACGAAATATGGACCTATTTTATATCCTTTCAATAAGTTCCAGACAGTTAAATAACTAAAGATCCATATCAGTTCAATGTATATACTTTTTGTTCAAATAATTCTTAAGTAAATAAATTACCTTGTTTTTAACTTTGATCGAAAGTAGGTATTAAAGAGAAATTTAACACCAAGCTGCAATCCCTCTACACACATAGTGGAATAATCCTTCCTATCAATTTGTTGCTGAAAAAAATCATAAGTTTACAAATACAAATAATCAAAGCAAATTCAATCACTGAAAGAGAGAAATTATAAATAATAGGGTTACACAAAATTACTATATTGTTCTCAAGACTTTCTCAATTTTATAACTACCTACTTATTTTTTTCAAAATTAAAATTCTAATTGATAGTCTTCCATTTTTTAAAATTTCCATTCCTTCCTTATAAAACTTTACTGCAACATGACCCTTTGCCCCTTAACAGGAATTTTACAATAAAATGACAGTATTAAGCATCACTTGTTCCAAATAAAGGATTATTGTAGTATCTACATGATAAATAATATGTTTAACCAATCACTCAAAAGGTATAACTTTCTAAATTTAAACAGATGAGTGTTTCAAGGAAAACATGTGCGGTCTGTTAGCTCCAACTAATATAGTAGAAATAGAAGATGTTTTGGTACTGGAAAACCCCCCAAATCACAAATAAAAAATTCAAATATGTAGAAGATTCTCGGCAAGATTGGTTGAAATTCGGTCAAGCAGTTTTCAAAGAGATGTGGATTAAGAAACTGATTACAGTCCATGTTTTGGTATGGTAACACCAAATATTAAAATTCCAGGTGCACAAACTTCTTGTCCTGTTAAAAAAAATTAGATAGTGCAAGACAACAGAACTGATCCTTATGAGTAGCCCCAGGCAGTTTCTGTCAGGTGACACAAAAATAAAATATAAAATTAGACATGTATAATTTTAAAATAAACTTTTACATACACAGTTTTTAGCAGCCAAATCCCTGACAAATTTGAAATATTCAGTATTGTAAACGTCTCTATTTTTGACAAATGTTAAATTTTCAGCTTGTATGTTTTGATGTATTCTAGCTGGCATATCATCCATGAATATTCCTCGTCTTTCTCCTTTATGTACTAATTCTGTTAATTCCATTAAACTATCAGAATCCATTCTTCCTTTCCTATAAAATATACAAGTGTAATGCTTTCAATGTACTAATTTCAATGTTTTCATGGAAACCACATAAGAATGAATAACACTACCTTGAGAAATATATCAAAAAGAACAAATTCACATTTACTTTAAATGTGTATATTTTCACAGATTTTTTGTGTGTGAGAATATGTGTACTAAGTTTCAAGTTAATGTGATGAGTGATAGAGAAAAAACTGACATAAAGAGGTCTCTAAAAACAATAACTCCTGGTAATCTACTTTAACCAGAACTTTAACCTGATATGGGACAGAATATCAAACGAACATAACCAATAGGAAGCACATACCAGAAAACATAATGCACTCTATTATCATAGGTGGGGATTACAAAAATTAACTTAATATCTGTCACACCTTTTTTAAGGTCTGAACTTACCCCAAATCAGGAACTGGTCGCTTTGCAGTTATCCTTGTTTTCTTAGCTGATCCTGGAGTTTTCACTTCTGCCATTTTTTCATAGAACAACATATAACCATTCCAATACCGCACTCTCTCATCTGGATAATTTGTAGCTAAATAAATATGTATATATATATATATTACTTTCCATTAAGTTTACAGAATGTTTACCTCTACACCAGATTAAATAAATACCCCTTTTAAAAATATATCCCCTGACCAATTTATTGTTAATTCCAATTTTCAATAAAATTTCTTCATTTTATCGTCCTTTAGATATATGGATAAAAGCAATAATTTTAATGGCCTCAAGATGATAAATGACATCATTTAATGCAAATTCTGAACATTTGGACAGTACAAAATCAATAAATGTACTTGCATCTATTTTTTTACTTTGGTAACACTATAGAATGCAATGTAAACCAACCACGGATAAAGGAAAGTTTATTCATTTAATATCATTAAATTTACTAAAATTGCTGGAGTAAAAATTTAAGCCATTAACTTACATGATGATTCAGTATTCTTAGTTTTATAAGTTCCTCCAAAACATTCTGCTTCTACACTGGCATCATTCATCTCAAATTCTTCTACAAACGTGTCGTTAAATTTAAACCATTTTCCTTTATTAGGATTGGTCATGGAATTCCCTCTAAATAAAATATCAATAAGTGTTAAATAAAAAATGTGCTAGTGTATATAATATATGAAATATTTATCATTATTGTGAATAGTGCATTATAAAAATAATTTACAGTCCTTGCCCTGTTGAAAATTTAACACAAGACTAGGCTTTTTTCTCTTCTTTTGTTACCCTTCAGTGCATTGATCAGAATGTCTTCATTCTCTTAAAAATGAGTCAACTGCTTTTTAAATTAACTGTCAAAGAGTTTTCTATAAAAAAGCAAGAGTAGGATTCGTTTGAAGTAAAACAAAAACTAACTATTCTTTTCTCCAAAATTAAGACATTAAATTACCTCCTTTCTTTAATAAATAAGTAACAATATCCAGCATTAGCCTGTCAGATGACTTTGTACAAATATTCCTACAAGTTCACATATTATTTACCTTCTTTCTTTAATGAATGAGTAGTAATGCCCAGCGTTAGCCTGACCACTATGTACAACTATTCCTACAAGTTCATAATTTATTTGTTTAGGTTCTGGAGAAATTCCAATCACAATATCAGGTAATTTATCTTCATTCTGATTTGTCTCCCCTGAATCTGATGATTCTGAACTGGTTTCTACAGCTTCTTCTCTTCTAGCCATGCCCTCAGTTGTATACGGTTCCATATCTAATATCCATGGAAACTGAAAGTAATGACGATAATTGGTACTGAATGTCATTAAACAAAATCTTTTTAAAAAAGATTAAATGATATGAGGAGGCCTAATATGAACCTTACAAATCTTAATATAAAACACACACAAATATACACAACCCTCTCCTATAGTTTTATACTAGTCTTGCAAAGCTTACATAAAAAAAAATATAGAAAAAGACTAGTTTATAAATAACTAAAAACTATTTTAAAAACATTACAAATTTTTCAGGCACTCCATTGCCTCTATATCAATTTTATCCAAAATACTGTTGTATTTTTTTATGAAATACACTTATACAATCTATAATCTAAATTTTAAGAGCAAGTCCCTTAACACTTTGTCCTATTATTAAAACTTACCTTAAAATAATCATCAAATTTGAGGGCTCTGTTTGCTTCCCAATCATAACCAAATCTTTTAAGTTGTATACACAACAATGGTGGCAGTGTTTTAATACACATTCTCTTCATGGTATTCCTCTGAAAATATGTGAATTAAAAAGTATTATTGAAAACTAAAGAAACAATATTATTGTGACACAAATGAAGGACATTCATGTTTTCCAAATATATAGGACATGAAAGAGTAACTATCACAATTATATTTTTACAAAAAGATTATAATTTTTTTTGAAACTACAATATTGTGAAAGTTCTTTGTTTGCATACGAATTCCCTGATTTGAAATATGAAATGTATAATGTGTTTTTGATGATATCAGTGGAAAATATGTCTTCGATAAGATTTAAGTTTTCTGTAAACCGCAAAATATTACATCTTTAATTCTGAATGAACAATTAAAAATCTTCGAAATTTCATATATACAGTTTTGTTTAAAAAATGTGTGCATTTAAATATCTTTCATGTTTTTCTAAAATGTGTGTTTGAATATCATTCTATCATTCATAGAAAGTTGCAAGAGCCATATATGACCAGAGAGGAGGACTGACTCACTGTGACCCTGTATCAATCCAAGTTTTTGTGGTATTAATAAATTAGTGCTATCTACATTTAATATTGTGTGTATGTACTTTTGATTGTGTGATGGTCTTTGTCTTTTTGGTTTTATCAAAGTCTTGTAATATCCTTCAGCTATTTTATTCTTTCATTTATCATTGAGTAAAGTAAACAATCAATGAATCAACCAATCATCTTTTTTCTTCAGAGACATTTAAATATTCTTTGAGTCTTTACAGATAGTACTGTACTGTAAACAGGGAAATTTTCGGAGCACTTTTATTTTCACTATTTTCGCGAAAACAGTTGTTACGCGAAACTTAAACTACAGTGAATATTTCGTGGGAACTCGATTCATAGGACCAAGACCATACAAAAATAAATACCATCATGAAATCGCGAATTTAGATATAGTTGGCAAATCGCGAATGAAAGACAGCGCGAACATTTCCAGGTTTACAGTAGTTACACAGAAATACTATATAAGTATGACACTTATACGTACCTTAGCCTGACACTTTTCACAATAGTATGCATTATCTCCCTCTAGTATCTCTCCTTTAACAAACTGGTCTAAGGAATCTTGTAAAGTAGCATTCTTTACTGTCAGGTTCAAAGCAAAAAATTCCTCTTCTCTCTCATATCTGAAATTGTATTTAACTATTTATTTAAATGTATTATGAGAATATTGAGAAAATGTGAATTGTAACTTAATGACCACCTCATTGGTTTTGTGGTAGTGTGCTAGCTGTGAGTGTGAGGTGGCTAGTTTGATACCCCATCATGTCAAACCAAAGACTTTAAAATAAGTATTTTCTGATTCTCCGCAAAGCACACATATTTTAGGAGTAAGAGCAATTACTGATAGGCTCCTTGTCAGTTTAATACATCTGAGTAGGGGGATGCGTCTTCCTGCAGACTGTTACATTGTGTGATAGCAAAATCTTATTCAGTGTGTTGGTTAACGTGTCTTTTTTTATAAATACCATGGCCAACAGTCTTTTTTTAAGATACGGGTGACAATGTTATTTAAACTATTGTGTGATATTAACTTACAATTTTTTAGTGATCAACAAATTCTTTGAAGTGCTATTGAACTCAATAAACTTACCTATGTGGACAATCTTTGCATATCTTTTGGTCAGAAAATATACCCTGGAAATTCTTTTTAAATATTTCATATTTTCCAATTCTCTGAAAGAAAATAAAAGTTGACCTTTTAATAACTGCTTTTAGTATTTAAAACATCAACTTCATACTTTTTATAAGCCTGTATTGATAATGAAATACATAACAAAATAATTATGTTTGTTTAAAGTCTGGATGTTTCTACAAAGTGCATTCTGACAGTCAATACAATATAACTTTCAAACTTTCAAACTTTTGAAAACTGAATTCAGAACAGACTACCTTTCAAAATTGTACCTGTGATTACAGCGAAGGCAATCCAATGTATATAAAAAATAAATTACTGAGTAACTGAACTTTGAAAAAAATCCTACCTTAGTGTATTCATCTGCTTGATCCATTAATGCTGTGAAGAAATCAAAGGCATCTTGCTGTTCTCTAATATTTACAACTTGTCCCCATAACTTGAATACCTTCCAGAACTTCTCTGGTTCAAAATATTGTAGTTTACTCTCTAGTAACTGACCAAATACTTGTTGTAACTGGTAGAACACACTGAAAATAACATCATTAACACTGTAAATAACAACATTAACACTGTAAATAACAACATTAACACTGTAAATAACAACATAACAACATTAATATGATACTTGTTGTAACTGATAGAACCCACTGAAAATAACAACAATAACACTGAACATAACAACATTACCACTGAAAATAACAACATAAATATGATACTTGTTGTAACTGATAGAACACATTGAAAATAACAATAACTCTGAAAATAACAATATTAACACAAAAAATAACAACATATAACACCCTTCATCTTTTACTTCTCTAAGAACCCTTTCTGTTAACACGTTGTTATGTATAACAGCTTTATAACATAGGAAACTACCTGATTTCCCCTGGGCTACATTCTACTAAACTGAGGATATTTTCTGAGACCCCTGGTGTCTTATTGCATGTTTGACTGCTGGATAACAAAGTTAATTACAGGGTACCTGTCTTCATCCAGTTATCATCCATTACCACAAAAACACTATCTGGTACCCTGTTGATAAGTTGCTGTTTATACTGCTATATAAATGGAGTATTTACCTGTCTTCATCTGGGGTGTCTTCGACTACACCTAAAACACTTTCTGGTACCCCTGGTGTCATATATAACTGCTGGATTACGGAGTTCATATAACAGGTGGCACCACCATTGCGTAATCCAACATATCCACATCTGGCCCGACCATCAACAGGTGGCAAGTACTATAAAAAAAAAAACACAGAAGTATTATAATTATTGTAAGGTACTTAACAGCAGGCAAAATTACTGGAATAAACACCAACTTTCAATTAGTATCTAATCTGGATGATTTTATAATTATCCATAAACAAAATATCGTAAGGATTCCTGTTAATCCTTTGACCAAAGTAATGTTTTTTTCTAATACATTGTATCAATTTCATAAATAAGTTTCATCAAGCATGTTTAAGTACTTCTACGTCATTTGGTCTCTGGTGGAGAGTTGTCCCATTGGCAATAATAACACATCTTCTTATTTTTATATTAAGACCAAATATTTAGGATGACCAATGTTTTGTGACATTAAATAACTAGAGGCTCTAAAGAGCCTGTGTCGCTCACCTTGGTCTATGTGCATATTAAACAAAGGACACAGATGGATTCATGACAAAATTGTGTTTTGGTGATGGTGATGTGTTTTGGTGATGGTGATGTGTTTGTAGATCTTACTTTACTGAACATTCTTGCTCCTTACTATTATCTCTATCTATAATGAACTTGGCCCGGTAGATACAGTGGAAAATACTTTGTAAAAATTTACAAAAATTTACAAAATTTATGAAAATTGTAAAAAATTGACTATCAAGGGCAATAACTCCTTAAGGGGTCAATTGACAATTCTGGTCATGTTGCCTTATTTGTAGATCTAACTTTGCTGTACATTATTGCTGTTTACAGTTTATCTCTATCTATAATAATATTCAAGATAATAACCAAAAGCTGCAAAATTTTCTTAAAATTACCAATTCAGGGGCAGCAACCCAACAATGTGTTGCCTGATTGGTCTGAAAATTTCAGGGCAGATAGATCTTGACCTAATGAACAAATTTACCCCCATGTCAGATTTGCTCTAAATGCTTTGGTTTCAGAGATATGAGCCAAAAACTGCATTTTACCCTATGTACTATTTTTTAGCCATGTCGGCCATCTTGGTTCGCGGGCGGGGTCATCGGACACATTTTTTAAACTAGATACCCTAATGAGGATTGTGGACAAGTTTGGTTAAATTTGTCTTAGTAGTTTCAGAGGAGAAGATTTTTGTAAAAAATTACAAAAATTTACGAAAAATGGTTAAAAATTGACTATAAAGGGCAATAACTCCTTAAGGGGTCAACTGACAATTTTGGTCAAGTTGACTTATTTGTAGATCTTACTTTGCTAAACATTATTGCTGTTTACAGTTTATCTCTATCTATAATAATATTCAAGATAATAACCAAAAACGGCAAAATTTCCTTAAAATTATCAATTCAGGGGCAGCAACCCAACAACGGGTTGCCTGATTGGTAAGAAAATTTCAGGGCAGATAGATCTTGACCTAATAAACAATTTTACCCCATGTCAGATTTGCTCTAAATGCTTTGGTTTCAGAGATATAAGCCAAAATCTACATTTTACCCCTATGTTCTATTTTTAGCCATGGCGGCCATCTTGGTTGGTTGGCCGGGTCACAGGACACATTTTTTAAACTAGATACCCCAATGATGATTGTGGCCAAGTTTGGTCAAATTTGGCCCAGTAGTTTCAGAGGAGAAGATTTTTGTAAAAGTTTACGGACGACGGACGCAAAGTGATGAGAAAAGCTCACTTGACCTTTCAGGTCAGGTGAGCTAAAAAGGACTGGTACATAAAAAAAACACCCAAACCCTGTGAAGTGCATTTGCACTGTGAGAGATGTGGCATTCTACCTCAGTATGAGTATTTGATGCACAAAGAAGCTTCTGTCAAAGTAATGACATTAAATTAACAGATTAAGTTTAAATTACAGAAACTAATAACAAAATACAAACCTCCCATTCATTGGCTACCTCAGGATGAGGCTGATGATGCATATCTACAAGCTGTCTACATATGTCTTTCAATATGGTTACACTATCTCTGGCTAACTCTATCAACAAGTCATATGCTGCTATTCTGGATTCTGAGTTCCTACATCTAAAATAAGAAAGATTTTCCATAAGGAAAGATCATAATATAAGGCAATAATTGACAGTAAACAAGGTTTTCTGTATTTTAAAGATGCTTTCAGGATTGTTTGATATGCCACATTCTATCAAATTGAGAATGGAAACGGGGAATGTGTCAAAGAGAAAACAACCCAACCAAAGAGCAGAAAACAGCCCAAGGCCACCAATGGGTCTTCATCACAGCGAGAAAATCCCGCACCCGGAGGCGGGCTTCAGCTGGTAATGCCTATTTTCCAATCTATCAAGGACCATAACTCATGAACAGTAAAAGTGAAAATCGTCAATATCTAACTTAACCTCCATTTTGTCATCAGTAACAACATATCATAATTTGAAAACAATTCGTAGAAGGCTTCACAAATTATTGCATGGAAACAACATAGAATGCCATTTTCCAATATATCAAGGACTTTACAAATCCCCTGAATGGTAAAAGTGAAAATTGTCAATATCAACTTGATCTCAGTTTTGTCATCAGCATCAACTTATCAAAATTTGAAAAGCATTGGTTGAACAGTTCATAAGTTTTTGTATGGAAACTGTTTGCAGCTGCCCGCCTACTTCACCATTTTAATAACCAGATTTTTCTGGAATACCTGGTCAAAAATGACAAAAAAATAAACAATTAAATGAAATTTCAATAATGCAGGAGAATAAAATAGAATAAGCCTGAAGCTAGACTTTAGTACTTATATTGAACTGACTTTGACAAATGTACAATTTGGTCTTGAAAATAGTAATTTAGCAAATATTATACTTTTAATCTTGTTTTAAACTAACTTCAACTTCTCCTTCAAAGAACCAGTTATGACCCTTTTTTGACAGATTTAAGTCTATGCAGTTGCTAACTACAACTATGTTCTTACTTTGGACTGACTTCAGCCAATGCTGTTTCACGTTTAGCTTCATCCATACTGTCCATCATTATTTTTGAGGCAGGAAAGAGGAAATCATGAAGAAGATCATAGACTAAGGTTCTGCCTGAAATCATAATTACTCAGTATAAAAATTAAAAGATAAAGAAAGTTAAAAAGATCAATTCTATTTTAATAATCGATTATAATCTGGCTCCAGAAAATAATTTGTGAGATGCAAGTTATAGGCTGCAGTCAGATAAGATTTTTAAATTTTGATATCATTTGATTTGATTTTTTGATTTTTGGTGTTTTAACGCCACTTTTAAGCACCGCTTTTGGGCTATTTCGTGGCGGCCAGTTTTTATTGGTGGAGGAAGCGGGAATGCCCGGAGAAAACCACCGACCTTCGATAGGAAAACTGACAATCCTAATCAATTAAGATTGGAGTCGAGTGCACCCGCACGAGCGGGATTCGAACTCACAACCTCAGTGTTGACTGGCTAGTGATTACAGTAGTAACTACTTAAGACCACTCGGCCACCGAGGCCCCAAATTTTGATATCAAACACAGGGCCAAAGGTTTAGTTTGTCTTAAAAGAGTTAACAATTACAGCTTAGACAAAGGTAAAAGACTATGTTCAGATAAAAGTAAGTGCTAGAGTAAGGATAAAGATAAGAGAAATCTTTGAAACATATCTTACCAAATTCTTCTTTACAAATTCCTTCACAAGTAAACAGATTCCTGATGAGTTTAAGATGACCACCTAGTAGTAAATTATCAGCATCAATCAGGTCAGGATTTGATGATGTCTCAAAGTTCTTTAACCATGCTATCTCATCTTCTAACATATTAGGCAGATCTAAATTTAATTTGGTTTGGTCTGGCACTGAAAGTAAAAACATAAAATACATATTTATCATTTCGAACATATAAGGCAGCTCTAAATTAAGCTTGGTTTGTTCTTATACTGAAAGTTAAACATAACAAGAATTCATGAGTTGTCATGTTAAGCATACCTCCACTCTTAACTCTATATTATCAAGAAAAAAGCAAAAACCACAATAAATAGGTAAAATTGTAATTTCTTTAAGAAGTCGACTGTCAATTTCAGTACTGCTGACTTATTTGTCTTCCTGAACATTATTGCTATTTAAAGTTTCTCTCTATCTATCATAGTTTTCAAAATATAGGCCAAAAATGCAAAAAAAAAATCAAAATCATCATTTGAGGGCATTAACTCCCATAGAGTCAATTGATAATTCAAAACAAATAAAAACATTGGTAGATAATTTCCTTTCTGATTGTTTTGAGGTGATAGTTTTTTCTCTATCACTTCTAATTTTTGATGTATAAACCAAAATTATGCTCATCCTCCTGTTCTATTTTTTAAAGACAGTGTTGTATCAAATCCCCAGATAAATATTGCCTTGGGTTTGCATTGACGACACCCAGAAGGAGAGATATGCTAAAAGCCCTATGGAACATTCAGGTAAAGTTGGTAAGATGCCGCTTGGTGGTTTCAGAGAATATGTTTGAAAAATTTATCTCTGGACTACAACCAACAAGTGATGACAAAAGCTCAAATGTATTTTTTTTCCAGGTGAGCTAAAAAGAGGTGGTGACCAATAGTATTTCTTAGCTGAGACAACTTCTGTCTATCCATAAAATTCACTATGAGTCTATCAACAAATTAAGGCACAATATGTACATGAATAACACAATTACTTACTTGATAAATTCTCTAATAATTTACATCTTAAATCAAAGTATTGAGAACATTGCAGGATAAGCCTAAAATAAATCAACAAATACATACATGATTAATCATATTTAGATTTTAGCAATTTTCATCTTGATCAGTTGTGTTTATGTGATTCTAAATACTAAACTGCTAAAATTCACATGACTTAAGTTTAAATATTTTGAATTTAAGGCTATTACATTAATTTGGTTTTGCAATTTTGCAACTTTATTATTTTCCTATACTGTAAACCAACAATTTTTCGCAATTTTACTTTTGTGAGTAGAAAAATAAAGCAAATATAAATCTGTGAAAATATATGTAACACTTGGAGCTTCTCTTATATGAATACATAAAAAAAATTAGATATTGTGAAAGTATATTACTACAAAGTCAGCTGAAAAAGTCTAAACACAAAATAAAGTATCCACAAATCAACATATTCTTTAAATTTTAAAATTATTATTAATTACATAACAAAAACTATTACAAACTTGAACTTTTATCTCCGAAATGAACAATAATCCTCCCCTTACCCCTTAACCACATAGATGAAAACTGTGTGCAAAGGGCAGTAACTCTAAGTTTTAACTTGTCACAAATAAATCACAAATCCATATAGCTATATATCACCAGCAATACAACCACATCTCCTTATTTTAATATATATATTACCTATGACTAGCACCTCTGGTTTGTGTTGACGACACCCAGAAGGGAAGATATGCCTTGAGTAAAACTTTTAACATGAATTGATGAGGAGTTTGCTGTACAGAGTCAGATGATAATGTAGTTTGGCTGAGAATGAAGAATTGCTCTAATGCTGATGTTCTTATATCTGATTGTGAACAACCCACTAAAATATCTATTATGAAGTCACTAATGCATGGTAGAGTGTAGAAAGATGCTGAAATAAAATTAAAATATCAGTATAGAAAAATGTAGTCTGGGAAAGAATGTTTAATACATGTAGTAGTTGTCATTTTTTTAATACATCTTATGGTTTTTACGTTGGTTTGTTTCATTTCTTTCTCTTTATCTCGAAGGCTTTTGGTGTTGAAGGCAGATTGGATATTCTCGGAAGATTTACAAAAAAAAATTGTCTAAGAGTCTTCTGACTTATAAGAGTCTATTGTTTCAAACCTTATTTTGACCTCTTCATGTATTTTTCAGGTATTGAACTGTTGGGTTGATGACACATTCAGACATTGACAAAAACCCCACGTCTGCCTTTATTCATTCAAACAAAATATGAAGAGTTATGGTTATTATCAATACACAAAAAACAAACATGATGAAATTAAAGTTTTTTTTATATGCATCGATATTCAACAACTCAACAAAAATGAAGTTAGATTACAAAGTGAAGAATATTGATTTATCCTTTGCTATAATTCTATGGTATGCATGTTTTTAACATATTTGAAGGTATGGTATATTTAATATTGTAGAACCTTCAGCAAGAGAACAATCACTATATCAAATATTTGCATCATTGAAAATATAATACAGGTTAGATGATGCAATAGCCTCTTAACAAAAAATGTACCTATAAGTTCACAGCGGAGTTGAAGACATGTCACAAGGATTTCTAAGGCTTCTTTGGCTATTGTACAGTCCTGAGAAGATATTATTTGTTGCCGGATACACACACCAGCATGTAAACTTTGACAATCACTGTCACTATTTGTACTTCCTGTGCTACCTACAAAATAATCAATATCACTATTAGTCCAACCTATTATAACTACAAAACATCTGTACTTAGTATTACATGATATTACCCCCAGTTTTTGGTGGGGTTCATGTTGCTCAGTCTTTAGTTTTTTGAAGAAGAGTCTTGTAGACTTGTTTCTCTTTTCCTCGTTTATTTTTGCCATGATTTTGTTGATCTCTCTTCACATGATGAGTTATGTTTCTCCCTTTGGTATATTTTGTCTCGCTTTTATACATGCTCCTACTCTAATCGTGTTTATTCCTTTTAATACAAGCACTCAGTGACCTAGATTTCTTTTCCTCAATTATATGAATTAAATGACAAGCAAAGCTATGGAATGTGCTCGTTAATCATGATAAATCAAACATAAAAAGTAAAATTTACCAGTACTACTTTGTCGACTTTTTCCACAAGTATACAACCCTGTTGTACTTTCAATGATTGGCTGAGATGATCCAAGTAGGTGAAGTCTTCCAGCTGCTGCTGCCCATGTGACTCTCATGAAACAGGAAACTGTTTCAGTAAATTCATACACACCCATTGTCTTTAAAAAAAATAGGAATATTAACAATATATGATACATTACTTTTTTTACCTTTAACTTTTCAAGCCTAAAATTTGTCTTCAAATGAGTGTTTTCACTAATACCATGAAAAGAATACACAAGGCACAGTATGCCCTTCTTCTAAGGAAAGTACTTGCACAAATATTGCTATCTTGGTGTAAATACAGAAGATAACTGTGTTGTATTTAAGTTCTAGTGAAAAAAGTAGATTTGATGGTTTCATATTGAGTTCAATGGTCATATGTTAGCTGAGCTAGTAAATATTATATTTTGCAACCATCAAATCATAGATTGATGTCAGAGAATATAAAAATGCACTTCGGTTTTTGCCTTTCCAAACACACCTTTGTAAATACTTTCAAAAGCAGAAAAGATCAATATCTTGATGAATACCTTATGCTACCATTCTTTGCAATGATTGGATGAAATCTTAAAATGTGTCCAATAAGAATTAATGTTAGAAATACCTCCTATAAGAATTAAGATTTATCATTCATAATAATATCTACCTGGACAGCATGACTGCCTGCACATGGTTTTTCAACTATGATTGTTAACGGCTGAGTGAGAGAGGTTGGAGTCGCTGGTACACTAATTGCTCCTCCCTTAACTTCATCCAATGAGGAAACAGAACCAAGTCCATCTCCTGTAACAGTTTGTCCACATAATAAAAACCTAGCTAACTGCAGGCATATAGAATAGCATCCTTGTCTAATTGTATAATTAATGTCTGGAGCTAAAGATTCAGGCTGTAATACATTCACTACAAGTTGTAATCCTCCAGCATTCAAAAAATCTTCACAAAAACTTTGAGCACCAAATTTACTTCCAATGTCTTGTGTCACCGGCATTAGTTTACTACTTAAAACCTAAAAAAAATTAATTGATATGACAGAATAAACTTTATTTTATATCAGAACAGCAATATCAAATTCCTACTTTATTTAGCTATGACTATTGATGCCTTCAACTTACATTTTTAACATTTATTAAAACAAAACTTTCTATTGAAAAATGTGTGATAAAAGTAAATTTATACATAAAATTTATAATCATCTACTGAAATGTAGTTTTCTGGTGTCATTTGAACCAGTTTACTGTCCATTGATAGTATACGCATGGTAATTTTAAGAATTCTTTTTTATTGGTTAGTTTTTCCTGTTATTTTTCTCAAGAGGGACTACATCTCTTTTACAGCTTTTGAACTTTAAATTACAACAAGTTATCCAGTATGTTTAAAATGTATGAATTAAAATGTAAAATAATTAAATATAACAGGTCTAACTGAAAGATAACATACCTCTAAATTATATAACACCCTAAAGGCTGACATATCTTGTGATTCACTATCAAACAAAGATTTCAGAATATCTTTTGGTGGTAATTTAGGACTGGGTATAGGTGTGGTTTTCCTTGGGCTAGTTTTTGGACTCAGATCCTCTCCTGATCCAAACTGTTTCATTCCCTATATAATAATTAAATATTTATTTAAGTAAATTTTTGTGACTAATATCTTTTTCTTTAGGTTACATTACAAAACTATTTATGTCAGCAAATTTTGATCAGTTTTTATTTTGAAACTTTAAAAAGAGGACTCTCATTTCATATTTTGTAAATCAAAAGATTTATCTTTTTAGATTACTTTACCATAAAAATAAAAAAATAGTCTTCTTCAACAAATAATTTTTAAATAATGAATTAACAATATACCTTTTGACTTATAGAGTCCAGTACATCAGATATTCCCTGGTCTGTTGGAATTAACATCAATAACTTCCTCACTCGAGATGTTATTCTGAAATATATGTCCATTTCAATTACATTAAAACAAATAACAAGGGACCTGAGATATAGACTAAAGGACTGTGTTATATCAACTCATTATATTATGAATCAAAGAAAAATCTCACCATTTCTTGAAAGAGCCTTATAATTTTCTTTTAAATAATATACATCCCTTGACTTTATGTAAGTTGCATAATTTTCTAGTAACTACAAAAGACTGTCATAATATTTTTAAAAACTCAAATGCATCTATAGGTCTGCATAAATCATTAACATTCAATCAAATTATTAAACTTTCAACAGATATGAACTGAAATCTTCAAAAAAGTTTTCCAACAAAATTGTGTTTGATCAAATATGTTGATATTTTCAGGCATGATCCATATTTTTTTTAATAGTGTGTAATATGATCTTCAACAAGAAAATGAATCCATAGGACAACATGCCTCTCTCACACTATAACATTTACATGTTCATTGAACCTTGAAATCTGGGTTAAAACCTTGATTGGCATATATTTTCACTTCATAATGATCATGTACACTAAGTTTCAAGTTGATGTGACAACAAACTACCATAAACCAAAACTTTAACCTGAGGTGGGATGGACGAACAGACACACAAACCGTAAATCATAATGCCTCTCTATTATGTAGACAGGGAATCAAAATGTATACTACTAACCTTGGTTCATCTAGATTGGCAAGTTGATATAACATCTCAAATACCTGTCCTCCTACTGCCATTACTACACCTGGTAAAGTTTTCTCCTGAAATATTAATAACATAATAGAATGTCAAATTTAAATTACTGCATACCCATATAACATAGATGAAAAATATTCAGCAAGTTTTGTATACATTTTCACACTAGACGATAGTGATGGGAGCCATCACACAGGGCCCCATTTAAAGTCAATAAGCAAATTGTGATGCAATTTAAGGAGTTATCAAGGTTATTCCATTCAAACAGTTTTTGACCACGACTTTCAGTGTGGGTTCCTTCCTTGTACCATATATGTCTTAGTGGTGAATAATCAAGCCATTTACTACTTAAAGGGATTTTAAAGTTAGAGAGAGGACATTTTTTTGTACATATGCACAGGGATGACCATATTTTAGACCATAAATTGCACTGTAAGATTTTCTTCCATGTACACAATACACCTTCAAGTAGCGGTGAAAAATCATTCCAAGTTTTATTACCAAACGTAAAAGGGTTTTAAAATTAGTGCCAAGTTTGATTGATCAACTCTGTGTAATTTTGAAGTTTGAAAGCAAAAATTAATTGCGACAGACTGACAGATACAAAAAGAGATCCACAAGCAGACCGACAAGTTGATAACTATAGGTCTCTCACCTATTTATAGCAAGGCCCTAATAAATAATTTATATGAAATATGTATAACCTCCCCACTTCCTTATGAAAATGTTTCCATTTCATTATTAATTGCGTAACTCCACTTTACTTTATCTATCATGCAATTCATTATAAAGATGATAATCATCTTGAACCTCAGGATCCACACACAAATTCCCTGACAAGGCAAAATACTAATTCACTGCAAATAGATTATACTATACTGACCTGTTCCAAGTCAAAATTCAGTTTGGAAGTTGGAGTCGTAGGTACCTATGAAAATAAAAAATATGTTGTTTTTTTTTTGTACTTAAACAGGTGCAGTTATTTCTCCTACCTAAGATAATCTCACTGATACAGATTCAGTTAGATTGCACATATAGAGGAGAACAAGGTTGAGTATTAAACAATAATGCAATATTAGATAGTTCATTCTCAATGCATTCTCATGTGCTTATGCAAGAACCATGTAAATGGCTGTCTAGGTTTTTGTTTTAGTGTGTTTTGGTCTTTGATAAATTTTTTGATATTGGCAGATCATTGGAAGTCTCTGGTTTAATTATCCATCCATTCTCTAGACTCTGGGCAATTTGGATCTTGAAATATGGTAATGAAACTTTACTGTGGAAGACCATGTGTTTACATTTAACTACTTGATTATTGTTTTTTTTTGGTGGCTGTCTTATTGACATATACACCTTTTTATTCATAGTAATTCATCCTACCTGAGATGATTGCACTGAAACAGGTGTAGTCAGTTTGACAATTACTGTCTGGTTATCTTCAAAGTCGAGCTGATTCAATAATTTTTGGTCTTTCTTTGTTTCAAGCTGCAAGCAAATATAGCTGTTAATTGCATCTGCTCAAGTTTTACTACATAATTGTATTTGTGACTTTGCCACCAAGGAAAAAGTGTTCCCAGAAAACATGTGTTCTTGAATAGAATTTGCAGAGTTAATTTAATAATACTACATTTAATGTGTTCAAGGTAATTCGAACATGTTTGGATTGTAATTATAGATCTCTTGCTGTTTTACTATTGGATGCAATCTTCTTTCTCATTCAACGGAGTATCTCATTATTTCATATCCCGTCTGCCTACCTTAACATTAATTTTATCACATTGCAACATTGTGTTTCCTTTATTTTTCCAGCACATTTAGATCTATTCAAGAATAAACATAAACTCCTGATTGTGCTGTATCTGTTGATCCCAATCATCTGTTTATACTTACAGGATTGCACCAGTACAAGTGTTAAAGTCTTCTTCAAAGTGTCAAAGTCAGACGTCTTGAGTAACATGTGTATTACTATTTTTTAATCAATATATTTTCCTAATTTTGTAGGAATTATCTGTAAAATGAAATTTTTATGTTATGGGTGGTTGGGGTCTTAAAATATTTCCTCCCATGCTTTTAATTTATGAATATCCCTTTGTTATTTTTTTAAATTCAAGCAACTGTTTAACATAAAATATTTCTCTTACCATTTTCTCATTTACAATTATCTGTATACTTTCTGATGCTTTCTTCATTCTATTGGAAACTTTTGTTCGAACTGAACAGAGGGTCTCATTACTATGGCACTATAAACAGAAATAATACCATACATTTAAACATTTAGTATGATGTACTTTAACAAAATTATAATCAATGATGATTCATTCTTTGTGTAGCTTTCTTTTGTAAGTAATTTTACCTTTACCAGAAAAGACCATCAACAAAGAAATAAAATATCTTTCAATTGCATACAAACTTATCTACCCCATAAATACCAGTAAATCATGAACAGTTTTGACTCTATTTAGGAAAGTATAAAAGATAAAGCTTGAGAATCCATATGAATGCTGATGAATTAAAGTAACCACTTTTGTATGGTCATACATATAATAAAGTTTATATATATTAAGGGTAAAGGTCCAATTAGTAATATATATATATAAAATTAACAACCCTCCTCCATTTCATTAAGAAAGAATACTAGCAATTATGTTTTCTATGGTGAATTACAGGGAGATTGAACAAGATTTAAACATGACTGAAACTTTGAATTCTACTAATTTAGTTTTAATTATAATTTTGAATGCATCAAACATGTTTTATCTGATTTCCAGGAAAGAAGCAAAAGGTTTTCTTGTGTATATATCTCTTCCTACCACTAACATAAAATCCTGTTTATTTGATTCACATGTTTCATAGAAATTGACTTGATATCCCTGGAACGCAGCACCATGAGGTAGTACAGTCGACTCCACTTAATTGCATACCGCTTAATAGCATAATTCGGTTAAATGCATAGTTTTCTCCTGCACAAAACCATTTCCCATTCATCTAACGTTAAATTGTCCGGTTATATGCATAGCTCTACAAGTGGCCTTTCGGTTTATTGCATAGAAAATTATCGCCATCTAGACATGCTTGGTAAAATCTGTCGAAATTTTTGACCGGAAACGGCAAGTTGATGAGTATATTTTTCTTGAATGCATCATTTTTTTCATTATTATTTCATATTTACTTTTGTGTTATTCAAATAAAGTTTTAAAACAGTTTCTTTCGTATTTATATGATTGAATTTGATTTAAAAATAAACCTCAATATCTACACAGGTAAAGTTTCCCATGTTCTATTTTAAGCCTCGAGGTCATAAAAATGTCAAACAGGAAATTGTTGTAAAAACACTGACCATTCTATCTAAAAAGGTGTAAATAATTGATTGGATTTCAAACATTGTCCATAGATTATATTTGGGGTGAAATTCAAAAACGATAACGCCTGCTAATTATCGATCATTATCCAATGTGAACTCTCGTAATTGGGCTTGGGGTGATCTGCATTTATGTTAAATATTACAGGGCATTTATATATGGTTAAAGAATTTTATACATCAATCATTTAATTTTAATATATTTTGAAAAGAGCATTTACTTCTAATTATTAAATTTTCTCACTTTCAATACTCGTGTCCAGCAAATAACCCGTACAGGGCCCCATTACTGCTTTGCATATACGAAACTAACGAAGTTAAATAAACAGTGTTACTTCACTCTGCAAGCTGTAAATATTGTATATCAATCGCAGTTTAGTACACATCTATTGTTAAAATGATTATAAACTGTGTAGTTTTGTTAAACAGTTAATTTTAATCAAAGCGTAACAATGTACATTGTACATACGGGTCATAGAAACAAATCTATTTTTAGAACGAATTTATTTTCGTATCCCAGGTAAACTGGTAAAGGAAACGTCGGTACGCAAATAAACTAAAACAAAATGTGTTTATAATATTTATTGAAATAATACAAAATAAAATAACATGTATGAGACTAGACATATAACTTTTATTAGAATAAATCAACATTCAATATGTTGTAATTGGATTAAAGACGTTCATCTTTCTTCAGGGATTTCCTTTACTGATCTGTTCTATCGATGTTATTTGACTCCGTAATTTGGCATTTCGGATATAAGCATACTCCGCTTTATTGCATAATTTTGTCTGACAAATAGGCTATGCAAATAACCGGAATGTACTGTATTGTTCTAGGGGTGTTGTATATATATATATATATATATATATATATATATGTGTACCTACCACTAACATAAAGTCCTTTTTATTTGATTCACATGTGACATAGAAATTGACTTGATATCCCTGGAACGCAGCACCATGAGGTAGTATTGTTCTAGGGGTGTTATGTATATATATATATATGTGTACCTACCACTAACATAAAGTCCTGTTTATTTGATTCACATGTGACATAGAGATTGATTTGATATCCCTGGAACGCAGCACCATGAGGTAGTATTGTTCTAGGGGTGTTGTGTGCTTCCTCTACATTTAACACATATACCTCGGCTATCCATAATAACCTTTCTATATTTTGAAGTTTTATAGATCTAAAAATAAAAACAAGGTATATATATATTTCCAATTAAATGCAATCCTACAATGTTTTAGTAACAAGAGTTAGACACTTACCTTTCCTTTCCACCATTTAACTTGACCTGTTATTTTGACATGTTATTTCTCCTTTGATATGAATGAAACTTTAGAAATTATCAAATTACCACCACATGACAAAAATAAAGTTGAAATGTTATCAAAAATTCAGAAAATTGAATAGTTTTCCAGTGGCAATCCAAATTCCAAGCCCTTCATCTAGGTTAACCAATTTTGCAATACCTAATTAACATTTTTCTTGTAAGAACATGCTTGAAATATTTGCCACTGTATGTTGAGCATACAACAATTAACAAATGAACTTACCTACAAGGAAGAGGGATAGTAGAGACTAACTGTACTACAGGTGCTGTCAGTGTTTTTGTAGCTGATGATATACACTGAGCTAATACTGTACCACCTATTCCTATCATTGCATTCTATAAATAGAGTAAACTATATAACAAAAGTAGTTCTCAGAACTTTTTATAATATATAATATGTGCCAATATTGGGTCAGTATTTAATCTGTCTTACTGATTCAAACATATATACTTTTAACAGACTTTGACATGTGAAACTTGGTATCTTGGTATTTGATACATTTTACTGACCAATTTCTTTTTTGTATAGGTCATTGACACAATATGAAATATGGAGCATTCTAGTATTTAAAAAAAAAACTTTTGTCTCATATCTAATTGTCTCACACTATCTATACCAGGTGAAAATTCAAACATTTTGCTTATCTTTATGCATTTCAATTGCAGTTTGTCATATCTTAGGCATTTTTTGTTTTATTGTCTACAGTTGATCGATTATGCCTTTTTGTCAAGATTGAATACCCCTGCAAAATATATGTTGATGTTAGATATGATATACCTCTAATCTGTTGTAACACTCTGTGATAAATTTCTTGTGTAGTGAAACAGCATCCTAAAAAAGAAATGTCTTTCAATTAGCGGTTAAAGTTAAATGGAAACGGTATTTAATGACACTGAAATTAAAATTGTGTGACTCAAATGGTCAACTGTAAAAACAAAAATGTTGATGAACAAGTTCTTTACATTACTGTTGTATACTTGTTTCATCAAAGGTGTTATAATACAACAATAAAATACACTTGTACAGATAGATTATTGAAATTCAATTCTCTTTTGAGACTTGTTTTATTACATTCACAGTCAGAATCAAAAATTCTATCAATGAATCCAATTCAGATTAAATATATTCAATTCATTTCTTCAACTTCAACAATGAACTTTTATGAAACCTACCTTTTTCAGCCTAGGCGCTAAGTTTGTGTATGAAACAGTCATCAGTAATTGAATAGAAATGTTGGCTATGTTTTCATCTGATGTATTTAAACAGATATCCCATAGGTAATCTAGACCTAATAGTTCTGTCTTCTCCACTATCTACGATAAATGAAAATATCATTTAAATTATACTCAGAACAAATAAATTAACTCTTCAAGACTATTCCAAATAAGCGTAAGGGGTAGGGAAGGTCCTTCTTAATTAACCCCACCATGTGGATTATCTCTTAACAGTTGTTCTTCAAAATAAAAAAATCCATCCTTCAAATCATATTTAAAGTGCCTACCAACCGCCATATCAAATTTTTACTGTATGGAAGAACGATGAGTATCAAATTTTTACTGCATGGATGAGAGTTTTGAGTATCAAATTTTTACTGTATGAAAATGCATTTTCAGTATCAAATTTTTACTGCATGGAAGAGAGTTTTGAGTATCAAATTTTTACTGTATGGAAATACATTTTCAGTATCAAAATTTTACTGCATGGAAGAGAGTTTTGAGTATCAAATTTTTACTGTACAGAAATACGTTTTCAGTATCAAATTTTTACTGTATGGAAGAGAGTTTTGAGTATCAAATTTTTGGTGTACGGAAATACATTTTCAGTATCAAATTTTTACTGCATGGAAGAGAGTTTTGAGTGTCAAATTTTTACTGAACGTAAAAACGTTTTGAGTATCAAATTTTTTCTGCATGGAAGAGAGTTTTGAGTATCAAATTTTTACTGTACGGAAATACATTTCAGTATCAAATTTTTACTGCATGGATGAGAGTTTTGAGTATCAAATTTTTACTGTATGAAAATGCATTTTCAGTATCAAATTTTTACTGCATGGAAGAGAGTTTTGAGTATCAAATTTTTACTGTATGGAAATACATTTTCAGTATCAAAATTTTACTGCATGGAAGAGAGTTTTGAGTATCAAATTTTTACTGTACAGAAATACGTTTTCAGTATCAAATTTTTACTGTATGGAAGAGAGTTTTGAGTATCAAATTTTTGGTGTACGGAAATACATTTTCAGTATCAAATTTTTACTGCATGGAAGAGAGTTTTGAGTGTCAAATTTTTACTGAACGTAAAAACGTTTTGAGTATCAAATTTTTTCTGCATGGAAGAGAGTTTTGAGTATCAAATTTTTACTGTACGGAAATACATTTCAGTATCAAATTTTTACTGCACGGAAGAGAGTTTTGAGTATCAAATTTTTACTGTACAGAATTAGTTTTCAGTATCAAATTTTTACTGTATGGAAGAGAGTTTTGAGTATCATATTTTTGGTGTACGGAAATACATTTTCAGTATCAAATTTTTACTGCATGGAAGAGAGTTTTGAGTATCAAATTTTTACTGTACGGAAATACATTTTCAGTATCAAATTTTTACTGCATGGAAGAGAGTTTTGAGTATCAAATTTTTACTGTACGGAAATACATTTTCAGTATCAAACTTTTACTGCATGAAAGAGAGTTTTGAGTATCAAATTTTTACTGTATGAAAATACATTTTCAGTATCAAATTTTTACTGCATGGAAGAGAGTTTTGAGTATCAAATTTTTACTGTACAGAATTAGTTTTCAGTATCAAATTTTTACTGCATGGAAGAGAGTTTTGAGTATCAAATTTTTACTGTACGGAAATACATTTTCAGTATCAAATTTTTACTGCATGGAAGAGAGTTTTGAGTATCAAATTTTTACTGTACGGAAATACATTTTCAGTATCAAACTTTTACTGCATCGAAGAGAGTTTTGAGTATCAAATTTTTACTGTACAAAATACGTTTTGAGTATCAAATTTTTACTGCATGAAAGAGAGTTTTGAGTATCAAATTTTTACTGCATGAAAGAGAGTTTTGAGTATCAAATTTTTACTGTATGGAAATAAATTTTCAGTATCAATTTTTGTCTACATGAACATAACTTTTCAACAATGTTTATTTAATATTTACAATACTGGAAAATATAAAAGTAAAATTTTGTAATCATATAGGTATATTCTTACTTCACAATTAAAAAAGAAGTCATACCCATGTTATTTTACTTTAAACTGATTTATATTTTTAAAGTTATACAAAATATACTTACCAATTTGTTACCTTCCGGCTTCAACCTGTGTTCATATTTGTTCACATTTTCTAAGAAACTTTTAAAACAGGTAAAACCTAAAAAAGAAACAGTTCTCTAATCAACCTTATTTATTGTCATTGTAAAATTTCTGCTATGATAACTTGTATTTTTTGTACATGTTTGCATAAGACCCTCCTCAGTACTTTTAATTTTTCTTCCATGATGTGTACATTTAAATTCCTTTATGATAAGAGACGAATGTTTATATACTAAGAACCATAAAGACTTCCAGTGTGTCTTCCTTTGTTATTTCTACAATTAAAATGATTTTTACTTGGTAAATTTCAATAAAGAAAATTCATATGTTATATAATTTTTCAAATAGAAAAATATCCTTCAAATAAATTGTCAACATACCTTTCTCACTGAGTTTAACTGGATCAAGTTTTAACAATTCTTTTTGAAACAGTTGACTCTGTGTGTCCATTTCTAAATCTGGAAGTCCTTTCGTAAACCATTCAAAACAAGTCTATTTCATATAAAAACAACATATTAGTCTTTACACATATAATAGATAGACTTAAATGTATATATCTGAAGGAATGATACTTTTTATGGTCCCTTTGTTTCAGCAGCCACTTTCAGACCCTCCCTTCTATATAATTTAACTCGTTTCAGCAGCCACTTTCAGACCCTCCCTTCTATAATTTAACTCTTTTCAGCAGTCACCTGTCTAACACAGCCACATGTCTTCTAATTTTTGCACAAAATCGTCATTTCAAGATTAAACAATGGTCATTTTAATGTTTTTAACTACCAATATAATCAAGACAAAAAATATATTTGTTCAGTACCTGAAGTCAAAATGAGAATAGGAACCCGTTTGCAACCGAGATCGTGCAATAGATGGTGAATTTGTTAATTCCTCGTGTTCCACTCCTTTCAATTTTCAATGAAAACAGTATCACCAATTTATTTCTCCATGAATATAAACACATTTTGAATGTTTTCTTATTTAAATGTTCAACTAATTACTAATTTTCTAAAGGCAGGTATACAGATTTTGGCTAAACCATGAAATCAAATATCCACGAAAATACAATTTTTCACAATCCACAAAAATAAATGATACCACAGTAGGTCTGAAAATCCTGTATTACCTCTCTGTCCCATTCACATGCTTCTGGACTAGCTATAAGTGTTCCCCATATATCTCTTGCTCTACTCCATGGCAGGTACAAGGCTCCCTCTTGTAACATATACTGTAGAAACAGTAGGTGGGTTGATACCATCTATAAATACAATAGATCTGTTAAATATCTGGAGGTGTTTTTGTTTGTTACAGAAATTAAATGCAGTGTTCTCCCCTGATCCTTTTAACATCATGGTAATATGATGCTATCTTAAATTATGTTCTTATAGATTGTGTTATTGATGTGATGCTGTAATTTCTAGAAACAAGGTTGTATTGCACAATTACCTGTTTATCAAGATGCTATATTAAATTTGTGGGGAGAACATAAAATAATTATAAAATTTAATTGAAAGATGTTGATAATTTTTGTCATTATGCATGGTTTTAACCTTTCTCAAGATTCCTATTTTTTTAACTTGGCTGGTAAAGACTATTAATCATAGAAGATTTGCACTTTGGACAGTTATCATATGTCATCACAACATGTTTTGGGTATAATTATTAAGCGTAGAAATATGATCCTATGCTATGCATAAATTCAAAATAAGTTATCAACCTCATAAGAAAGATGTGCATGCTATAATACTCACTTCAGAATGTGCATAGAGTCTATTTACAATAGTATCTGGTCCCAACTGACCATCTCCTACAGTGCCTGAAGCCTGCTTGTGACATTTTACTAAGCTCTGGGTAACCAGTTTGATAACATCATGGTTCTTGTTTAGATCATGCAGGATTCCCTATAAACCAGAAGATCTTACAATAAACAACATGTTACAAAAATAAACAAATGAAATAACAGGTAAAGACTTTAATTTTATCAAATGTTCAATTATTTGGCATTTTTGATTTTTTGGCTTGTAAGCAACTATAATGTTGTGGAAATCTTAAAAAAAAAACCTGGCAGAAAATTTTTGTCCTTATTCCTTAACTATCTCACATATAAAATGCATTTAATGTTAATGGATTATTGTTTGTACATTTACTGATGTGATTCATACACAGTTTAAAAATATGAATTATAAGACTAGAATTATGAATTTTAGATAATAGTTTCTAAAGCCAAAATTCTTGCAAAAAAAAAAAAAAAATCACATCAGTTTTCTTGAATTACCGTAAATCAACCCTCACCAAAAGACATTCTTATGAAACCAGATTTTATTATGTATTCTAAGGAGTACTACAGTACCTAAGTTATTGATATGCTGCTGCTGACCTACCTTGTCTGTTTTCTGTGAACTTAACTTCAGAATATTTTTACAAATATGTAGTAACTGTTTCAAGGAGTGTAACACACATGCACCCTACAATTATCAAGATGTATATATTCAAACTACAACATATTTCTCAAATCTCAGATTTTGAAATAATCTTAAATGTGTTACTTACACAAAAACAACATTATACAATCTATAGCTTATATCCATGAAACGAGTGAAAAATAACTAGCATCCTGAAAAATGTTCAAAAGTTTTCTTGAGTACTGATGAATTTTTTTTTAAAAGTCTTCGTTACAGTGACAATTTGAAAAAAAACAACATATTATGCATGGAAATAAACAAATAATTATACTTTATGATTTTAAAAATATAATTTTTGGAGGAAAAAGCTGTTTAATTCATTTTTATTAATGAGAAAACAAATACATATTTACCTTCTTTATGTCTTCAACACATTTGATAACATACTGTCTTTTAACTTGTTCTCTTACACTAAATGAATCACTCAGTATGGCCAGATGTTCCTCTAATGCCAGCTCAATTAAATGTGTTGATAATGCAGGAAGATGTGACAGATCCCATAACAACTCTAGGACCTATAAGGTGTATGTATATTGTTTATTGCTATTGGTCAAAGAAAACAAGGCATAATAAAAGAGAAAAATAGTTTCTGCATTTTGTTTTCTTTGAAGGTATAATAAACCAAAAGTAATCTTTACTATTAAAATTGAACTATGTTTTCTCTTTTTTTCTCTCTATCTCTGAAAAGACAAGCAGAATACTAATGTCTCTGTTTAATACATTCATAACTTATTTTAACTTAAGACTTAAAGAGTTTGAAAAAATGGTTTGGACACTTCTCTATAATTTTGGTTACTAAGTTGTATAATATTTAATATTTCAAGATAAATACAAAAATAATTCCTTTGTTATAGACAAAATTGGCTTAAGACTGAACTTTGGCTATTTGTCCTGTGCCTTTTTGTCAGAAATTGACCTCATCTTACTTTTTATAGCATTGTCTTTGGGTTGCTGTCCCACTGATGTATACTTCACATCTACTTTTATTTTCATATTTCTTTTTGAGAAGAATATTTTTTCATAAATATAATTAATATGCATATGTATTAGAGCTATTTTCCTAGTGCAAGTAGTTTAAAGGTTTGGTTGGCTTGCTTGCTTTATTTGTAAAAATGTCTGCTCATGCATTGTAATTAAGATTGACATCTGCAATCAATAGATAGGTGGGGCTTCAGCTTATATACATTATACTTTGCATTATACTTAACATAAGTCTAATGTATACAAGCTGAAGCCCCGCCTATCTATTGATTGCAGATGTCAATCTTAATTACAATGCTTGAGCAAACATTTTTACAAACAAAGTAAGCAAGCCAACCAAACATTTAAACTACAAGCATTAGGAAAATAGCTCTAACAAGTTTATTAAATTTAATAAATACTTTTCAATTATAAATAATTACAATTTATGTGTAAAGTTACATGAAAACAAACTGCACAACTCACCCTAGTGGTTGTTTTTGGTTCCCTTCCATCCCTACCAATTCTACCTATCAAACTTAGTAACTTTTCCCTCATCCTGTCAGATTCTTCTTGCCATTTCTATGAAATAACAAAATAAAAAGTTGTGGCATTCTGATCAGTTGTACTGGAGCAATGTGTGTATAAAATATTAAGTTCATTCAACAAATTGAAATATTAGAAGTATCTGCTAACAAGAAATAGGTGTCCGACAGATCTGAAAAGTGCTCACAAGTTACAACTCATCATTTCCAAGCTTCTGACCAAAAAAGAACATTCTGTTATGTAGTACTTGAGAAAAGTGTGACGAAAGTATTTGTTGGACAAAGGGACAAGGCTATTGCAATATAGTCCCCTATCCTAAAGTGGGACATAAAAATTATCATACATATTCTGAATGATTATAAGCAAGCCTGAGGTCACAAATTCAAATTGCAGGAAACAATTAATGGCCAACAATTATTTTTCACAAATAGAATGACATCAACAGTACTACAATTAAATCTAAAAAGATAATCTTTTTATATTTGTAGCTGATACCTTACCTTTTGTATAAGTAGAAAAAGACTTTCTAACTGTCCTGAATCAAATTTAACTGCTGCAGCAGCTATGATTGTATGCATATTATCTATAACGTTGTTTGTTTGACCAATCTGAAATCAAAAAAAGAAAATATGAAAATTTTTCATACATGTGCATTCTGATTAAATTTGATTTGTTGCTTTTAAGTTTATAACTGACACAAGCAATATTAAAATGTAACACTGTTTTTGTTTTTATAATTTTTTTTTGAAAAGCTGTTTAAACTCTGACAGCGAAATATAACTTGTGATGTTTCAAGAGTATTCAATTTTTTAAATAAAGGCAAACATTTTAAATGAATTTCTGTATTACCTGCATCTTCCAGATCATATTAAGTTCCTCAGTAGACAATTCTGAACCTAGGAAATCTACCAAACCTTTAATTTTATCACAGTATTGAGCCTGGTCTATGTTTCCTGAAATGAAACAGAAGAAATACACATATATTAGCTGAATTTACTTTGGTTTGTTTGATGTTGAATACCACTTCATCTTAGTTGACAAGTCTAGACATTAAACTTAACTTGCTCAGTCTCAACATCCACATAAATGACATTTGAACTTATCAAAACCCCTTATTTCACAAATTTCTCCAAAATACCTCAAGTTATTTAAAAGCTCCATTATCTAGTGATAGATAAAATGAACCCAGACACTTTTAAAAATGAATTGAGCAAGTCTCCAACCACTACCACTTTACCGGTTCAGGTAGATGTTAATCTACTCTACTTCACACAACTCTGCAATAGCAGCTTAAACTAAGACAGAAATTTGAACAGTCATTTCAAATTTTGAATTTTGGTACAGAACACTCCTAAGTGGAACAAAATGATTAGGAATTTCCAAGTAAGAAGTGAGAAAAAGGCTCTATATTGGTTATTGGGAACAGGTTTTACAAAATCCCAGGAAAATCCATATGTTTTATTATTACCTTAATGTCTGGCACTCTAAGAAATTAAATAAAAGATCTTTACAATATAAAAATATCATTTAACAGTTTAAACAAATTACAAACCTTCCAATGCTATAGATAATATTTTGTTTTCTACCAGCCACTGCAAAATCTTTGATGAATTCATAGCAGTCTTTGAACTCTTAGCCGATGTGGCATCTTCTATCAGCTTTGCTACCTAAGTGATGCAAAATATGTGTATGTCCATGAGAAACATCAGAGTGTATCTTAAGCACAATGATATAAATTAGTTTTTCATTATAATTCTTGATTTTTAAATTTGTTCCATGAATTGTGTTTATCTGCATGAATATTCCTCCTGATAATTTTAAAGGATTAGTTCTTTAGTTCAGGGACAAATTATCAACAACAAAAAAGTTTACAAAGAACATCATACAATTTATAGCATATTTTAAAACATTCCTAAATTTCTAATTATCCTTACCTCTTTCAAAGAATTCATTTTTGCATTAAAGTGAGGAGATTTGAGCATTTTAAAAGCTATTTCTAATCTAAGATCATCCAAAGAATCTGTATGTTGTGGCCACATCTGTATACATAATAACTTCATAGAACCCAGTAGCTCTGAAACACACCCAATATTCTGAAAATAAAATTAAACATAATTAATAAATACTGATAAAACAAAGGATAAGGTTAATTTCTAGTGACATTGAGAAATCTACCCTTACCACTGATCCTATGTAGACTAGTGGTTGTAACTGTTTTCCTGACTAACTTAAAACAGACAAATGAATTAAAGGAGATGTCAATTATACATCAAGGAGACAGCAAAGGAGATGACAATTATACATAAAGGAGACAGCAAAGGAGATGTCAAGTATACATCAAGGAGACAGCAAAGGAGATGTCAAGTATACATCAAGGAGACAGCAAAGGAGATGTCAAGTATACATCAAGGAGACAGCAAAGGAGATGTCAAGTATACATCAAGGAGACAGCAAAGGAGATGTCAAGTATACATCAAGGAGACAGCAAAGGAGATGTCAAGTATACATCAAGGAGACAGCAAAGGAGATGTCAAGTATACATCAAGGAGACAGCAAAGGAGATGTCAATTATACATCAAGGAGACAGCAAAGGAGACAGCAAAGGAGATGTCAAGTATACATCAAGGAGACAGCAAAGGAGATGTCAATTATACATCAAGGAGACAGCAAAGGAGATGTTAATTATACATCAAGGAGACAGCAAAGGAGATGTCAATTATACATCAAGGAGACAGCAAAGGAGATGTCAATTATACATCAAGGAGACAGCAAAGGAGATGTCAATTATACATCAAGGAGACAGCAAAGGAGATGTCAATTATACATCAAGGAGACAGCAAAGGAGATGTCAAGTATACATCAAGGAGACAGCAACCAAATGACACCAAAAGACATCTAAAATTCAACATCCAGTCTCAAACAATGTACCAGTCTATACAATATGTCACACTCTAACTTATACGAGTCAAAAAAAGTTGTAAATGTCAAATTCTCCCCTGAAATTACATTTTTCATATGATTCAGAATAACATTTGTTTTGGACACACAGAAGGAATAACAAAGTAATGACTTTATCCTACCGAAAAAGGTTTTTCAGGAAGCATTAAATAGTAAAATACAACATAACAACTAATCAAACACAAATGGTTTGTAATGTATCAAGTCAGATTAAAGTGTCAATATACCTTTTGTTTGAAGTCTTTTTCATCCAAGTTCTGCACAAATTTAATACATTTCTCCATTGCTGGGGCTAATACTTCTTGTACAACTTTTGGATTTAAAAATTCTGCACAAACTCCAAGTGGACTCAGCAATGCAGACATGGACTAAAAATAATCAAATCAATTGAGTGTTATCATGATTCCATATGTCTACTATCTTCTTCAATCAGGATTATCTTTGATAATTTTTGATTTACATTATTTAAGAGGCAATGAACATATAATTATAATAAAACTTGTGTGAAACAGTACATACTTATTATATTAGTTTTATCAGTATAGAAATTGGATTTTTGTTCAATGCTAAAAACAAATTCTTCTATTAATGATGTCAATGCTAGACGTCATAAAATTTTTCTCATTATTGAACATCATAAGAGTGGTTGTTGTTTGTTGTTGTATATATTATTTGTTTTGTTTATTATTTTGTACATAAATTAGGCCGTTAGTTTTCTTGTTTGAATTGTTTTACATTTGTCATTTCCGGGCCTTTTAAAGCTTTCTATGGGTTTTGCTCATTGTTAAAGGCCGTACTGGTGACCTTTAGTTGCTAACTACTATGTCATTTGGTCTCTAGTGGAGAGTTGTCTCATTGGCAAACATACCACATCTTATTTTTATATAAAGTCATTTCAATTTAGATTTTTTTTTGCATTTTCCCAGTATATAATGTAATGTTTGTCGTGAATTTTGAACCTACATCTCATCTTGTATTTTTAATATATATGCCAAATCCAACAATATACAAAACATAAAATCTGTTTAATCCTTTTTAACAAAATACATACTATTGCATCTAGATCATCATCTTCTAGTTTACTTCGGACATGTTCAACACCATTTTTGCATGCAAACTGAAAAAGAAGGTGACCCTAATCATACAGTACAATTACATTCTTAGGACTCTAATCATACAGTATAATTACATTCTTAGAATGTTCATAGCACCTGCAAATATATATATTTCGTATGTCACATCGAAACTTATTCACCTTTTTCTCAAACATGAGTACAAGTTCCAGTGTTTTAACATTTTTACTGTAAAATCAAAATTGAAATAAAATAATCAAATCAAAATTGAAATAAAATAATCGAAGGAAGGAAATAAACTTAACTTACTATAAAGGTTACTACATTTGTACCGTGTAAGGTATACAAGCATAGAACTTCATACAAAAAGACACTTATTCAAATGTAGATATTTTGTTAAAAAAAAATTGAAATTAAATACAGTTCAGCTTAAAAACTTAATTCTTGATAATAGGTACGCATGAAAAAAGTACAAAAACAGTATTTCAGTCTGGTAAAATATATTTTTTTTATTTGTTGAAATTTGGCTTTGAACTAGCTTTCAGTAATTGTGAGTAATCTTAGATCAACAGTTTGTGTCTTTTTTCTTATTGTTAGTTTTGTATATGCTTAGTACTGATCTGCTCAGTCAAGTCCTTCAAAATGATTTTTACAATTTGTTCTTATGTTATGCTGTTACACCACTGTCCCAGGTTCACCAGAGCTTAAAGAGGTTTAACTCTGCCACATCCTTTATTTGTCTGTCCCAAACCTATAATCCTATAAATTAAAATGTATGCTCAGATTAAACTTGATGTACTGTATATTTGTTCATAAAGTACCAATTTTTGCGGATTGAGAGAAAATGGCAATTTCATTGATATTTGATTTCGTGGTTTTTCCAAAGTCTGCATACAAGACTCTAAAAATTTCACTTCATTAAATTCTTTAATTCATGGTTCATTTAAAATCATGAAATCCACGAAGTCTATACTGTAATAAGGCCTTTGACCGGTCTTTTTATTTCCTTTAAAAAATCACTTACCCTATTTATTAAGTGTGTCAACCAACCATATGGATCCTGCAACAAAGAAGATGAATTGAATTTAGTTATTTATATCAAATACAATGGTGGTGTTCTTCCCAGGGCCTTTATAGCACCATGTATCATGGTGCTATATTTTTTCCCATGGTGCCAGCTGAATCAATTTTACAATAAAATCTATTATAAAGGTTGTGCTATTTTTGCATGGAAAAAGTGCTGTGGAGAACACAATGTGTTTTCATCAATACTAATCCTTTTTTATTTAAATCATCTAAAGCTATTATTTTTTTGCAATATTTACAAGCTGTATTGTTTAATTCTAAAAGTCCACAACAACTGTAGAAATTCTTACATATTCAAGCAAATCGCTTTCAAATGTTGCTAAAAAATTATATTTCATTTTTTGTTTTGTACATAAATCATGCCTTTTCTCATTTGAATTGTTTTACATTTGCCATTTCTGACCTTTTATAGCTTATTTTGTGGTATGGGTTTTGCTCATTGTTGAAGGCTGTACTGTGACTTATAGTTGTTAACTTCTACATCATTTGGTCTCTGGTGGAGAGTTGTCTCATTGGCAATCATACCCCATCTTCTTATTTTTATATATGAGGTATATAAGGTGAAAACTTACTACAGTTGATTTGTAGCTTGTATTACATGTATATAAAACACCATCCTCTATTTTATCTTCCCAATATGTTCTGTCTCTCTTCTGTCTGTTTTTGTAATGAAACTCAGTATCTTTATTCAAAGCCTATAAAACAGTTCAATACATTTTAATTAAAGTAAAGTATCATTCTGACAAATAATATAAAGTCACATATAAGACTGAGATATTTTATGTGAATAGAAAATAAAAGATAACCAGAAGTCATGATCAATTTGAAATAACTTATCATCAATTCTAATGGTAAGATTTGTAAAAAGACTTGTGGACCTGAATATCTGTTCAAGAGAATTGTCTGCATTAAATGTGTATATGCTTACGAAAGCCCATTTGTAACTTGCATGGTACAAAGTGATACATTCCTTATTCAGCAATGAGTCACTTTAATTTTTTTCATGATAGATTTGACATAAAGCCCTCTACAGATAAATTCCTGTTACTCTCCATTTATTTTTGGTATTCAAAAACACTTATTATTGTTTTTCCATTTCTTAACAGCATTGTGGATATAAAAGGATCTAGTTATCCCACTGAGGCCAAGCAGTTTTAAAAAGAGTAAATGTGTATCGCTTCATGCATCTCTACTACAAACAAAGGAAAGACAATTGATTTCAATTGTTCAACTGACAAGGTGCAGTATTTTTACCAGATAAAAGACTTCCATTAAAGCTTTTGGTACTGGAAGGTGTTGTATTCTTGTTGCCACTAGATCTACCAACAACTGTAACATATTAAATATCCCTTCCTGTATCTCTGTGTTCCAACGATGTACAGCTGGAGAATTAGTCAACTAAAATATCAAAAACACATTATCATTTTGTTTTGTTACAAATCAGACAATGTGTAATATATTATGATTTGAATTGAATACTGCTGTATTTTTTCGCATAAATTTTGGTGAGTCCAACCATTGAATTGATCCTTTTTCAGAAAGTTCTAGCCAAAAAGAGTGAGTCCAGGACTCATCTAGATGCTGAACCAAGAACCCTGAAACTCTCATCATATGTTATTTAGCTTTAGACACAAAGACATGATTCAATCATCTCTATCATTTCAAACTCTAAATACATTTATACTGTTTATCAACTACATGTCATAATTTTTTAAACCAAAATCCTGAACTTAGTAACTTAATTTTTCAGGAGACTACCATGTAACCGTTGCTGAAAAGAGTAAAACCAAAATAATATCTGAATATTTTTATCATTAAACAAATAAACGTTGTAGTTAATAATTTCCCTGGAGAAGGACCATTTAACAAGTGATTTATCAATTCCTATTGTTTGAATGGGATAAACTAACCTTTCAATTCTCAAGGCTAAATATCTATTTTCTAGGCAAATATAACAAATTAAATGGCAACATGGAATTGTAATTTGACTGGTACAGGTGTTTTTCAATAACCATAACTCCAGACTGTATCTTAATGTTAATGGCAAAAACACTAAGTCCCTTTATCAGTATAATAGGAAAATTAAAAAGTTTCCAAAATTTTGCCCTGGATGCTGTCTCTTGATCATGACGAATCTTCTGTCTAAATTTCATAAAATTCCATGAAGGTTTGACAAAGTTATTGATGTCTAAATAAAATTTAACCATAGACAGAACCATAAAATTAACTACATGATGATGTCAAAGACGGAATGTAAAATAGCCTATGTCCCACAGGCAAAACAAAGAACGGAAGTATATAATTTTTAATTCAGCATTCTAATCATAATTAACTAGTAAACAAACCTTCTTAAAAGATTCTGGCATACATCTTTCCAAAAATCTCTTACAATGCTCATCATTTTCAGTTAAATCTAAAAGAGAAATAAAAATGCATGCATAATACATGTAAAGCTTGTCATACAGGATGTTTATACAATAAGCTGTGTAGTTGGAAATCTTCAAAAGTTGATAACATCCAAGTACCAAGTAATCACTAAGTTTTAAAAAGACCTGATTGTACATGTATTCTGGACAAAAACTGACACCACACTGATTTAATGTGTGTACTTAAAACTTTCATTTATCCAACTTTTTGACAGGAAGTAGACATTGACAGCTAAAATGGGGGAAAAAAACTACCAAAATTCTTTATCAAAACATTCTGACTGACTAGTTTAAGTGTTGACATACTTGCTTCAGCCAAACGTGTTGCAGCTAATAGACATTTTCCTAAAGATTCTTCTTTCTTATATGGTATTGACCAATGTTCAGCAAACACTCGTCCTTCAAGTTCATACAAGTTGGTGACAGGAAATTCAAGTGGGTTTCCACCTTCCTCCACCATTTCTGAACCATTGCCATTCTCCACCGCTGCGTCTCTCTATTAGATAATAGTCAGAAATAAAAAAACATTAACAACAAATAATGGAAGATATTTTGACATTTTCTTACAAATACTAACCTTCTTTAGATGATACTACACTTTAACAATATTTTTAACACTTTTAAATTTGTTCTCCCTTACATTTCTTACATGGTCTAGTAAAAATTAAATTAAACAGTGAAGGAAGATCAGTTGTCTTCAGCAATCTATGTAAAATAAAGAAAACAATCTGCCTCCATCTTCAATGATATATGCAAATTTTGAGACAGGAATACAATTCATTTGTAAATTTTTTTTCATCTTAACGAAGAATATTATATGTTTTATCTTATTATTAAGACTGTGTTTTCATATACAGAATATATTTTGTTTGATTGAATTATTTTTTCAGCTTAGCCATATATGGGGAGATAAGTCAGATAATAAACTTTTATAAAGGAATGTTTAGTAAAATTACCTATTTTGTTTGTAACTAGAAAATGAGTTGTGTGACCCTAATTTTTATTTTTATTTTCTAAAAGCACATTATTAGAGCTATCTTCTCATATTTCATCTTAAAATTTTAGTTTAGTTTTCTGATCACTCAAAATTATTTTTTTCATGTATAATCTATACAAACTTTACCAATTTTGCACAACCTGTAGCTTAAAAAAAAAAGCACTGTGACCCAAACTTTTAAATATATGTTGGAAAAAAAATTTGATATGAAATACATTTTGGCAAATTATTAATAAATTCTATCAATTCAACGACAATTGAGACCCTCAATCTACACGAAATGACAACTTTGACAAAAGCAGTCATTCAGCTAGACATTTTTCTCTTCCAATGTCCAGAAGAAATTTACAAATTTTAGTTAACTGCTTAAAGAATCTCCTGAAGAATTTTTTTTTCATAAAAATTGAAATTGACCTGAAGCTCCTGAAGTCTACCTGAATGTCAGACTCTATAAGCCAGAAGGATAGACATGGATACAATTCATACCAGGGTTTCCCCTGGATCAATTTTTTTTTTCGCCAAAACAATATTTTTTTCGACACTCTAAATTTTTTTTTCCCTTACTCATATAACATGTTTTGGTTTCAAAATTGTTTTCCTTCTTGCCAACAAAAAAATCAATTTGCAGCCTTGTTGTCTTATTTATGTCTTATTTATTATCTAACTATTTCATATCCTACATTGCAATAAATGAACACTCAATTAGAACAAAAATTTCTTGAACTTTTTAAAAGATTTTGTAAAATTTTACTTCTGGGAACACAGGGTTCATCTTCAATCATTTTATTGTATACTTCCTGCCTAGTTAAAGGACAAAGAATAAAATCAGAGATCTTTCTTACTTCTAAATCCTTTCTTCAAAACAATAGTTTTCTTTTCTGAACTATTGTTAAAAGTAAAAGTTGAGACGTAAATTATGCTTAAAACAGGTGCACCACTAAAACAATTGTGAAGTACCCACTTCAAAATAATTATTTTTTCATCAAAGTTGTAAAAACAATCATTTAGGTGACATGTGACGCTGTTTTAGTATAAACATAATATGACAGGGAAAACTTAATATATGCTGTAATACATATCACAAATAAATGTAGCAATTAGATCTATGTTTCAAACATGTGTGATGCTTTAATACTACTATAGATATTGACTTTTTTTATAAATTTATATTTATTGCTATAATATTGATTTTCTTGTCGCTAAATTTGTTTTTTCTTGTCACTAAATAGTGTTCTTGTCACTAAATAGTGTTCTTGTCGCTAAATTATTCCTCTTGTCGCTAATTAGTGAGACCGGCAAGTATGTACTCTTTTGGTATTTTGTATCTTTTTGTCATTTTGTCATTTGTTTTTCGTGCTTAGTACTAATCTTTTGAATCAAACCCTGTTCAACTGATTTTTAATGTTTTGTTCTTATATTGTGACAACAGTCCCAGCTAATGGGTAGGGTTGAGTGCTCATAAACATGATAAGACCCACCACATTCTTTACATGTATGTGCTGCCCTGGAACCTGCAATACAGTGGTTGTCATTGGTTTCTGTCTTTCACAACTGTTTTTCATTCATTGTTGTTACTTTGGTGTATTTTAATCAGACTATTGGTTAAAAAATTTTTTTGAATTGTTTCACAATTTGTCATACCAGAGCCTTTTATAACTTATTATATCATAGTGATACAGTATGGTTTTTGCTCATTCAATGTTGAAGGCTGTACCTCGAGTTATAATCGTTTACATATTTGTCCTTTGGTCTTTCATGTCTTCATGGATAGTTGTCTCATTGGCAATGATATCACATCTTCCGATAAATATATGAAGCAAAAGTGCTGACAGACATGAACTTTGAAAATACATTTCCTCTTACATTCAAATTTTTCCAAAACATGTAAATGTACTTCCCTATAGTATACACAACAATTTTACCTTTAACTTTAGACTTATCAAGTTTAATTGCTAGAAAAGTTCATGATTTTTTATATTTGTATGTTTAAAACTTTACATATTAACCGTTTTTGAAACGAATACAAACATGTAATGATGTATATAACAAATGTTCACCTCGGGATTTGGGATAACCTCTTCATAACTAGGAGGTGGGGCAGGTCCATAGACCGGTTGAGATGTCCTGGAGAGCTCTTTCATTTCGACATCAATATCATCTAATGTGTCGTACGATGAGGTAGGGTGGTCGTTGGTTAAAAAGGCAACTGCTTCGTTCAAATCATTATTTGCAAGACGAAGAGCTTTTCTACATTCATTTTCACTAGGGAACCCCATCGCCAGCAGCGTACTAACATGCTCTTCGTCGATTTCCATTATTGCACTTCTAACCTTAACATTTTTTAACTACAACTGCATTACATTTTGTTATAAATTATCAACATAAATTGCGAAATAACTAAGTTTACAAGATATCACTCTGTCAACATGTTTTCCGCCATGTTAAAAAATTGGAGAGCACTTGAAAGGCCGACAACTCACTTCATTGAAAAGGGTGTACGACAACTCGTACCTTGCCAACTCGTACTCAACGTTAGAGTAAGTTCCAAATGTCGTTTATATCATTTAATATAAATCAAAGGAATAACAGCATAACAACATTGTTAGATCGCTTTCGACTTATGAGTTTGAACATCCATATGGTATCTTCCGCCTCTCTTTTGCACCTTTGTCATTAATTATAAGTTATTAATAATAAAACATGCAGTAGTTCTAATATATTTACCACCAAGGACTTACTAAACAAATTCTATGTATCGCTATCCAGTAGCTCAGGTGATTGTGCAATCGAAATATCAATCACAGAATTATTAAGTGTGTTCGCGTGCTGATGATAAAAGAATCAATTTGTCACACCTGGTTTTAGCCGGTCATAATCTAATCAACAACTTTTCACACGTGTAGAAATACATATGTGCATCATTGAAACAGTGGCCTGAGATTTATTGTAAAAATGCTACTTAACAGACGATTTGTAAATGGACCTCCTTTTCAATTCTTTTTTTTTTTTTTGGTGTTTAATTTTTTAAGTAAATATTCTGTAATATTTTAAGGTACCGCCATCTTGCATTGTAAAATATCAGACATAAGTAATTTATTGCATTATTTAGACCATTTTAAAACTCTTAAAGTAAACATTTTATAAAGGAATGTTAAAGAAATTTTCATTTTTAGCTTATAACCAGAAAACAAGTTCGGAGACATAATTTTTCTTTTTATTTTCTTTTTTTTTTTGTGTTTTGTTTTTTTTTTGTTTTTTTTTTTTTTTGTTTTTTTTTTGTTTTTGTGTTGTTTTTTTGTTGTTTTTTTTTTGTGCTTCTCGGATTTTTTTTTTTTTTTTTTTCGAAATTGATAAATCGTTGTATTCAAATTTCCTCTGTTATACAATATCCCTAAGCAGCCCAGGAAAGCAGACTTAGAAAGCCCTGTTTTATTACATTCTGCATTTGCCCAGAGGGAACAAATGGCATATTTCAATGATAAAAAAATTCAAAAAATTACAAATCAATCTCTTTATATTCTTTAAGCACATTATAACATCTATAAAAGTGTTTTTTCATGAATAATCTATGCAAAATTGCCCAATTGCACGACTTGTGGCTTGAAAAATAGCACGGTGACCCATACTTTTCAGTCACATTTTTAAAAAAAAGCATGGTAAAATCTACATTTTTGAAAAGTATAAGAAAATTCTACTCAAAGAAATATATACCGATGATCCACCGTTATTTTCGCTTATTTGATGTCTTCTTGCTCTTACCCATACCAAAATACAATAACAGTAGTAAGACACAAATCCTTGTTTAGACTAAAATTTATTTTGCATTTAAAAAATATCTATAAAAAGGCTGTAAGGTAATTAAGTATACTGAAGCGGATTAGAAAACATTTAAAACGTCTTGGGGAAACTAACTATTTATCATTCTAAGACTTTATTTATGTCTAATTTAAGTTACTGTCAACTTACTTGCCTTGTAATAATCTTAATAGATATTTTCAACAACATCTGCAGCCATCGCACTGAAAAGTTCTCTTGAAGACTCGCTTTTTGATAAGATTTCCGGTGAAATTTAACTTTAAATGTGGTCACTCGATCTCTCTTTTGGGCCTTGATACTAGGATTTCTCGAGGCAATCTTCATACTAGAATTATAAATTTATGATATTAACCAGGACAACTGTTCTTTTCCTATTTTTAATTTCTTTTTCATGATAGCGATGGCCCGTTGGGTCATTCTTCTGAACACTACAATTCTCATTTGGCTCTAATATTTAGTTGCTTTCGCACGGTAACTTTGAGCATTATTTGATATTGTTTTATTCAGAATTTTCTGTCACCCGTGTTTTTGTTGTTTGCACATTGCTATTGTAGAAGTGTAAGCTTTCTCGAAAACTAAACATTTATTGAACGTTCTACTATGTGCATTTGATCGAGATAAAGGGGTGAAAGGAACAAAACTGGGGGTGTTGACTCGCATTACAAAGTTAGACCCTACCTTAATTGTTGTTGTTTGTTATATCTCCTGTAAGTAAAGTGGTGCATTTTACTGGGGGTGTTGAGGATTACAAAGTTAGACCCCACCTTCATTGTTGTTGTTTGTTATATCTCCTGTAAGTAAAGTGGTACATTTTTTCTGGGGGTGTTGAGTATTACAAAGTTAGAATTCACCTTCGCTGTTGTTGTTTGTTATATCTCCTGTAAGTAAAGTGGTACATTTTACTGGTAGATCTTTGGTAGTCTCTGTTATATTATCAAAAACTGGTGATATTAATAACTTCAAGAACAGAAACATTTACCATAATGATTGACTTTATTTGTAAACAGTGGTCCATTTGATAAGGGACTTTCCGTTTTGAATTTTCCTTGGAGTTCGGTAATTTTGTTATTTCACTATTTACTGTCCTTGCTTGGTTATTCCACTCAACAAGTAGATTATATATTATTCTTTAAATTGAGATTTTTTTTATATTTTAGTTTCATTCAGCAAACAGTTTGCTGCATTTCCATAACAATAGTTAAGTTTAATATTTTTAACAAAAGAATTCATTGACTGCATATCACAGACAAAACTCCATAAATCTTGCTTTAATTTTTTGGACTGTGGAAAAATATAAATTAGATTAGATATCACTATTTCTTTCTGTTTCTGAAACAGATAAAGAAAAGAAATAATTGAGTATTAGATAAAATTAATTTTCTTTGTTTCTAAACCAGATTTACTGGAAAACTTGTGTTTATTCGATTGATAAAGGTTCTTTTTTTTTCGTTTGTGCCGATTTAAATTTTCTTCAATAATCTAATTCTCTTGCTAATTTGAAAGATCTTTGAAAAGAAAATTTCACCTGAATGTATTTAACACCCTGACCATAATATCTCAATCGTGACTTAAAACGGGTATCACATCTCCAATTGTGTATTTGAATGAATAGCGCGAAATTTGAACTGCCATTTGAATAGAGGATATAAAGGATAAGGGTATAATTTTGCCTTGCAAAAGTCCACCTGTGGACACTCAAAGAGTTGTTTTAATGTTTTCAACGTACAAAGAGCATGCCACTCTCCCTACACGAAGCATCTGGTTTTATGTTCCCAATCTGAGCGTACGTGGCTGTGTATTTATACATCCTACACAGACAAACGGACGTCTCACTTTAGCAATGATCTTACTGCCGGACGAGAAAAGTTCAGGAATGACCATATCATTGTTTATTTATAAAATTAAAACTAAATTATAAATGCATCACCAGTAAAGATAACATAAAAAACTGCAATCTTGATAGATTTTGACAAACTCTGAATATTACTATAATATTTATTCCAAAAGGGTTTAAGTTGGACCTTCTTACCCAACATCAAAAACCTATTTGAAGTAATTCTATATATTGCCTTTTACTTGTAAATACAAATCAATTCATTTGGTTAAAGATGTCCTTCGATGCAAAGTTTTACACAAACAAGTAAAATTTGCAATATTGCATCAATGCTGTCTTCATGAATATCATTTGTTATAAATATGTAGAAACATTGAAAAATAAAGAACCAAATCGATTCAGAAAATGAAAACTAAATCTGCTTGTAAATTCTTATTAAGACGATTGAACCTATAATGCATTCGATAAAAGGAAACACTATGAGTTTAATCACGCCTGGTAAACCATCAAATCTCAACCAAATGGTTAAGCGAGAAAAAAGTTTACTTGCACTTCCTGTTGAGCTTTTCTGGTATAAAATATCAAAAATATGCATAGAGTAGGTCGACTTTTCGTCAATTTATTGTTAATCTGTGACTATTTTGTTAAATAGGAGAATGTCATGCCATAGATAACTAAATGAGAGCTTGTCTCGTTTATTACTGGGACCAATATAATTTAAAATGACATCGGAATCACTTTTTCCCCCGCAGGTAAGTGAGGCCAGCTCAAAGAGTTTTTGACAAAATGACAGAGTTCATCAATAAAGCTAGCATATATATCAGTCAATGAGTGTTTATGTTAATCAATATAAACGTATGATAACAGTTTTTCTTATTTCTTTACGAATTTGATTTTATTAAGCTGAATTTGTTATAAATTATGTCAGGTTGAGATTGTCTGGTATCGGTTGTGATATTCTAGAAAAATGTTGAGATATTCTGAAACAATGTTGAGAAATTCTGTCAAATAAACTTTCAACTAGCAAATTGTCAGTCGAATCGGCGTTTTACATTTCCGGAAATTGGCATTACTTTTCCGGGAAAAAAAGTCTACGTTTCCGGAAATAAATACCTTACTTTTCCGGGAAAATAGTAATGATTCCGGAAAAAATAAATTATTACTTTTCCGGGAAAATAATTAAGGAATACCACAGTAGTACATTCGCCGTTTACAAGTTTTGTGTTTTGTTCAACAAGGAAGTCCATCTTCTCCCTTTCATATTTTCGTTTCGAACGGGTGCTTTAATAGATAAAGTTCTCATCTTTATGTATGATGTTGTTTGCAGTTTTAATAGCACATCGACAAATACAAAAATGTAAAACTGCTCGTTCAAATGGGCATGAAAAGACTCGGCACCATTCGTTGTTCTCTTTTCCTCGGGGTCAGGAGGCGATGCCCAAATGGTTGGTGGAAATCTCGAATTGCCATCTATATAAAATTCCAATATGTAATCTGCAAACTTCATGCATTTATCGTCAGATGGAGCATCTGCTATTAATTCCACAAAGCATTCTTCAATTTTATTGTTTGGCAAGTAACCCAAACCAAAGAAATGTGTCAGCCATTTTCCAAAATCCGAATCTGTGTCCTTGTAATCGGCACTAAGACCTATTGACTGAATTTTACGCCACCAACTTTGTCCTAAATGAAACCTGCAACAACTGATTGTAGCAGCATGAAATGAACTTTTTTGTATAAAAATATAAAATAAATAATTTATCTAACATATATTCAAATATTTCAATATAATTTACTACCAGGTAAATTTCCGGAAAAGTAATAAATACAAATTCTGGAAACGTATACTTTAAGTTTCCGGAAACGTAGTATTGGAACTTTGAAAAATTAGCGGAAACGCAATACGCCCAATCGAATACGACCGTCAAATTTGACAAACCTTCTGTAAAGTGGTTATCATTTTAACTTGCTTCTAGTTTTGATATTTGTATGATCGAGCCCTGTTGGTCTAATGCAGATACCAAATAGTAGTGATTTTTAATTTCAATAAAACGAGATGGAGAGTCTAGCACTGAGTGACGATTTAAAGTCTATAGATAAAGATGTAACGTCCAGCGTTGCAGAAGTTAAGTCAAGTGCACAAGATGTAGAGTCTAGCGCTCAAGATGTGAAATTGAAAACAAAGGATATGTGGTATCTATTTATGACACAAAATCCGTACATGCACAGCAAAACACACAAAGCAAAGGAACAACACTTTTATTGCTGATCTTCATCTCAAAGTCACAATGAGGTCTTCAACACGGAACAAAACAACTCTCACCTCACTACAAGTTTAAGAGGGCCCCTAGTACCGTCTTGAGCGGAATTCTTTGCAAAGATAATTCGGATAGACTTTGTAAGATGTAACACCACATAATCATGCCCGGTCAAAAAAGAAAGTAGTACATAGTTAAAACAAAGTATAGTTCCTACGCATAGGTAAATATTAAACATGCACAGCAAAACACAAAAAGCAAAGGAACAGCACTTTTATTGCTGATCTTCATCTCAAAGTCACAATGAGGTCTTCAACACGGAACAAAACAACTCTCACCTCACTACAAGTTTAAGATGGTCCCTAGTACCGTCTTGAGCGGAATTCTTTGCAAAGATAATTCGGATAGACTTTGTAAGATGTTACACCACATATATGGTATACATGATGGTCATCTGCAGATGATGACTGTTGATATCCAGTCGTCCGAAAATGCATGAGATATTGACCACTAGTTGTAAAAAATAAAAAAATCAACACCAAACATTCTTGAAATGAATCAATATTTGTAAAGTCCTAAGGCAAACTGAATACTAATACTTACCGTTGGTTTTCTCTGATGAAATGTTTCACGTTATAGCTTATTATACGGTATAAGTCTTGCTCGTTGTTGAAGGCCGTACGACAGAACCTACAGTTATATCCACTTCATTTGAATGCTGTTGGATAGTTGTTTTATTTGCAATCGTACAACATTTCCTAGTTTATCAAGGTTTACATATCGAACATACTTGTTTGGGTCTAATAAGTCAAAAAATTGTAAAACCAGCGTTACATTTGCGTGTAGTTTTAGAAAAAAAATGTATGCCACCTGTGTTTAGTTTCATATAAATCGGTCATTTCGATACTTTTTAAAAATAAGGAGATGTAGTATGATTGCCAATAAGACAACTATCCACCAAAGTTCAAATGAAGTGGATGTAAGCAATAATAGGCAATCGTACGGCCTTCAACAATGAGAAATATCCATACCATATAGTCGGCTATAAAAGGCTCCAACATGAAAAATGTGAAACAATTCAATGTATTTATCCATCCCTCATCCATCCCTAACAACAACAAAAAACACCAAGTACAGATCTGAGAGTACTCGAAGTTACTGGCAGCTAGTTCAAAGCCAATTACATCTGATAAAAACAATCATGTATCTAAGACTTTGGTCATTTCATATACATGTATTGTAATAATGTTGCTAGTAAAACGATTTAGGGCTTAATACACTTATTAATCAATATACATCAATGCCATCACTTAATTATATGCAGTCTAAAAGATAATTTCTTGCAACTCTTTCGATTCTCGTACCGGAGTGATTATACGGGATCTGATGACACCTAAACGACGAGACTGCGTTTGGAGCATGTTGTGCTGTAAAATCTAAGCACCTTGTGTTGCTATTGGCCAGGCTTTAGTTTCAGTATTATTTAATGTCTGTTAATACTCATGTTCATGCTAATTTTATGGATGAACGGATGTTTATCGTTAAGAGGCATACCCAGTCCGTGAAAAGAAATGAATCCTGTGTTTTATCAGGTTGTCGCTTTCAGCCGGACTTTAACATCTAAGTTCAGAAGTTAAATCTGCATTAAGACATGTCATAAAATCTGCACACGTGATTCGTGATTCTAACCTCTAGTCAACAGTACTTGGGTAGAAAGTACTCGGGATAACACTGCTACTTATCGCAAGCTTAGCGAAAAGGCAACACTCAACAGTTTTTAAGTTGGTGGGGAATCTAACCAACGATCCCTTGCACTGTATCAGAACGAGTGCAGTACACCGATTTACCAAGGCGGTGTGTTCGCTTTTGAGTTGTCTCGTGCATGTGTGTAGAATTTTGTTTGTATCAATACTATTTAGTCTTTACAATGAAATAAAAGCAAACGAAAATTGAATAGTCATTTCAAAACTGACAGCACAACATTCTTTGCAACAAAATTGTCATGGATACAAAAAAAACCAACATCTTAAACTGTTTCGAAACAGTATAGAAACAGAAGTATTGGTGTACTTGGAGAATTTAAGGCTACTACCTCATTTGTTGCGCAATCTGTGCAAAAATGGTAATGACTTGCTTGCACACTTAGTTTACATTTGCTATTGATAACAAATGATTTGTCTGTTTTGAGTAGGTTCTTTTAGGTTTTGATGCTTCGAAACGATTTATATATTTGGTTTCCCAAAATTTTGTTATGGAGGATACCCGATGAAGGTTAACACAGAAACCTGTCGTGCTCATTGAATTAGTTACCATTCATATACATGGCAAGCCTAAAATATATGTTCTAATTCCAAGGATATCTTGTACTGTTAAGTAGTCCTATTTGTTTTTGTTTTTGTTTTTATTAAAGACATAAAACTATAACGCTACAGAAAGTTTACTGCAAACGAATCTGTACATTACATGCTTAACCATGCCTCGTGTTTTGTACCATGCAAGATGTTTTCTTATGTTTTCATCCTCTCATTTTTTTTGTTTTGGTGTTTGTCTGTTTTCTGTTACAATAATGTTACAATAGCTATATTGAACAAAAGAAAAGTAACAAAAAACTAGATTGGAAAAGTTTTCGGCTTTTGTGTACACCCTGTCTGAAGTTTCTGGTACAATATTTCTAAAAACTGAGTCTAAAGTAATCAAGGAGATAAAACACACTACGAAGAGATTTTTTTTTTTTTTATATAATGCTTGCATACTAACATTAACGTGCAGATGATCATAAGTAACAATTACACAAAACTAAAACAATAACAAAAAATATTTAAATAGCACCATGGCGAGGTAGCGTCGTTAATTTTCTATTTCTGTAGAAATTGAAAATATGAACGTCATTTAAAACACAATCATTGTCTTTACTTATCTGATTCGTGAAAATGTCCACACTGTTATTGTGTGTCACCCTCATATACAATTATTACACAATTTGTAGTCCGATGTTTAAGTATTGGTTTCAAACATCTTTTTAAGTTTTCTATTTTTGATTTTGAGTTCTTATTTAACACAACTGGCTTGAACACATCATGTTCTTCGTTAAATATCCGAATATCGTCTACATCTGCCCATGTTACTTTTCTAGTTACTTTGGAATTGTTTTCAGTCATTGAAACTGACAAACCCATCTTTGGCTTAGTTCTTGGAGATTTCACTGGATGTTCCTCTTGGCATTTATTACAAGGTCCATACAAAAACATGGACGAATTTTGATGACTGCAGTCTAAGACCATTCCGGAGTGTAAACACCAATCAGCCTCAGTTGAATTTCAATCTAAGATGAGTGTATATAATGTCTTTCAGCTCTTATCCAAATTGTTAAGATTTTTAAAAAATCTCGGTCTTTGTTGTCACTATAATATTTCGTCGGTAATTTTTACCAGCGACCCATTAACATGTGTTATTCACATTTCAGATAAATAGAAATCCCAGCTATTTAACTTGACATGTTGAGAATTTATAGTGATTCTACCAATTTATGAAATAACCCCCGAGTATTTATAGTCCTTTTATTTATTATAGAGTAAGTAAGAGATGTCAATCACATTTTAAATATCGGTGTGATATACCTATATGGGTGTAGCTTAAGAGATTTATATGGGTTATTACTTTAAAATCAAGATACAATGATAAATTAATTTTGCACAAAGACGACTGAAACTGAGTTGAAAATGGGTTAAACTGATATTATTTTATGGTTAACGCCTTGCTTTGTAAAACATTTGTTTTTGCCACTCGCAAATCGGTTATCTTGAAAAAGGAAAGCTAGATTACAATTTGATTTTTAAAAACCAGTATGTTGATAAATACTTTTGAACTATCCTCTAATCATTTGTCCACCCCTTTCTTCTATAATTCGATATTTCGAATGTGATTTGATATTTTTCAGTCATTGACGTAAATCACGATGTTTTTTTTCTCCTTAATTTACTTTGGATATTAGCGGAAATTGAAGGCCAGTTGATGAAACTGATATCAAAACAATATACAATTCTGTGCTTATTAGAACACTGGGTCAGTAGGCCAACTGTGATCACCTTACACGTTTAAGATCACGTACAACTGCACTGTGCAAGATTTTTATTTGATTTTTTGTTGGAAAATTGGACTCTCTCTTGTTTCTACCATATAGAAGAGGCGTTTTTATGTTTGTACAAAATATGGTATAACAATGCATTTTCAATTATTAACAGCGCAATATTATTAAACAAGGGAGAGGAATGGGTCCAATTTTCAAAACCAAAAATCACATAAAGATTATGAAATGAAATTCGAAGAAAGGGTATTAAAACAGCATGGTTACCCAGTGTTATCAATGAGAAAAACAAAATGAATATGTTTTATGTAATATTTATGATTTGATTATTTTACACAAACAACGCTGTTATATACATGGGCATTTTAACCAACATTCTTTCAACAAAAATGAAACTGATGTTTATGTTGAGTTTCAAATGTTGATGCTTTTTAAAAATCACGAAAAAACCCAAGTTATGACTCAGTAGTATGTAGCATTAACTGTATATGGGTCCATCGTAATAGTGAACATACAATTTTTTTGTAACTGTATACACCCAACACGCGAAACAACCATTCTTGACTTTTCTGGATAATTGGCGTATTAAAACTGATATACACTTTCCTTGATATATCCCTTATTGAAAGGACAGAACCAATTGGTTGACAACAAACATATAGTAAGGAAGCAACCCTAACGTTCAAAAGACAAAAGTTGTTTTTTGATATATTTCTAAGCATTTTTGTATTTTTTTTGTAGATAATATATTTCATTTTGTTTTAGAAGTAAATCCAGCCTAATTAATTTTGATAAGACCTACCAGTAAATGTGTCGTTTCGATTTAACCATTTTTAACCATTTTTTTTTTACACCGGAACAATGTTAATCAATCAATCAATCAATCAATCAATCAATCAATCAATCAGCATGAAGATGAAGAATATCAATACATGTTTTTCCTGATTAAAATAAGGAGATATACGATTGGTTATTTCCTCGAATTTGATTGGATTTTTTCTCTCCATAAATCATAGCATTCGTTCCACAGATATAAAAAATGTTTTTTCTTCGGGGAGGGGGTAAATAGGAGAGGAATGCATATATGAGATACAATTCCCAAAATAAACTGAGAAATATTCACATTTGATTTGGAATTTTCAGTTGAAAAAATAATGATGTAAAATTTATCAAATTTAGACAGTTCTTTTGCAATGGATCAGCATGCAAGTCGAACATACGTTGCGTAATTTCCATTAAATCATTGTTCCCATTTCAGATCCTTAATGGTCATGATTTAATTATGAACTGGCCATGTAAGTATTCCATAGAGTCCTGTATGTGTTTGTAGTATTGGTTATTTTTTTCTTTAAGTTAAGTGGAGTGTTTGGCGTTATGCAATTTTGGTACCAAATATGCTCGCATTGTAAAGAGAACATATAGGACGTTAAGCAAGCAACACTCAATAAATCAAGATGACATCGAAATCATTTATCTTAAAGTACAATGAATTGTTGAGTTGATATATGTACAAGTTCTTAATTCTAAATGGTCTCAGTTCCTGAAATGTACATATGATTTTTTCTATGATGTGCAGACATGAATGGTGTCACCTTATTTTTAGCATTTATTATGTAAATATAAAAAATAGGATACCAACTTAAATTAAATCTGTACATAAAATATTGAAATATTCGGTTAGTCAGGCCAAAAATAAGCACTTTTAGTGATCAAAATTAATGACATAAATGTCAACTAAAAATTATCATATATCGTTCAATCAGTTAGCACTGGAAATGTACTCTGGATTTTAAACTAATTACAATTATAGTACATTAAAAGTTGATAAAATGCTAAAATTGGTTTGTAACAAAAAATAAATAACAACCGGAAAGGTTAGTTTGAGTTGAGGGTACTTTAATTTATGTTATTAACTTGTTTTTGGTATACATCATTACACGTTTGTTAATTATACAAAGTTAATTATTGGAAATGCGAAAACAAATCTTTATATATCCATGTGAACTATTTCTTGGCACGCAATATCTTCAGTTCATTCATACAGAATTATAAATATTCAGAAGTTCAACGACAATCCTCCATTAGCGATGTGGTAGTGGTGTATTCGATCTGTTCTTGTGTTTAAGGGGCTTCTAAATGTAGTTTCTGAATTTCAAAGCTATTGTAATATCTTTACAAATACATTAAAAGCATAGCACGGCATCATGTTTTTTTTTCTAAAACCATTGCTGGCGTTGCTTTTAAGGACTTTATTAAGAAGCATCGGGACCGATATTTGAACAGATATAGGATATCTTGAACCTACTTTCAGTAAGTGCGAATATGTGTTCTTATATACGATATTTTCATATTGTGTTGTTTCATGTAACTCATTTTTTTTCTTTTAATGCCATTCTGCATTGCTATAATTGAATAAATTTCTTTCTTATTTGATATTTACTGGTGCCCGGAAGTTTAGCAGTACAAAAACAGGTACTTCTGATCTGAACAACAGAGCAAATATGGCCTTCTATCTTAATTTCATATATCCTTTTATTATTAATAAGAAACTTTTAACAAGGCTTTACTGGGATCCCAAGTATTTAAGCTTTCTTATCTCATTAGCAATTATACCACATCTCCTTATTTTTATACTATTATATTCACTATTTACTTGTATTGTTGGCGCAAATGGAATATTGTGTTTTGGCGCAAATGAAATATGGGTTGTGGCGCAATGACAGATGCTTTTGCGCAAATGAAATGCCAATTTGTGCAAATCCAAAGCACCGACAATAGCTACATTAAAGAACATACATTACAAAACTCAATATAGGAAAGGCGTTTGAATTACGGTTAAATAGATAACACGAGCACAATTGAAAACAAAATAAACAATGTTATACATCATCAAGGAATGCCCGCAGTTACTGAAAGTGGGCTAAAAGTATTGAACCTACTAATATGGAATAAATCTTTTTTGTCGTATCTGTGGTTTGAATATATTTAGAACTTGTCAAGACTGAAGGCAATTTAAGATCTTGTCATACATTTTAGGAATTTGCCCGTCGTCAAAATGCCGTATAGGGACATCAAGGTGTCTATATTTGGTGTCACGCATTGCTATATTATTGAAATTTATCTGTTATCTCGGGGTATCCAATGTAAAATGCTTTTTAGTGTACCACAATTGGAGCATCTTCTGTGATGAAGAGTTGGCGCTTTTGATTGAGCGTTACATTTGTGTGTCCATCAAAAACGAATGATCCTACTACCATAGTTAAACTAGTGGTCCATATATGCATACTTCTTTGTAGGAAACTTGGCTATCCAAAACAGTTGGTCAAGAGCATACCTAATATAGGTTATTCCAAAAAAACACGTGCTGAGCGCGTAGCCATCATATCATTTGATTTTTTTTAAGGACAAGTTTTTTTTTATTACGATATGTTATTGATCACTTGAAAACGATGTCAAATAAGGATAAATAGTTTCAAACTAGTCATGCGGTTTTCATACAATTTCCCAATTTTAAAATATTGTTTATCAATGTTCAGCAAGTTCACCTGTAAAATTGCATGCACAATATATTTATTGTAGTAAAAGATACTCTAAATCTCTTAACGGTCAGCTACTAAGAATATTCTCAGTCTAATTTCGCCTCAAAAAGTGAACGTAGGGACGATAACATAGTTCACATGACCTAAGTAAAAAGCATCACATTTTCTTGTGACCTTTGTTGGAATATATTGCCGTTGTATATGTTTATTTACTTATTGTCATATATGTATAAATATAGAATAGACTTTCAATTGTTATAGAAATCTTTATTATTGTTTATTACAAATATATATATAGGAACATCTTAACTTAATTTAGTTACGTGCTTTATTTAATTTGACTCCGTATTTCGATTCTTCAGGTGTTAAACTATTACTACCATTTCCCCAGAAGGGCGCACGGGCCTCTTAGTATTTAATCAACGTCTCTTCTGCGCAACATTTGTTCGTAATACAACTGAAACTTTAATTCACATTAAGATGATACTTGATAAAGCATTGCTGCTTACACCGAGGATTCCTAGTGGGAAAGTTGTGGTCATCATTCGAAAGTTTTATGGTCGCCATCACGATTTGGTTGACTATTAGGGAATATGTCTCACAGATGACCACAGATATGTTCCAATTGTCGTAGCAATAATCCCATTCTCTTTTCCTCGATTGTGACATAACCGAATAAGACTTCTCGCAGAATGTGTACTTGCAATATGCAATAGGACGGTTACCACAAATGGATGCGGATTTGATTATCCTCCTATAGCGCTTGAAATCACCCCGTTTTTGGCGTGGTTCGCGATGCTCAGTCTTACGTTTCCTATGTATTTTTTGTTTAGTAGGCTGTTCTCTGTCTTTCGTCGTTTTTCGATTTTCTACATGATATTTTCGTTTTTTTCGACTTACGGGTTTTTATTGTCTCTTTGGTGTCTTCTGACTTTTTTTACCGTTTGGATCTCATAAAAATTGAGTTTACAAACTATATAACTGTCTGATAATGACCAATTTTGCATTTCTCTTGAATAAAGTCGTCTGAATACTGCTTTAGATGTTCTGTTTAGATCCTTTATATTTTAATGTTTCCAACAAAAAAGAAACTATGTATCTGACTTCTCGAGCTTTTGTTTTTCGAGCGATGGAAATAAAGGTTTATCAAGTAACGTGTGTTATGCGTTAACCATACTCGTATATTCATAATTATAGCTACAGTGCTGATTTGCATATATGTATGTTGGTGTCTCATAATTCAAAAGTTTTTCAAGATAGGGAGATTCAGTCTTTCAGACATGCCATGAAGTTCAGTCCAGCGTGAATTTGTAAATCCATGAATTATGTCACATCTTTTCAGTACTTGTTTTGGAAATTAACAAAAAGCAAGTAACTGTATATACACTCAACTTTTTCTCCGTGGTTGCATAGCTCGTTATCGAAATCAACATTGCTTTGAACTAGCAATATCATAATTGGTTTTATCACTATTGTCAACAAATTATCATAGTCAAATGCATGGTGTTTGGTACTGGTATAGCAGGGACTACTAGTCTATTACTCAAACTAAATTTTATTTTTATAAAATTAAGCATATAAAGATTTTCGTCTATCTTGTAAGTATAGTTGTTTCTTCTAATTTTTTAAAACAGTGACATAAGAATATATATTATCTTAATGAAATCTTCAGAAATTTTTTAGTTTTTCCATATTTTTTACCGATTTCGTAGCATAGGTATTAGTCAATATGTGGTATGTGCATTACATTAAGTATTGAATGTGAATGTGCTCCAAGGTCCTTAAATATAAAAATGAGGAAATGTGGTATGATTGCCGACGAGAAAACCATCCACCAGAGGTGGATATAAGCAATTATAGGTCACCATACGGCTTTATAACAATGCGAAAAACGCATACCGTATAGCCAGCTATAAAAAGGCCCCGACATGAAAAATGCAAAACAATTCAAACGAGAAAAACAAACGACATAATTTATATTAGGGGACGACCATTTGATATTCTGGGGGGGGGGGGGGGGGGGGGGCAGGAGGATTTTGAAAATAAATAACTCAGCCTTGATTATCACAAAAATAAATGGTTTGTTCTGTGGTAGTTTGAAAATAAATTACCTGACTTGCAATGTATTGAAAATAAATAACTCAGCAGGTCTAATCGAAAGTATGAGATGGCACCAGATTCTTCATAAATTCATCTTTTTTCCAAAAAAAAAAATCGAGAAACACTTCCCATATCTTTTAAATTAATAATAAAAGTATAAATATTATTTAAATATACTTGCTGTGACCTATAATGGTTTACTTTTATAAATTTTGACTTGGATGGAGAGTTGTCTCATTGGCATTCATACCACATCTTCTTATATCTATTGAAATGTCAGAAAATTGGTTTCATTTAACTTGAGGTTAATCGTCTCAGGAACACTTACCTCACTTTTATTAAATCAGGGCCGTAACTACATTGAGACAAATGCCTCATGTAGGAAATTTCAAAACCAAACGCTTGTCTCCATATCAAATTGTGTTCACCGTGAGTGCCTTGCAAGAAGCAAGTTCTGTTCTCCCTCAGACGTAGCCCCTGACTTTTCGGGATTAATGTTTCTTATTTATTTGTCTTTTGTTCATTGATTGCCCTTCTGTATTCTGTTAGTGTTGCATTCATTTTGTAATTTAGTAATTTTATTATGAACTTGATCATGAGTTTGAAAAAAACACAGCAGCCACAGACTTAACTATGTGAATTACATTTTTGCTTTATCATGCATATTTGTCTTTTGATGTTGTTCCTAGAAACTTAAGTCTTACACTGAATCTATAACGTGATTTTGCTTTGAGACCAAAATATTGTCATAAAATTATTAAAACAGAACTTGCATTTTCAGTTTAAGAAAGGGTCTGTGGAACACCCAAAAGGCATGATTTTGCATCATTTGTTCTATAGCTTCTTGGGCCTTCAGCGGTTCAAAAACCCTTCAAAAAAAATTTTGCCTCGCTCCGCTCGGCAAAACATGTTTGCCAATACTTTTAAAAGAGCCTTAGTTTCAAACAAACTTTAATAGTGTGTATGTATGCAATACATGTATATGCATTGGGGAATATGGGAGATTCATTTCTGCAGAGGATAATAATTAATTCTGATTAAATGGTACATAATGACTTGACTATACATGAATTATTTATAATAAACAAATAATTTAAAAATTGTATGTTTTTGAATATATAAATATAGTTGTGAAAATAAATAATCAGTCCCTTGCTTTAATGAAAATGAAAAATCTTGCTTCAATAGTGCAGAAAATAGATAATCTGTCCTCTTAGTTTACAAAAATAAATAACCGATCCAAAACAAATCCTCCTGGCCCCCCCAGAATATCAAATGGTCGTCCCCTTACAGTACAGAACGTTCATATCAGTATACTTGTACCAGATATTTAGTCACCTCGTTTCGAATGACCTGTGTTGAGAGTAATCCACTTTTCTTGTTACCATTGTCATAATATATTGCCTTGTTATCTACACTGCTTAAATATGTTTAAATATAAATCACAGGATTCAGAATTGACTAATTTTTCAAAGAGGTTTATTGTTGTTTATATCAAAGATGAATAATAGTTCAAATATTAATAGTTTTCGCTATGTGTTACACTCTTTCCGTCCATAAAGTACATTATACGTGATTTTAACATGTTCCTGGTCGCAACACTTGTTACTGAAGTAAATATAACTTAAACATCGTATGACTAGTGATGCACAATAGTAGATATTTAATTTGTCGAAACACCAAGTCTACCTCTGAATGGGGTTCAAATGGTTCCGACTGTTCTTTCCCAATGTTTCTTCTTTTAACCTAAACTGACATCGTTAAACGACCTTGATGGTCAAGTTTGCCTGTTGCCTTGACTGATATCGTGGAGACTAAAAGGCCTCTAACTTGATTCTTATTGTGGAAGATATGGCTGATGCGGCGTAAAGCAATCATCAATCAATCAATATTGTAAAAAAGGCAAAAAAGTGACAGTAGGAATTATCACGCAACTCCAGAAATCTTTAAAAGGACACTTTATAGGAGACATTCAAACAGTAGACAAATAAAAAAAAAAAACAAGCAGTATAAGAGTAAGAGGCTAAGTTTTTTTAAGGAGAGGAAGTGAATTACCAAGGGGGCAATCAAAAACATTTAGTTAAAAAAATTAAGGCGACAGTACTTTACCGATGTTCAAATCTCGTAAATCGATAAGGAAGAGACAAATCAGGGTATCAAACAGAAACTGATGGAATCGCATGAACTCACAAAGGAGCGAGACCGGACAGACAGACATCACCACGGTCAAAATAACATTGACCAACAAACAAATAACAGTCCACAAAATACTTCAAAGAAAAAAAAAACAATGAGCAAGACAAAATCCAACAAAAAACCGGTGCGTACTTAGGTTCCCTGGACGGGTTATCGTTTTTAACATCTTCCCTGGTATTAACTTCCGACCAATAGTTGCCCTTTGAACTTTATTAGGAATTTTTAATTTGATAAATAATATGGAAAATAACATGCAACAATCTATGATTATCTGACAACTAAAATGAAAAACAAACCCTGATAAAACCAATTTTAAAGAAGATCAGGAAGAATTGTTAGCGTGTTTAAATTAGAAATCTTAAGCATTATTTAACCCCTGCGAAAGATATGAAGTTAAAGGTTGGAATTTCAACTTGATTTTGGTGTAAGCTAATATATATATTACCTAATCCGAGATAATCAGTCCCCAAAATAGGCAGCGAGATGTCAAAGAAAACTCTGTATTGTGTAACCAGACTTGGTTGTACTGAATATTTCTTTTAGAGATGTGCAACAAAAATAATGTAATCATCGGGTTTATTTGGCTTATCTCTGAAAATAATTTTGTTTCCTACAAATTTGGTAAAAAAAATTGGTAGGCCTAGTGATATTTTGCTTAAAATTTTGCCACATGTGTAGATTTCGTGTTCAGCATACACGAAAAAAGATCCGAGATGAAATTATAAGGTGAAATATGCGAGTTTTATGCCGGTGGATATCCAGTTTTTCGTGATTAGTTTATTTTTGCATTTTGTGAGTTTATTTGCTATTCATCTGATTAAACAATTGGGATTTCCCCCCAAAAACTCATGTTATTTGTCAGCAAAATTTTAAACAATTACGGTGGCTGAACTTTGGATCCAAAAGCCATTATGGATATGAAGTAATTCAGTTAAGTGGAACAAGTATATATATTTTGACTAAATGCTTTATGTTAGTAGACCTTTGTACCCGGCTGTTAAAGTTAATTAGTTTGCAGAAATGAGAAAATCAATCTCGGTTGTCCTTTTAAGTACCATAAAATAATATAAATGTCGCGAGAGACAAATTCCCATCATAATGCTAACAATATTAAGTAAAATTTGTCATAAAATTATGACGAGCTTTAGAAAATCACTTCAAGTCTTGTTCAAATAATAAATCTTAGATTCACATCATATTCATAAATAGGTTGATAACACTTATCACATCATCATAGTATGAGTGTACATATAGAGCATTGCAAATAAATGTAACCGACAGACTTATTTCTTTTTTCAAATAATCAAATCACATGAGTATATATGTATATATACAATTCGTCTAAACATCAGCCCAACAATGTTAGAATTGTAAATTTGCTTGCGCAAATTTTTTGTTCTTCCCTTGCCGGGATTCGAACTCATGCTACTGAGATATCGTGGCACCAAATCGCCTTGCACTATGCCCGACGCGCTAGACCACTCGACCACCTAGGCTCTACAAAAATAAAGCTTTCGGTGGCCGGATGTTACCTTTCCTCGTCAGTTTTAATCTAGCGTCGTAACACAGTACATGATATATAAGGCATGAAGATGGGATTGTTACAGATCAGATGAATTATGTATATATACAAACATATTAAGCAAACTAAATACTTTTTGAACCATATATATATGTTATTCAAAGTTGTAGCTTATGCTACCATAATAAATTAACAATTAAGATGAATTAAAACAAGAACACCCTGATCGTCTTAACGTATACAAAAGAAAAACGAAATTACTTTTACGGTTCATTTCACGGGGCTTCGCATTTTGTAGATGGCTGGTAACTGTTACAGTAGCCCAATACGCGGACACATCATATGCTATGTGAATCGAACCATTGAGTAAAAAACTCGTTGTACGTACGTTTTATTATCTAAATTGGCGCCCGGTACTAGAACCTTGCCCCTCGAATCGGATGTTACAAAGTATCATTCGATGTACGACAATTTTAGTAAGTGCTCTATTTAAAAGTTATTCCATTTGCACCATATTCTCCAAATAACAAAATCATTAAGTTATGAACTGAGACAACCATTGATTTTGTTTCTTACCAGGGAAGACACGAATATACGGCGGGGAAAATGTTTTGAGATCTCAACCCTACTTATTTTAAATCTCATTTTAGTGACTAAAAAAACTTTAAAGGTACATACAAGACCATGCAATAAAATTCAGTCCAGGAAAAGCACTACGCTCTGAAATAACGATATAACAGGCATAAAAAAAATTATAATATTATACCATGTTAAAGAATGGTCGCAGTTATTGAAAGTAATCTCGAAAAACTTAACTAATGATATGACATCATGCTGTCTGAAACTTTAATACTACTTCGTGATTAATAACAAACTTTTCTTGAATTGAACGTTTAGAAATTAAGAAATTATTAAGAAACTAAGGTTTCAACTCCCTCGAGCAAAGTTGATGGATTTGGCTATAATGTTTAGGTTAATATTTTGGTCATAAAACTCTTCAACTGTTTCGATTCTTATATATCATTGGCTTTCAAATATTCGGCTTTGAGAGTTCCTGGTGCATGGAGGTAAACCCAGACGCGTCGGACGCATGAAATATATAAAGTGTTGCTATCATTTTTTTTCATATTCATAATCTGCAATACAAAAATAAAGTTATTTTTACCTTCTATGACGAAATATCTGTGCAGTATTGACAAACCAAGTTTGTGATATTTAGTCTTATCATTAAAATATTTTTATAAGAAATGTTTATACAATGAGATTATAGATATGAAGCAGCAACTTTTTTTTTTATTAGATAACCAAATTGGATTATTATTCAATTGCAATGACTTATGTTGTTACTTTTTTTGATTAAATTAGACAAATATTTGCAATACATCTATATAAAAATAAAGAGATCATCAGTGTGGGATGATTGCCAATGAGAGAAAAATTCATCAAATACCAAATAAAGTGGATGTAAGTAGCTTGAGGTCACCGTAGGGTCTTCAACAATAAGCAAAACAAATACCGTATGGTAATATAAAATACCCGACATGACAATATGTGAAACATTCAAACGAGAAAACAAACGACTTGATTAATGATAATCTAAAAACAAATGTGTCAGACAGCAATCAACGACGATCACTTTATTACAGGATCCAGATGTGGGACAGGGACATACAGAATGTGGAGGGGTTAAACATGTTTGTAAGCGCTTAACCCTCCCCGAACCTACTTCGTTGAAACACGTGAATCCAAATGACACCCGTGCACACTTGACTTATAATTCAAAATGTAGACCATGTAAATAGAATAAACAGTTAAGTTGTAATTCAAACAGTACTTCAGTTGGTCAGTTGGTCAAACACATAAAAATAAATAACATCACCCAAATAAAATATAAGGTAAGTATGGTCACTTAAAACTAGGTGCTAAAGCCAAATTTGGCAGTATAAATACATCAAGCGTTTCAATTAATTGGGTTTTCACACCAAAATTGTATTTTGATTTTATTTATTTTATTTGATAAAACGTTAAAGAATTGCCCTTCAAATCCTTCTGTTTGCTTTATTAGACTTTGTTTAATTAAGATTATTTTTATAACAATAGTGTTGCTTAATCATTGAATCTTCTGTGACTTTGGAGTTCATATGCTTTTTTTTTTATACAATATTGTTTTACTAAAACTGACTATTCCAATCGAAACCCTGCCACATCTTCATGACAAATATACTGTCAAAATAAAAATCTAGCATCTTGATATAGTCAATTTCAGAGTACACTATGTTTGAAGTGTTAGTGTCTATACAATAAAATCTATGTCATTATTTAGTAACATTAAAACTTGTGACTTCTTCACCCCATAAATAAATATTCTTCATTCTAGATTGAAAGAATCAGTTAAAAGAAGTCTATTAACATAGAAATTTCTGAGGCAATCATATTCTTTATTTTCCACACCCCCTATAGACAATGACCCAGGGGTTATGCGTAATTTTCGACACCATGTCTTGCCATGCTTCCCATGACAATTGCAAGCTATGATTGAAATATCAACTGCCTATCCAAAGTATCTAACATTATCCTGCAATCGACCTTTCTACTATACTAATATAGGTGTACAGAGAACACGAAGATACTAGACGTATATAGTTTCCTTGTATCCTGCTTCTGTTGCGAGCGAACGGTTATGTCAAATTACTGTTTACGTTACAGTTCAATTTGGGGTCCTCATTGCGGTCCGCGTTTAAGTCATGTCGATTTCTTTCAAAAACAAATTCAACGATTGGGATGGAAAAAAATGTACAAAATTAATTGCAGGATAAATACAATAACTGTTTAGTGTCTTTAAATATCAGCTGTATTTGTAATCGGCTCGAAACAGGAGTAATAGCTCGCTGAAGCACGCATTACACCTGTCTCTTAGCCTCGTACAAATACAGCTGATATTTAAAGACACTAAACAGTTATTGTCTATATATTTCCCTAAATACTGCATTATTTGTTTTGCGTTATGATCGTGCATGTTCACATAATACAGACTTCCTTAACTGAAAACAACACCTTATAATTTCAGGTGTGCTTATATCGCAAAATTTTATCCTGCAGGGTTATGGAAAATGACTGAAATCGACAATGTTCATATCGCTAAATTTGATCCTGCAGGGTTATGGAAAATGGCTGAAATCGACACTACACAATATTGTCACCATCGAGAATTGGTTGACCGATACGATGCATCTGTGTCTCAACTCACGAGCAACATGTTTACGCGGTGTTCACTTTCCTTTTTGAATTTTCCTCGGAGTTCAGTATTTTTGTGATTTTACTTTTCAATTTAAAGATACCAAAAAAGTCATCTATATACGTTTACCAATTATGTCCTACTTCTGCCGCGACATTTTGACTGTGTCCGGATTTGAATGGCAGGTGATGCATACTTTGCAGGAGACGTTTACATTGTCGACACAACCGGCCTCGCTCCTTTTGATTACGTATTGTTTTGTATATCTAAATTAGATTTCCGATATTTGAAAATCGGAATACTTCTGTTGCTTCTCGTTTGTGTCCTGATGTCAAAAATCAATATTCTGAAACCCTGGGCGAAGAGAACTCTTACAGTGTTAATTATATACCTAATACCTAATATGAAATTTTGATCTATAATAATGTGAAAGGAATGTAACATTTAATATTTAAAATACTTAACACTATTTTACTAGTTATTGGATAAAATCGCCCACAATTCTTGGTCAGAAGGTATCTTAGAACTATCGAACTTTCGACACAGACAACTATAGTGTTAATTATATTATGTGATATTATCTCAAAAGGGATCAGAGGAGTTCGGTTTTGGGACCCGTGCGGATCAAGCCCTAATAGGTTGCATGGAAATTCCGATATCAATTGTCAAATCAGTCAAGTTTGCATATGTAATGGGATTTATGAATCCAAGTCTCAAAAATCTACTCTTAGTCGTTTAGAATATTTCACAGATTTACTGATTATCATAAATTCGTTTTCGCCCATAATTCTGCCATAAGGGCAAATATATAACTATCCAGAACCTACAACACAATGTACTTATACAGCGTTAGCATTGCGCCAAGTTTCAAGGTCCTACAATTTGTGGTGGCTGAGATTATCCTAACCAAAATCGTTATCCCCGCAGCTTCATTGAGCGTGCGGATAAATATTTTACTTTGCATACACAACTTGAAAAAATAAATCAATATTGTCTAGTATTCGTTGCTAGACAGATTGTAATATATGGCATCACTAAGATCTTTGTATGAAAACTCGAGAAAAAAGTATGTTTGGAATGGTAATTGAAAATCATTAAATATTGGTTGGATTACTTTTTAGCTCACCTGGCCGTCCGTCGTCGTTGTCGTCCGTCGTCGTCGTTAAATTTTTACAAAAATATTCTCCTCTGAAACTACTGGGGCAAATAACCAAACTTGGCCACACTCATTATTGGGGTATCTAGTTTAAATAATGTGTCCGATGACCCCGCCTGCCAATCAAGATGGCTGACGGCTAAAAAATAGAACTTAGGGGGTAAAATGCAAGTTTTATCTATTATTTTTAAATCGTTATAAATAAAGAAAATCTGACAGGGACATTAATATTCAGAATATTGAGCTCTACCAATTGTCTTTTTACGTCAAAACTGTCAAGCGACTTTTTATAGGAGTTATTGCCCTTAAATGACAAATTTTACCATTTTTTCTTCATTTTTGGCTATCATCTTGAATGCAGTAATAGAAAGAGAGATACTTTGAATTACAAAATTGATCAACAAGACAAGATCTACAAATAAGCCGAATGGTCGAAATCGTCATTAGAGTTATTGCCCTTTGATGACTATTTTTAACAACTTTTTGCGTTTATGCCTTATACATTTATAATTATAATAGAAATTTAAATTAGCAAAAGTGATCAGCAAGACATGATCTACAATTAAGACAGTATAGAGGAAATCGTCCGACGACTCCTTTTTGAAGTTATTGTCCTTTAATAACGATTTTTAACAATTTTTTTGAGTTTTGCCATATATGATAAAATTATAATAGATGAAATGATAAAATTATAATAGATAGATAGAAACTTCAAAAACAAAAATGATCAGCAAGGCAAGATCTAAAAACAAGTCAAATTTTACTGATCTAGTTCGTAGACTGTCACTCTTTATAGGAGTGATTGCCCTTAATTGAAGAGTTTTTACCCTTTTGTGTTTTGAAAAAAAACTAAAAAGATAAAGAGAAACTTAACAGACTAATGTGTTTCTTTATTCTACAGTGACTAGAGGTATAGGGGGAGGGTTGAGATCTCACAAAACATGTTTAACCCCGCCGCATTTTTGCGCCTGTCCCAAGTCAGGAGCCTCTGGCCTTTGTTAGTCTTGTATGTTTTTTTAATTTTAGTTCCTTTATATGTTTTGGGGTTTAGTGTGACGTCCATTTTCACTGAACCAGTACATAATTTTATTTAGGGGTCAGCTGAGGACCACCTCCGGTTGCGGGATTTTCTCGCTGCGTTGAAGACCATTCGGCTGTTGTCGGCTCTTTGGTCGGGTTGTTGTCTCTTTGGCATATTCCCCATTTGCATTCTCAATTTTGAATAATCAGCAATACAAGATCAACAAAAAAGAGATTTTTGGCATGCATTTCTTTTCTTGTCTACAATGTTGGGGAGTGTCCTTTGTCGAATATGCACATAGACCTAGGTGAGCGACACAGGCTCTTTAGAACCTTTAGTTTTATATATACCCATGCCTAATATGAAGTATGTTGAAGTTAATAAACCATGAGAACTCATAAAAAACATGTTTATTTGCGAAAAACGCCTGGCAGTACTTTTGTAATGACTTGTAATCTCACAACCGGCTCTTAAAGAATGTAACCGCAACAGTGTCTCTCTCAGTATATGTTTTATGCGTAATTGCTCCGTGTGAACTTAAAAATAAATTCAATACGACCTAAAAATGAAAACATTATCGATAATGGACAAAATTTACCAAATTTACTTGTGTAAAATTTAACATTTAAGAAATTAATCGAAGTGGAAAGAATGTATTAGTTGGCATTTTGAAAAATATGATTTTGTTAAAAATTGTTATTATTTGCAGAATTTACTACATATTTTATAAATCACATTTTCTAGTCAGATTACTTATAACTGTGTTGTGACAACTATAAGTGATTTTCATATGAGAGTTACGCTATAGGAACCTTTAATTTCAACATTTCAATATAATGGAAATGAGATATTCTATACATCAATTGAAGTACCATTAGTCGGAGAACGTTGATTTCTTTTTGCTTGGTGACGTTGCTACAAGTTCATAAACAACTAAACAAAAACCCTACACCTCACAGAAAGATCAGTAACCCCTTTCTTTAGACATGGTTGGGAATCTTATAGTTTAAACATATTTTATTTGCATAAACACAAATTGGATGAGACACAAGTCAAACAGACTTATGAAGTCTTCTCCATTTAACATATTTAACAATACAATATAAGAGCATGCATACATTACATATTATTGGGAATCTTATATTATCAATCCATGACTACTTCATATGTTTTGAATTCAATACGGGTACAGGTATTAAAGGGGATTTCATAACTTCTTTTTATGTTGAACCTTTTTGCCCATTAAAGATTTTGATGCAAAGATCTTTAAATGTTTGGATAAATTTTAAATATAATTGTATTGAATAATTTGGATTTGTATGCACTTTTGTGAGCTAATAGAAATTATATGTACACAGTCGATATTTTTTCTTGAAGTAACTTTTCCAACGCTTTTTGTCTTTTTTCAAGCAGTTCGCGCTGATATGCAATGTATCAAATTTTAGTAAGGATCATCCAGTTTTCAGTTGAATTCACTTAACAAGAAAAGACAACATACGTATATGCAATTTCAATAATTAGCCTAGGAATAAAATGCGGAGGCACAAATGAGTAGTTTGATCACTCTGTATAACATTTACAAACAAATAAAGAAGAAACGTAGCCCTTTAGGTTTGAAAACTTAAGCTTCTTAAAGATGTTGGCAGAAACCTCAATGAATCAATTCATAGATACTGTTGGAGCGGCTACATAGAAAATCATTTGCCATTGAAACAGGATTGACGTCAAATCAGTGACATCATTGCCATATTTATTAGGGAAAAAGATATAATCCAAATTGGAAGGACATATTAAAGAGCCGAAGAAATTCCCATCATGCATATCCAACCAAAAGGCAAATGTATGTTTTTTTTTCGATTTGAAATAGTCAACATCTTTAACAAGTACAGGAAAAACATTTTAACAAAAATAAGGTTGGGTTTCATATCTACATATGGTTGTTTTTCATTGTTGAAGTCCGTAAGGTGACATATAGTTGCTTAAATGCACATCAATTGAACTCTGGTGGATAGTTGTCTCAATGGCAATCATACCACATCTCATATTTGTATATTACTAGTATACAGGATTTTTTTGTAACAATGGTTTTGACAATGATGATCTTCTTCTGGATAATCAATGAAAAAAGACCGAAATGGCAAGCACATGCGTATTTTTAAACGGAATAAAAATACATCCCCTTCGTTCGGTAAAAACGATATTCTAATTAAAGGTAGATAAACAGTGTTAAACTGAGAATCTAACTGCATATCTAAATGTATACGCCATCTTGAATTTGTTGCTTCTTTTTTAAATTGGTATCAGAAGTTTATCAATTGAACAAAACTTAACATCTATGGCTTTCAAATGTTTACTGATACAGGTTAATCCAGAAAAGGGTGTTGGACACACCCAATTCATAAAGTGTTATTTTCATTGAATACTCATAATCCTTCTGGAGGAAGTTGGCGTAAGAAGCCGTTCCCGTAAATGTAGTCCGTGCAACGTGAATATGCAGGCACGTGTATATGTTGCAGTGTTACTATTATTTTGAAGATCTCATTGCTCTCCCTTATAAATCTCGATCAGTAACTCACAAAAGGAACAATTCAGAAAATGCAATAAAAACCAATACGGGAAAAGCACTAAGCTCTAAATAACGATGTAATAGATATGAAAAACATTAGTACAAAATAAAGCAAATAAAATAAGCGGTATTATACCATGTTAAAGAAAAAGTCCCGGCTGTTGAATCCATCTCGACATACAAATCATGCTATCTATAGCTCTAAAACTACATTCATATTCATGATCTGCAAAATGAAGATAAATTATTTTTACTTCTTGTTTTGAAAAATCGCCTGCCCATTTTAGATTATCTGTGCAGTACTGACAAATCAAGTTTGGGATATATAAATTAGCACATTTTTTGTGATATCCAAGCTTTTAAAATTGTTTAGTACGAAATGTTGATAATGAGATAAAATATGAAGCAGCAACTTTTTAATCAGATAATCAGATTGGATTATCATTTGTTTGCAATGTTTTATGTTGTTACTTTTCTTTTCATTTTCTACTTCACTGAAAACGTGCGAATCAAAATAACACCCGTGCACACTTGACTTAGAATCCAAAATATAGACCCTATAGACTAGAACAAACAGTTGTAAAATTGTAATTCAAATAGTACTTCAGTTGGTCAGTTGATCAAACAAATAAAAACAAATAACAACACTCAAATGAATTATAAGGTAAGTATGATGATTCAAATCTAAGTCAATCAAGCTATACAAAAGAAGCTAAAAAGTGTTATATCATGGCAGTAGGAGTTAAAAAAGGAGGGAAGATACCAAGAAGACATTTAAAAACACATAGATCGAGAGAAAATGGCAAAACAAGTTCACAAAACCAATGTTGGCAAACGGTCAATACTAGTAATGACAGGAGGATGGTAAATACCGATAAATACTGGAAAATACTGGTCAATACTGGACAATTGAAATAAAAACCAGCACATCCCAGGTCAATTACTTGGTAAATGGACAGATATAGTCATAGGACAGAAAGTCACTTATTTACTATTTCGTACTAAAACAAAACGTCATTTAATTAGTTAATACTGAAGTGTTCGAATATACAAATGGAAACCCCTGAAATGATGATTTATTATATGATAAATTCAGTGCACAGTTTATGAAATTGTTCATCAACATGGTCAAATATTAATCATACAAAGGTTATATTTCTTGGCACCATGAAGCCAGTCACTAACAAGAGACTTTGATAGCTTGTTTTCTTAGCAGTAATTTTATCAAATGCAATTTTTTTTAAAAGTTGTTTTATATCAATTGAATAGTTTTAGAAAATACAAAAAAATGGTCGTAAAATGTAAGTCTTTTCTTAATTAAAGAACAATTTCTCTCCAAACTTAATTGTGACATTCTGTCATGTGACTTTCCCTTCGTTCAATTACAGTTAGTCATGAAAGTATGAAAGTACGAAAGTGTTAAAAAAAGTCAATATTAGGCTTTTTTTAATGTTTTCTTTTCTTATATAAAATGAAATTCTACAGTAACACATGATGAACAGTAATTATAAGAATAAAATGTTGAAAAAATAGATAAAAACAGCAGCCATAAGAGTATAGCTTCAAACTTTCCATTCCCTGCATTTAGAAGATTTTTATCATGATGTTGAATGCCTGTCCTAAGTCATGAAGCTTTTTAGTGGCTGTCGTTTTCATTTCAAGTGCGTTTTTTATTTTATGGGGCTTTAGGGTTGATGTCAGATCTTCGATAGTCTGTTTCAAATATATTTTTTACTTTGTAGACCCTTAGCAATTTAGAGTCTGACAGTGCATAGACACCTGTCTATCGCTGAAGACTGTATGTTTACCTTTATAAATGTTTTGTTTTTGGGTTATTGTCTCATTGGCGTAGACCCTCTATATCTCCTTCAGTCATATTTTTTTGTAAATGAAAAAATGGCAAGTCACATATACATTTTTATCCTTTTTGAAAATCAATATGGAACAGTAGATTATTTTAATTTAAAACATGTATTTTAAACAGCAGCCATGATATCTTGAAACAAATGAATTATAAGGAGAATAAAATATCTGGAGGAGATACTGGACTTGGCACCTTTATTTTCTAAATAGTCGTACGGAAATTCTAGCGTTAAAATTTTCTGTCTTTCGCACTTAGAGAAAAGCCCCAGGTTTTATAAAAAGATTCCTACACTATCTGTTCAAAAAGAGAAAAGCCCCAGGTTTTATACAAAGATTCCTACACTATCTGTTCCAAATATGATTCAAGTATCAACTTCCTATTCAAAATACTAAACACTATTTACTGGATTACTCAAAATACTTTTTTTTCTTGCCTGAGAGCAAACATAAAAATCTCCTGAGTTTTTACTTTGAGTAAAGACAACTATTAGAATGTGTGCGGAGTTTTGGTGGCAATCATAATTTCTGTTTTTTTTTAAATCGGCAACTGTAACAAATAAAATGGCACCACAATCTAGTATCTTCAAAGTGTCAACTTCAGTGTACTTTTTGTTTGAATCTAAAGTCCATCTCTTCATGCAATTTTAATAACATTAAAACATTTGACTTGTTCACCTTATTAACTTATATTCCTTACTGTAGAATTAAAACCAAATTGAAAGAATTAGTTAAACTTTATCTATAAAAGAGCAATGCTAATAGCAATAAATATCTAAGCTGTGGGACAATCATGGTTTTTTTTTAATTTTCCACCCTCTAGGGACTAAGATTCAAGTGTTCATACGAAAATTTAGTAACCATCTATCGAATTCCCATATATAATGTAAGCTATGATTTTAAAAATATCAACTGCCATTTAAATAATACCTTATAACATTTTACTAAAATATTAAATATTAGATGAATATTTTCAACTTTTTATGTTATGTTATGCGTATGCATGTTCTCATTATTCGGATTTCCTTAACAGGGGCATAATTATAGCGCAAAGCTACTCCAGCGGAGTTATCGGAAATAATGACTGAAATCGACACTTCACAAGCAAACATCCAGATTTAGATTATCTATACGATGAGTCTGTGTCTCAACTGATGACATCTGTTCGTGGGGTTGGCTCTTAACATATCAGAACATTGTCGCCTAATCTGTATATCAACCGAGTTCGTCCTGCTTCCTATCGTAGATTTGCATAGCGGGCAATGCAAGTATAGCCGGTCTAGTAATTGGAGTTTACCAGACCGACGAATCCAGTCTCTGTCCCTAAGGGATCATATTAATTTGGTTTGTATAATCAAATGGATGTTGTTCTGAATGCAAAAATCAGAATTCCGAAACCTTGGGTTGACAATTCTTATAGTGTTGATTATATACCAAATATTATATGACGTTTACATCTTTGATAGTGTGAAAAGTGTTATAGCAATCAAATTTTATGTTTTTTTAACCCAAAAATACGATTATCCCAGGGGTCACGCAAATAATTCCGACACTATCCGTTCAATTGATGATTAAAGTATCATGTAATTACATCAAATATCATTTGTTATTTGTCAAATTTTTATATATAATGTGATTTAGGCTACAAGTCTTAGTAGTTTATAAAATTTCACTGAATTACAGATTATCACGAGATTTTCGCTCATGATTGTGTTCTTTGGGCAAATATATATATTCAAAAACCCAAAGCACAATCAAAATTTGTATTGTTAGCATTGTGCTAAGTTTCAAGATCCTGCAATTTGTGGTTGCTGAGATTATCCTAACCGCAAAATTTGATCCCAATGCACCGATGCATGGGAATAATTAATTGACAGGGCACATATAACAAGAGAAAAATTCGAATAACCTCTACTATTCGTTGCCTGACAAAGGTCTTTATATCAAATAAAAAATACAAACAGGTGGTTATATAGGGCATCACCAAGATCTTTGTAGGAAATCTTTAAAAAGAAAAATAAGTGTTGAAAAGAAAATGAACACAATTATAAGTCTGCCTGATTACTTTTATATAACTATGCCTGATATGAAGTATGTTGAAGTTGATGAACCAAGAGAATTTATCTTAGTTTAGAAAAAAGATGATCTGTGGAAAACGCCAGGCAATACTTTTTTTAAAGATTTGTAATCTCACAGGTGGCTATTAAAAAAATGTTACCGTTTAAGAGTCGTTATTGGTCTCCATGTTTCTTCATGTATAGTAATAAGTGAATTTCACATAAGATTTCAATCTGACTTGCAATAAATAAATGGGAACATCAGTGACAAAATTGATTGACACAATCAACTTTTGTAAAATTTTAACATTTTTGAATTTATCAAAGTGAACAGAATTTTTTATTGGTATTTTGTTAAATGTGATTTCGTGAAAACTTATTTTACTTTTACTTCGTCTACCAATATTGAGTTGTACATAGACAACAGTGCCAAGTACCTTTCGACTTTAATGGTTGAAGTTTTGTTGAACGATACTGAAATGGTCACAAACAAATAGCTCTCATTTGTATTTTGCTGATTTTGCATGATAAAATTATATATAGGCTGCCAAATAGTGCGTCCATAAAAAGTACAATAAGATATAAATTCAAAAATTTGGATTAAATTATATGAGGGACATTTCGAATATACTTTGAATTTTCGAAATATTAAGGATTTTATAACCCGGTAATTGATTACCGTAGCTGTATTTGGCAAAACCTTTTACAATCTTTGGTCGTCAATGCTCTTCAACTACGTACTTTATTTGGCCATTTTAACTTTTTTTATTCGAGCGTCACTGATGATTCTTTTGTACACAACGCGCATCTGGCGTACAACATTTAAATCCTGGGCCCGTAAGCATAAAACCACTTAAGTTAAGAAATCCAATCGTAGTACTTATTTATCGTTGGACATGCATGTCGAAAAATCCGTCCGTTCGGAACAAATCTTAACTTAAGTAGCTTTATGCATACGGGCCCAGGTATTTATGATGAGTTTATATTCTATATTCTTAGGCAATATCTTTTACCCGCGTGCTTATCAGCATGTTCATACTAAAACGAACCCGGACAATGTTGGCCGACTGTTCAAAATATTAAGGTTAAGGCTCATCGGTTTTTATGATCACAAACGTTTCACGAATTCGCCATCCTAAACTAGAAATTTGCTTGGTGAAATTTATTTCAGAAACAGTTGTCGAGCGCACTGGAATCGGAAATCATAGATTCATATTACTAAAGTTTATTGTTGTATTTGTGCTACTGTTCGTATGACGTATCAAATGCACTGAAATTAGGTCAATTCATGTACATGTATTATGTCCATCTAAGGTCAGTTTGTCACCATAAGACGACATTTTTATTGATAAATAAATAATTAAGTTATTTAGTTGACATTTGTATACTTCAATACATTATCAACATTAAAAAAACAGTATGTGACTATATCTACAGTGTTAGATCTAAAATTGAAAGTATACTTAAGATTTCGAAAGTTCGGTATCCCTTTAGCGGCAAATGCTCACCATAAACTTCTTTAAAATCTAACAAACTCATTACGTTTTAATAAATTATTTAATTTTTTTACCATAACTATGGTTTTCGTGTTGCGTATATTTTTATTTATAGATTTACTGTTGATAAAATTTTAAATTTTACAAAAGCTGTGATTGCTACTACCCAAGACAAAATTGTCCCTGAGTGGTATTCGCTTTTCTTCTAGTCACCGTTTGGTTATACAGCTTCTTGTGAATTTTGTTTATCCCTCTTTGACCTGGAACGCAAAAAAAATGGTTTGTTTTACTCGACTGTTAGTCCCCGAGTACATAAACTCATCATAGATAAAATTGAGAATGGAAATAGGGAATGTGTCAAAGAGACAACAACCCGACCATAGATCAGACAACAGCCGAAGGCCACCAGGATTGAAATTTTGTATTTGCGCCAGACGTGCGTTTCGTCTACAAAAGACTCATCAGTGACGCTCGAATCAAAAAAGTTAAAAAGGCCAAATAAAGTACGAAGTTGAAGAGCATTGAGGACCAAAAATTCCTAAAAGTTCTGCCAAATACAGCTAAGGTTATCTATTCCTGAGGTAGAAAAGCCTTAGTATTTCAAAAATGTAAAGTTTTGTTAACAGTTAATTTATAGTTATGACCATATCAAGGATAATTCATGTCAACACAGAAGTGCTGACTACTGGGCTGGTGATACCCTCGGGGAATAAAAACTCCACCAGCAGTGGCATCGACCTAGTGGTTGTAAATAAACTCATCATAGATACCAGGATTGAAATTTTGTATTTGCGCCAGACGTGCGTTTCGTCTACAAAAGACTTATCAGTGACGCTCGAATCAAAAAAGTTAAAAAGGCCAAAAAAAGTACGAAGTTGAAGAGCATTGAGGACCAAAAATTCCTAAAAGTTTTGCCAAATACAGCTAAGGTAATCTATTCCTGAGGTAGAAAAGCCTTAGTATTTCAAAAATGTAAAGTTTTGTAAACAGGTAATTCATAATTATGACCATATCAATGATAATTCATGTCAACACAGAAGTGCGGACTACAGGGCTGGTGATACCTCGGGGAATAAAAACTCCACCAGCAGTGACATATTACAGTGGTCAAAGATTCGGCAGTGGTTCTGATTCGTTTCGTACATTTTTATAAATGTACTGTTAAATTTTTGTTTTTAATTTGTACTTTATTTGGCTATTTTATTTTTTACTCGAGCGTCACTAATGAGTCTTTTGTAGACGAATTGCGCGTCTGGCGTACAAACTTTTAATCCTGGTATCCATGATGAGTTTATTTGCATGCAAAATAACATTTTTTTTTACAGAAACAGATCCATTTATCTACATCATTTGTCCTTGTCTGTCTTTTTTTTTCGGGTGCTAAATATACATTCCATAGTGAAAGGAAATTCAGAAATAATCATCGAAAACAGCTAAAAGTTCAATTGGCTAGGATTTTGTATTGTCACATAATTTATCTGACGAGGCCGACATTTCAAAACCTATAAGTTTCATTTATTAATTTTGCTTCTATGACGTCACATTCATACTAAAAAAAATAAAATATGAGGTAAAAATCAGGCGTTATCATCCCTAGTTATATTTGTTAAAAATGATAGTTCGTGTTGATGAAAAAGTATGCTAATTTTATACCACAAAATCCTTTGTCGCAATATTCAACTGAAAATGATATTTAATCGTCGTGTCAACCACAGCAAAAAATATAACGGTAAAAGGGAAACAAATCAAGATCAGAAAACTCATGTTTTTGTTTTGTGTTGATGGCAAATTTTTGTTAGCCTCTGTTTATATTTATCCATAGAATTATAGGTTTCATATGGAGTGAAAATTTTATATCGTTTGTTATCAACCCGAGTTAATTAATTTCAATATATTATAAAGAATAGACAAGCTTTTGGTGTATTTCTCTAATGGTAAAACAAAAAAATTGTGAAATATTTTCTATTTCGAAAACTGAACTTAATGTATAATATAAAAATAAGGAGATGTGGTATGATTGCTTATGAGACAACTATCCGCCAAAGTTCAAATGAAGTGGATGTAAGCAATTATAGGCAACCGTACGACCTTCAGCAATGAGAATCAAAGTACTGAAGTACTGAACATCGGATGACCGCAAGTTCGAATTAAACAGGAGAGTGTCCACCATGCACTGCACTATTATTAGAATAGAATGATATACAAATGGATGAAAATTATATATACATGTAACTGTTATATACAAATATTAATATAATATATAATAACAAACCAGAGTATACTGATTTTTATCACTACAATATAATAGTTGTTACGGTGAGGTCGAATTCCCTGTCATTTATTTATCATCCACGCACGAACTTGTCTAAGAAAAAAATATATATCTGTGCATTAACCTCACTTTCAGGTATAGAGATGTGATTTTTTTTTCTGAGACAAGTGCTTGTCACCATCCACAAGAACTCGCGGTCATCCGATGTTCAGTACTTCAGTACTTTGATTATAGTTTTCCGAGCTCGGTAAACAACATCACCGTAAAAATTAGGATGTGCTATCCCGTTTGAAAAGAGTTTTCTAAAAGTCCGCTTAATACGGTATTAAGAATATTGTGTCAAGAACCCAGAGTCCTGTTAAATCAAACGTTTTCAATCCTTTTTGTACGCTTCAGAAAGGAATAAATCTGACATAAAGAACATTTTAGGAGAAACATACGAGTGTATACTATTGAAGAATTCAGAAATCCCCTTTGCCAAGGGTCCGTTGTGACCTTTGAATGTGATCATTGACCTAACTAATATCAAATGGAAAAAATGTTTCACATTGCAGAATCGGCCAACCAAACTAACGCAGTTTTCGTAGCATTTATTCACACTCTATTCATAATGATACTAAAATATCTCTTGCTACGGGAAATAGATAACAGATCACATCAGAGAATCACGTGTATCCAATATCCAACCATTACTAAGGATCATGACACGATACACAAATAAATCCACATGTAGTCCCTCATTCATGGCCTGAAATCTTGCCAAGCATCGTTATCTGCTCTAGGAAAAATACAGAATATCTTTACACATTTCTTTTAACATAATATAAAAAGCTAATTTTATATTTCCTACTATTTCTTTTATTACAATTTTAAAATACAATCCTAATAAGAAAAGAACTATTCGAATATATAAAGAATTGAGATTAAAGTTGATTTTCAAGATGTATTATTACCACTGGAAATACCAGGAACTGATTTTTTTCAGTACTATAATTACCAAGAAATCTCAACGGTTTAACTTGGTAACTATATGCGAATAAACGGAGATGTGGGGTCTGCGCCAATGACACAGCAACCATGTGACACGCACAAAATCATATTGATGTCAACATTCGGTCTTCAATAATAGACTCGTGTCAAAATATAAAGATAATACTTTAGAATGTTTTTAAACCTTTATCTAAAAATTATAATTATCAGTTTCGGCGATTACAAATTTGATGGGAATTAGTTAATCAACTCAAGAATATGTGTATTCGACGCAGTCCAGAAGCATATAGCATGCATTTTGTAAAATACTTGACTGTTATATTCCTGATCTGATACAAACAAGCACTTTTTGCGATAAAAGACCAGATTTAATGGCACCAAATTTCTAACATGAATCATTCTGTATGTATTGTACTGTTACACCATCGTCCCAGGTAAGGGGAGGTTTTGGCTCCCGCAAACATGTTTAACCCCGTCGCATTATGTGTGTGCCTGTCCCAAGTCAGGAGCCTGTAATTCAGTGGTTGTTGTTTGTTGCTGTATATCATATTTGTTTTTCGTTTATACTTTATTACATAAATCAGGCCGTTTGTTTTCTCGATTGAATTGTTTTACATATGTCATGTCGGGGTAAATATAGCTTGCTATGCGGTAGGGATTTAGCTCATGGTAAGTACGATGATCGATAGTTGCTAACTTCTACGTCATACTCTGATGGAACGTTGTCTCATTGGCAATCATACCACATCTTTTTATTTTTATATTGTAAGTTTACACCAGTCCAAATCGAAGCACATCCAACGAATATCAAATAAACACGATCAACGTGGCATTCTGGTCAATACAGCAATGACAACTTCAATTAGGTTAAGTTCAATATAATATCGAATAGGACCAGAAATAACCCGAAAGTGATACGGTTGAACAGCATAGCTGTGACATTCCAAAAAAGCATGACAGTTAGAAATGTATTGATGTATTATCCAACACAGACGTACTTTGATGACAATATTTCTTATATCCTTGCAGTTATTTACAATATAAGTAGTACAGTTGATGCAATAGAAATGAATGCATTGTAGTAATTGTGATATCCATACTTGGTAGTATTCTCAAATGAACTAGTTTTTAATGAGGGTCCCTTTATCTGTTCCTTTTTTTTGTTATATCAGAGTCAGTATTTATAGATCAAATAAGAAAACAGCAAATTAACGACACAATAACACATCTTGAGTTTATCAAGGTTTTTAACATTATACAAGTTTCGATACAATATGTCAATCTCCAAGTCGCCCCAAGTAGAGAAAAGTTGTGAACAAATTAAAAACATCTTCATCATGATCAGTCACATAATTTTCTAAATGACAAAAACCTTAGGATATAACTAATAACAACAACTGCATGGTTCCTGACTTGGGACATACACCTAAATATATGACAAGGTTAGACTATTATTTTATAATATCTCTCAACATGTTTCATCTCGATCAGTGGAATGATGAAACATATTATGAGAACGTACAATAAAAATTAGTACAGAAAAAGTACTTCACTCTTTATATTACTGGTAGAAAAGATAACAAATTCATATATGTAAGCACAATAATAATAAACAAAACAGTATCAAAGATTGATTGCAGTTATCGAAAGCATGCTGAAGGTACTTAGCCTGCTGACATGTACTTATACCTTTCCACACTCTAGTATCGGTGGCTGTACTTTGGAGTAATGAGATTTCATATTGTAGCATTATAAACTGTATACAGAAAACACGATGTTGTGCGATGCCCAGAGTAAATTTATACATAATTACTGTCTACAAACAAATTCTTCTAAAACCAAAACTGCTTTAAATTAGTGTTCATAGAATACTATGTAGTGGCCAATATTACAGGAACAGATAAAATAAGTAAAATATCGATGAGTACCCTGAAAATTGGGAGGAATTTTTTTTTTACTGTTCAGACATCAGTGGCACTAGTAGCTTTTTGGTCGAATTAGATATTGGTCTAGTACATTTGTTTAATGAGAATTATACTTTCAGGACGGAAGAAATACTATAATTTGTATTAGATCTATAAAAGGAGAGCAGTGTATGTAATAAACTCGTTACATTTAATATGAAAAACAACATTCCGCTTTGCTGGAATAATTTATTCAAGCAACACACAAATAACATACATACTTTTGATTCAATCTGTTTAATACACACCTTCAATCAGCATTGGGTTTCTTTATAATGTGATGATTCATCTTTGTCTTTGAATTACTAAGCATATGTATAATTTAGTATGATCGTTATCCTATTACCAAAACATAAAACATTTTTAAAAAGCGCACTTTTTATTGTTTTCATAGGCTTACGGAACATCGTGACCACAGTATAAGCATGGGAGTATTACATTGACAATATGATACTTCCAAGGTATAACATGACATTTGATGTTTATTTCGAACGTAAGGAATTTGACTATACAGCTACAAAGAAACACGCAGACTCTTATATTAAACATGTTTAATTATTAATATGAATTCAGCTTTGTCCAAATATTTTTCCAACTTATCTGGTATGTGTGTATTGGTAACACACTAAAAAATTGGACTGGTTCGAAAGGGGATTGTCAGTAGCGTTGTGATAATAGTCATAAATAAAACCTATGTTGATATTGTCATTTCTGGAGCTTTTCGTATATATATGCTTCTAAATTAACTTCCATTTGCGTGAGTGTGAAGTATGAGATATGGCAATGATAAAGAGGGAGAAATAGTCGCGTGTTTTCTTTTACTGAAATGTAACTTATGAAATGTTTCATTGAAGTAATATTTACAATTGTTAAGAGTTAAAGGTCTCTAATGATTATTATCTATCAATTTATTGTAAACAGCTACATGTATGGCAATTTTCTAGTATTTTCCATTTGGGAAAGCGAGTAAAAGTTTCTGACGTTCGGATTTTTAATGTTTTATTGTATTACAGATGCGTACTAGTAGTTGATACTGCTGAGTAAAACCAATGGATGGTAGCTGTGAGAACTGGTCAGTTTCCAAAGTTTCAGTCAGTACTTGTAAAATTTGTTTGAATACATGTTTTAGTCTTAAACTGCAGCGATTTAAGTATTTTGAATGTGAACTTGCTATTGTAAATTTTTATACCGAAATTTCCTTTTTCTTCCTTGATAGATTATTGACAAAACAGGGATACCACATTAAATAAAATTTGAGAAATTTTCTTTGGGGAGGAGGCGGGATATTATAATCATGAAAAAAATCCAGGTTTCCTTTCTTGTTATATACATAGATACATATGTTGTGTGGTCGTGCATGTTTTTGCAGTAAAGCCATGAGAGTTGGGGCCCCTTTGTTTTAATGATGTAATTTTGTCATGAGATATAATCTGTCTTTCTCTGAATTAAAGTGCCATGGTACCAGATGGCAGCTCTCAATCTATGATTAATTTAGAAGCAAGCGCAGGCAGGTATGAGCAGGAATGCATACCTTCCCATGTTCGTAATATTCTGTAAATGCCATCTGGATAAAGGACATTCAGTATATTAATCCGAAATCTCATCCTGTTCAATCACAAGAATTAAGTTTGATGCGGTTGAAGTCATCGAGGTTGTGGTTCGACTGTCTCAAGTGTTGGCTCACTGGGAAATATGCCTTCTAGTGGCGGATTCAGGGAGGCATAGAGGGCGTATTTACCATTTTTTTAGTATAAAATCGTCAAAAAAAATTTCACCTCGTTACGCTCGGTGGAAACATTCAGTTTTATGGAATCACGCTCCTTTACAAAATTCCTGGATCAAGCTCTTGTGTCAATTGAGGCGCCCTCAAGGGTGACTATGGATTAAAACTATCGTGGTCTTTTTGGTCTTCTCTCGACCGTCAGTAAAACCTTTTAATCACTGGATATCAATGTTATTCCCAGATATTTATAAGAGAATTGCACTTGATTTTCTAAACAAACAAAAAACGGCAAATTGGTAAAAAAAGGTTAAAATGCAGCATTTTGTCGTTGTGGGTATTGTGATTATGGGACTTTTCAAGCGCTACGCTATTTTTTCTATCTTTTGTTTCCAACTAGAACCTATATATTGATTTTTAAGCACTATCATATGTGAACTTATATTATTGATATACTGTAAGGTTTTTCTTATATCTCGACTTTGCTATAAAAAGAATAAACATTGGAACTTACAATAATGCTGTTTCTTCAACTGAATGGCAATTAGTAATATTTTAAAGCAAATTTGTCTTTTGTGGTTCTTAACAATTTTTTGTTCGTAAAAGAAAGAACATTTTTAATGACAGTATTTATTTTAACGTTCTTTAATTCAGTTTTCAAAAAATATCAAAATATATAATAGTTTTTCGTGTATCAATTCTGATTTCTTCAGTTTTTATGAGTTTCGACACTTGTTTTAAATGCAGTTATAGTAGGGCATCTTTGTGCACACATTTAAAATAAGGTAGATATAAGTATACAAAATTTTCGTCTCAATAACGACTTCGACAACAGTGTGAAAATTGACCAAACAACCAGCCCAGATTGGTTACATAATTGCAAACGTCAGACAATTTCTTCACTGTGACGAATACGGATAACCACTGTATTAAAATATTTCACACAAATTAAAGCTGTTAATAGACGAAGGTGTTGAAATTCGCCTACATTGTACTAGTCACATTGTACGAGACAAAACAAACCTTCCCATTAAAAACAAAAGATACAACTTCCTAACTTATTATTGAATTTTTACGTCACCTTTGAACCTTACCTTAAAGTTTTCACTAAAATATATCAAAGATATTGATTAGATCTTTTAAAACAACTATGGTCCCATAAAATAATGTATTTATGTTTAGAATTTGTAGTTCTGACGGGGGTTAAATTAATGAGAACCTGCCCGATGGTCATTGAGAAGCAGTGTTAAAACGGTCAGTAATAAAACTAATGACCACGTGTCTGGTTTGTTAACAAGGCAATAATTCAGAAAAATGACGTTTTACAAATCATTATAGTTCTCGGACCATGATGAATGAGTACTGTTGATAATTATCATGCTTGTTACCAAGCTCTTGTAATAGTTTTGTGATTTTAAAATATGGAAATAACATAATAACATTATATATTTAAATAAATATGGAAAATAATCAGACAAATTATTACGTAGATAATTGCTTTGAAATGGAACTTATTTCTAAATCTGGAAAACTTCTTGGAAAAGGACAAGTGAACATCGAACATTCTTTTATGCATGCTAAATTTTGTAACAAATCGAACAAGAAAAGTTTCGGTAAGTTTGTGTTTTAAATATAATGATATATGCATGGAAATTGATATTTTACATCGTTTTTGTATATAGAAAATTCCCCTGTGGATGCTGAAATTGTTTCGTAATACATTATCTTATATGACTCTTATTCGATAGTTTTTTCAAAAATATACACCTTTTTAATTTGTATTTTTTTTATATCTTTAAGCTTCCACTAGTTTTTAAAAGATAAAAATTATGTTGTTTGACTAATAAAATTTGTCTTAAATATGGAACGTTAAGCAAAAAATAACCAAATTAATCTTATATAATGCCTTTGGATATACGGAGGTTTTCTTTAATGTTTAACCGACATAATTTACAATTAATTCCTAAACAAAATTGAAAAAAATATTTATAATGATAAAATTGTTTAAATATTATTAGCAATTTATTTAGAGAAAAAAAAATATTTGTCAAGAAAGGTTAAAATGTGGGTATAATGTTTGTAATTTTCCATTCAAATATTTGTAAATGCAGAGACATATAATACAATTGTATTGTATTATATGTCTCTGTCTCCGGTAAATGTAAAGTACAATAAGTAGAGTTTCTACTATCTATAAACGCTGAGACTACTATAACGTAGTCTCAGATAAACGATATTAATTACTAGGGACTGAAAGAACAGACATTTCAAAATGTAACTTGCATTCGAAATAATTAACTAAAAATATAACTTTGTACACTGTATCGAAAATTATGGACCGCGATAGTATCTGTCCTTTATCAACATCAGTTTGATATCTAATTATAATTAACTTCAAAAAGGCCGAAGGCATAACGAAAATCGTTAACAGAGCAATAAAGGTGAGAATATGTTGAATACCAAAAAGAGTTAAATCTCGTAACATTCATGACAAGCTGCTGTCCCAAAATGCGTAAAAATAAAACAAGTCCCTATATATATGCCATGTAAAAAAACAAAAAAAATCTTTTATTTTACTAAGGGTATATACTCCATATGGAGTTGCTCCTACTTACAGGAGGCTAATACACACATGGAGAAGAAGTGTACCTCGCAGTCATATCTTTTTTCTTTGAGTTTATAATTTTAATATTTTATGTTTAAATCATTATTAACAACCTTGCATAGATTCTTTTGGATTTTTAAATCTCTATGGTCATAACTGGACACTATATAACCAGTATAACAAAGTCTAACAATAACATATAGCTGAGAGGGTGATAGTATACAATTATTGACTTTTGATTTCAGTTGATACAATGATTTATCAACCCCAGAGATATGATATTCACCGAGGCCAACAATTGTTTTATATGACTTTTTATCCTTCTCCAATTTTCTAGTATTTGCTCAAGATACTTTTTAAACTGCTCCTTATTTTTATACTAAATAGCTCATCTGCTTTGGCAGTTGCTAACTTTCATAAGTTGAATATAAAAAGTTTACTAAAAAAAATGTGCACCGAAAATAAGAAGAGCAAAAAAAAATATACCGAAAACAAAAAGAAAAGAAAAATCGAGAATTTGCATGACGTCATGAATCGACGTCATTGACGTTGCATTGGAATATCTAAATTTAGGTACACGTTAGCTGTTCTAAATCTTATATTAACCTCTCGTGATTTTATAACGTGAATATAACGTTTTATCACAGAAGACTTCATATGCTTTTAGCCAATGAGAAAAGGGAATTTTTTTATTCACATAATAAAGCAGATTGTTACCCCGAGAAAACATTGATTTTCGAGGGGTACCAATCTGCTCAATCAACTTCTAAGCTATTTGTTATTTAATTTATCATACTGAATATTCTATCATTATTCTCTTTTAAATTTTAAATTGTAAGTACTTAACTATGACGTCATGTACGTTACAACGTTACATTTATTAGAAAAACAACTAAAGTGAAGCAATATATTTTTTTTTATTTTGACAGTCTACAAAAAGTTCTGATGCCAAAACGTTGAACTTGAGAATTGTCTTCCAAATTATTGATGTAAATTCAATTCATTATCCTTTAAATTATCGATTTTTGATTGGTCGGCACGAGAGGATGACATTAAAAAAAATTATCTCTCGCTGAGCCATGGGATAGATTTAATTATCTCCCTCGTATTAGCCAATCAAAATCTGGCATTTTTAACGTGCCATTGGACTCAAATTGCTCGACGAACATTTCCTTTTTCACCTTTCTAAAGCTTGAATCAATTAGTTTTATATTTTCATATATTGTATTTTTATACCACAGCTGGAACACTTCCTGTTGTCTGTATTTCCTTAACAGAGTAAAAAAATGTTATTCAATACAATGTTATTTTGTATCACATCACTTTTCTTCCGGGATTTCGGTAAGAAATTTTCAAAGCGGAACTTGGTAAACCTCGCTTTTCCAGAGATTCTAACCAACAAACCAAAACAATTGATATTTTCTTCTGACATTGAGCTAATATTGTATAGTAGTATTTCTATATATATATATATATATATATATATAATATTTATATATTAATGATCAGGTTACAAATTCAGCTCATTGCAGCATCCGATCGGAATGTGGACGTCGTATGTTCTATGATGAAATAATGCAATGTCTTTTTACTTCTAAAAGACTAATCTTTTTCATTGGCTCTTTTGGAAGGATGCGTTTGTTCAAAGAAAGAAGGCAAACGTGAATATACGAATTTGTTCACATATTTGCCTTTTAGTTTATGTTTGTTTGTTTTATAAGAAATCATATAACTTGGCCTTATTTTTATACTGACTTGTCTTTCCAGCCTTTAAAACCATTAGATAAAATATTGCTTATTTATCGCCCTTTTGGTATATAAGCCGTATATTGCATATCACACAAACAAACTAACATCAACAGCGTGAACTTGTCTTAGGACGTGTTCACACCAAACGCCATGTACAGTAAACATGTTTACAATTAGTTTAATGTAATGTACACTGGTTTCACATTCAATTTGTTCACATCTTTACACCTGGTTTAATTACCTGTACATAAGATTTGTTCACACTTGTAAACTATATGTCATTTAAATGCTCATTACATAGAATCGAATTCAAATTTCTCGGACAACTTTTCTAGCAGTTATGAAAGTCATTTTGATGATTTGCAGTACTTTAAAGATTCTAAAGATGTCTCGATTACGCAATAAAAAACGTAGGCTGCAGCAGCGTGCTTACAGACTAAGAAGAAGGATTGAGATGTTTAACATATTGCAGCAATGAAGGATTACTGCATTTCTATCTTTTCTGTTTGTTTCAAATGGCATTTTTTCCTCCAAGTAGTATTTGGCAAAGACAAAGGAGTGACAAGTGGTGGGAACATGTTGTGAATGGGTCCTGGAATGAGACTGATTTTCGTGAAAACTTTAGACTTTCCAAGGAAACATTCAATTTCTTGTGCAAGGAACAAGAAATCCATATAGAGAAAAGAAACACGAACTTCAGGCAAAGCATAGCTGTTAAAAAAAGGGTTGCAATAACTTTATGGCGACTAACCCCAAAGGCTGAATATAGAACAATTTCACACCTATTTGCTGTTGGGCGGTCGACGTGTTGCACAATTACAAATGAAACTTGTAGAATTATAACGGATCATTTAATGCCGAAGCATATACGTATACCTACAGGTCAAAGACTAATTGAAAATATAAGAGTTTTTCGACGAATCAACGGTTTTTTACGAGTAGGCGGGGCTATAGATGGAACACATATTCCAATAGTGGCACCACGTAATAATCCTGCAGATTATTACAACAGAAAAGGGTTGTATTTAATGGTATGTTTTGCAGTTGTAGATGCAAATTATTGCTTTACCAATGTCTATGTCGGATGGCCAGGCCGAGTCTATGATGCGCGCATATTCAGTAATTCAGATATTTATCGGCAAAGAGAGAATGGAGAGCTAATTCCTCAGCATACAGTCAATATTAATGGTACTGAGATACCTGTACTTTTATTGGGTGATGCCGCATATTGTTTGAATTCTTTGCTGATGAGACCCTTTTCCGATTTTGGAAATTAACTTAAGAACAAAAAACTTTTAATTATAGGCATTCAAGTACACGCATGGTTGTGGTAGGATCATTTGGTAGATTGAAAGGGAGATGGCGTTGCTTACTGAAAAGACTTGATGTTGCTACTGTACGTGTGTCTTATCTTGTTTGTTCTTGTTGTACATTACATAACTTTTATGAAGTTCATGGTGATGGTATCAATGAGGAGTGGCTAAATGGCGTTGTTGTAGGTCAAGATAATGTCATTCTTGCCAATTTGCCAAATAATCGAAACAACTATGCTGAAAGTATCAGGGGTGTTGTTGCGTCCCATTTAGTACAGATATATTATTGTATTCTTATATTTTAGCAAGTTCCAGTAAAAAGTCTTGTTGCTGCTTTTGCTCCTGTTCTTCTTCTCTCTTTTGTCTTTTTTCTTCTTCTTTTGCCTCCATTTCCATTCTCTTTTTTTCAAATTAAAAAAAAACGTTCCTCGCTTTTTTGTTGCATTTCGAGGAAAGATCCTTTGTTTGTGAACGTTTCCTAGATTTTCTGTCCTCGATGTTGCTTAAAAATAGAAAAGACATGGTTCTCATTTCTTAACAATATCATATTTGGTAAGAGTTCAACCATTTGATAATCGGGAAGGGAGTTATAGATTTTTTTTCAAAATGAATAAACCATTTACCCCAAAAAAATGAAAATGTATGACTCATCCGAAAAAAGATTCCTGCCTCTACCCCCCCCCCCCCCCAAAAAAAAACAAAACAAAAACAAACCCCAACCCCACACACACACATACACACACACACAAACACACACCTACGAAAATAAAATAGTCTTCCCTAAATGAGGACATGCAAATAATTATGGGTACTGCATGTATATACAGTTTTATATGAAATGACAACCAATCCTAAAACGGATACCTATGTATAGTGAAAATTTATTCAATCGGAAAGTTTTTATTTTTAGTTTAAAAGGTACGTAAAAGGTTTTCCATTTAAACAGGGATCTTTAATGCAGATAAGAGTGTGCAGATTTAAACTATAATGCCATGCTGAGTTTTTAGTAGTTTACCTGCGAGGATTGGATACAGCATTGCCTTTATCTTCCTGGGTTATTGTATTTTATTTTAGGCCGCTTTCTGTTTTTTGGCAATCTGTTTCGTTATCATCTTGGTCAACTTGTGCAGTATCGGAACCGGCATTCATCTCACAAGGTATTTCATTATTGTTCTCGTCAATCTTTTCTGAAAGTAAAAAAGGAAACATAGGATTATACAATATGCTTAGCATACAAATATACAAGCAAATTTCGCATATATACGCATACCGCTTTCGGTTTTTGGCAATCTGTTTCGTTATCATCTTGGTCAAGTTGTGCAGTATCGGAACCGGCATTCATCTCACAAGGTATTTCATTATTGTTGTCGTCAATCATTTCTGAATGTGAAAAAGGAAACATAGGATTATACAATATGCATGCTTAGAATACACATATACAAGCAAATTTCGCATATATACGCATATATTCGCATAGACGCAATATTTAAAAAAATATATATTATAGCGAGTTGATGATTTGGTGAAACGTATTTGCGTTTTTCTCAATTCATTAGTTTTGCTTGAATAAAACGGTCACGAGTTTGAACCAAGAGCAATGACCCAATTAATACTACCATGCAGAGACTTCTTAACATCTACGGCTTAAAAATAACAGTTCGTACATTGCAAATTAATGCTTTTTTATTTCTAAGTGCATTTTACCAGATCTTAGATACTAGCCAAACAATACAATTTACCGCACACTCTTTTTAGTAATGCATTTATGAGTGAATCGTTGATTGAGTAAAGACCAGTGGCAAATATTTCATGCATATTTTAAACGATGTACTAATAATATTAGTAAAAGTTAATATTATGAAGTTCTTACCCGAAGTTTTCTTTCCTGAGTCAATCAAGCAGGGAGGGTTTGCTTTAACGATTTTCCTGTACTTCGTTGTCATTGTATGAACTCTAACTTCACACTGTTTTCCTGTTCTTTCAATGCCCTTGATTTTTAATCGTGTTGATATGTCTTCCCAAATTGGCTTCTTTCTGCACATACTGTTGAACAGCTTCTGGATATGGTCCTGTTGCCATAGGCTTACCAAAGCGCCTGTTTCTGTGCACGTCCAGTCGATTCGGGAAGACATTTTCAAATGAATTATGTGTTTGGCAATGATGATGTTTTGAGTCTTGATAAGGGGTTAATAAAGCTACCTAAAGTTTTTTTTATATCAAAGCAATATATCGAGTTTAGACAAATAATTCGGTAAAAAACTTTATTAATAATTGTTACAAATATCAATTGTATTTAAAAAAAAGTTTATTCTTTAAATATACATGGTAAAATTCATGTTCTTAATACCTTGTTTTGTGTACACTTAACCCACACAAGGCCTACATTGACTATCGACTGCATGTAGACAAAACATGATTTAAACTACATCAGTGTATGTAATGTGCGAATCCTAAAATGTCATTTTTACTGTATCCGTGATGAATTTCTGATGTAGAATGATAAATAAACAGACGGCAAATTCATGATTTTTGGATAAAATAAGAAATGATATTAAATGTGTACTGTTTTTATAAATTCATGATATAGGTATGAGATGTGGACGGGTTTTCATCGCGCGTACAGCCATCCAGGTGCAAAATTGATACACAAATAGATAAATATTAAGAATAGTTCACAAACAGAGCGTGCTAGAGATTTAAAAGTAGCAGTTAAGTTTCATTTGCAGAAAAATGAACCTTTTAACATAATTATTAATGTTGTTTAACTTAAAACAGGTTTTGTTATTCAGCTTGTTGATATTGAATCAAATTCCACTATGCTGTTTTCGTTATGCGATACAGTAAAGAAAGTTCGAGCAACAGTCGAGTCACCTTAAATATGCTTGAGTTTCTTATAAGACGGTGTTACAAATTAGCCAATACGCAATTGTGGGAATACAAAGAAATATTGAAAACAGTTTATTGTTACATGTTTAAATGGTTCTATACCACGGGGTATAACCACCGTACAGTTGATTCCGGACGTTAATCGCTACATCGCGAAGCAATGTTGGTAGATATACCGTTCTTATATTTACACCAAAGACTAATTGACTAGCTGTTCAGTTAAGTATTCAATGTTTATGAAAACAAAGTTTACTGCTCCTGGCAGCATTGTATATCATTTATATTACATGAACACCATGTGACTATTTTAAATAGACAGGTCTGTGAATTATTTGTAAACATCGCGAAACAAACACTATGTGTAACTCAAACTTGATTAAACTACAAATAGAGCATAGTTGGTTGGCTCTTTCACTAAATGCGACCGTGTATTTTGTGCTTTGTTCTTGTTAAAATACATAATACGAATGAGAATCCCGTTGTTTTAATTTTATTTGAAGACATTTACTTGAAAAACTTACCTCAGAATTTTGACACTACATGCGATTCATTCTCTTTGTAAGTTGTTTTCTTTTTTTAGTACTGTTCGTTGTACATTCTTGTACTGTTCGTTGTGCAAAAGCCTATCAATACGGTAGAAATATGTATGACACGGCGTGACAAATGTTCAAAGCTTTTTTAAGCAAGTTATAAATCTTTTCAAAGAAAATTCGTCGCAGAAAAACGTTATATTCATGAATGTTCTGCTCCAGTAAATTTTCGGATACATGACAAGTTAATAGCAAACTCACCAACACTATTTGAATATTCATGATATGAACGGGGTTATACTTCAAATTGTAAATATCATCAATATTAAAGTCATTTAAAAACTATTTTCAGTTGTAGTATGTCGAATAATCATATAAAACGACAATGAAAATTCATCGCACTTCCAAAAATTCCACATCAGAAATGATTGCACTTACAGTGATAATTCATCGCATCTATAGTTAAAATGAATCGCATTCAGTAATCATTATTATGGATTCTGCTGCTTAAATAACACTTTTTTGGACTTTAATCCTTTACATCAAAAAGTTATATTCTAATGAAAATCTGTTAAAACATACATTCAAATCTATTATTTTGTATATTCAAAAAGTAAACAAACGCAGTTTTTCCCATCATCCTTTATTCTACAATAGACATACTCGCATACAACAGTTAAAATGAACTAACTGGATTCGCACTTTATATACACTGTACATGTAAACATTGAGTTTTATCAATGGGAACGTAATTGTGTTTAGTTTACGTGTGAATTACACTAACACAACACCGAGTTTAGGTCAGGTCAATGTGAACACGGCCTTATAGTCAAACGGAAGAAATCAGAGTGACCACATTTCTATATCCCAGTCAGTGCATGATCTCCAAATTAAACATCATACTGTTATGAATTAGCGCAATAACTCTAACCCCCGTCCATGGCGAATGCTTTGCTCTCTGAACGTTTAGTTACCCTTGCAACAACAATTTTAGGGTTCTTTATGTAGTCTGTTGCAAATAAATACCCCCCTCCCCTACGCAACGTGAATTCTATTTCTTCTCACAGTTCAGATTCATTACCTTTTACCAAGACAAACACAAGTTGCAGAACCTACCATATAATTGTTCTACATTAGTAGACATATCATATATAGCCTCTGAACAATTAATTAATCTTTTTTATTATTTGATCGTAACATAGGTTAATTCCTAGTGGAAAGTGAGTTCGTATAACAACTTGACCAAGTTTACTGTTTGGTGTCGTCTATATAATTTCAGAGACAACTTGAATAAAAAGAATATCAGAAATCACCAAATGAACAGACCCAATTCAATGATGATTCAATCGTAATTTTCATTATCTTATTGCGACATATTCGTTCAATCCAGTAAAAGTCATGCATGGCCAATAACTACCCATTAGCACATATTCGATATAAACACGTCGTTTACCGATATAAAGATGACTTTCACTTGGAATAGTTAAACATGGACAAATTGTATTTTATCGCCATTATCTTACTCATCATTGTTTAAATGACGGTCTAATTATATATCTTTAAATTCCTTTCCACTAAATCAAAATGTCTATATTACATTCAGTAAAAAAATGAAACAAGAAGTAGCTTTGGAAGGAATTTAAACCAAAGTGTACGTGTTTAGATCGACATAAAGCAGACTACTTGAAACGTTTAGACTTTGAACCCCTACTTTAGTTATATATAAAATTCTATTTTTGAAACGCATGAATAAAAGAGATTGTTCGAGATTTTCCTCAATATCTAAGGTCGTGTTTTCCTGAGGCAGGATCAGTGAGGAAAAGATGACCGATTGTGTTGAATTTAAGTATGAGCAAAATGAAAACTTAAACAAATTAGCGCTTTTGTTTTTCATTTTTTTTAATCACTTTCCCTCTAAAAAGAATAGGCATCTTTTCTCTGAACAGATGAATTTCTATAAATCAGCAATCTTCTTGGCTTTTAGGTACACGTGGTTGTAATATTACACATATAAAGCATAACATTATAAGTAAAAACAATAAGTAAGGCTAGTTTAAACATTTTCTCCTTTCAAAGAAGGGCCAAGAAAGAAACACCGGAATTGTAAACACACACTGTTCTCCTTATAGACTCAAGGACATTACCTATTTCGTTGGTTCAATATGTTAATAAACAATTTAATATCAAAATTTACAAACAAAAGCATTAATTTGTCATCACTAATTTCTCTACTATGGTGTTGACACAAACATTCTTTGAACCTGTTTTTTTTTCGAATGATTGTTATGTAGACCGTGGGCTATTTAACATGTTAAAACATTATGTGTTGGAGAATTATTAAAATTTTGGAAGGCCTATGTAGGGAAAACGGTAGTAGTTATTCTTCCATAGGCGACAATACTAACATTTTCTAAAATTACAACTTTATATAATGAAAAACCTGGACAAAACAGTTATGTGTGATATTAGTACTTTATCATTCTGTTTTAGAAATTGAAGTCAAATGGTATCATGACCATCTTCGAACGGAGCTTGTTTATTGTATCTATGCCCATCGTCATTTTACATCAAATTTAGGAAAATTTGGAAGCCCTTTCCGATTATTCGCAAGAAAATATTTCAATGTGTTTCAAAATTTATATTTTAAATATACACACTGCAGTTAATCATAAATTAAAAAAATATATTATATCCTTACATCCGATCACACTGCTCCTAAGTTGACTTCCTTCACCTGTCACGGAAGGTCAACCTTAAGCCAGGAAAATGTAATACTACTATTTTCCCTCTATGACATGACATACTAATGTTCCTTTTTGAATCTTATGTAGTTAATGTTGTTTGCAATGTAGTTACACATATTCTTCATACGAACAGGATTGATTTTTTGTATATGTCCCTGAATAGATATAGGAAGATGTGGTATGAGTGCCAATGAGACAACTCTCCATCCAAGTTACAACTTATAAAAGTAAACCATTAAAGGTCAAGGTACGGCCTTCAACATGGAGCATTGGCTCACACCGAACAGCTAGCTATAAAGGGCCCCAAAAATTACTAGTGTAAAACCATTCAAACGGAAAAACCAACGGTCTAATCTATATAAAAACGAGAAACGAGAAACACGTATGAACTACATAAACAGACGCAAACTACTGTAATCAGATTCCTGACTTAGGACAGGTGCAAACATTTGCAGCGGGATTAAACGTTTTAATGTTTTGCTACCTCGTATTTAATTATGAAAAATAATAAAAGAGTAAAAAAAATAATGTTATTCAAGTGTTTAAGATTAAGGTTTAAAATGTAAAATCTGTGTTTCCTTTCTTTAAGTGTATAAGCGGACATTTCAAAAATAAAAATAAGGTATATCTGAGCATCTTTAAAGGTCGCCATCTTGGATTTGTAGCTTGCTTCATAAATCTATCAGACGATTATTATCTTCGAAATACACTGCTTACACAACTTCAACTGAAAGATACATTAATTGTTGACTTATTCGCGATTCAAAGTATCAGTGAATAATGACCAGAGTGTTAACTTTGAACAAACAACTTTGATTCAAGGGGCAAAATTTGGACATTACTGCAAAATCAAAGATAGGTTTTTAGTCAATGAATTCGGAAAAAAGTAGAACAAAACTATCAAATAACATCCTTCACATGTGAACTAAAACGAATGTATGGGATATTGCACAACAACACTTTTTTTGCAGATATCAAGGCAAGGATACAAAGTTGTTTATAATTCGTTTCAAATATATGTATTCTGATATTCGTCCGATATTGCTAGTTGATTGTACTTAAGATTTTTGAAATAACCTTGTAATACTGCTTCGTAAACTTGTTAATTCTTTTGGTTATTCTTATTAATGTAGGAAATTGAGAAACATCATTCTAAACAGATAATTCTCATTGTGAAATAAAGGAGAAATGTAAACTCAAGCTATGAATTCCTTATCTTTTTGTAATTTGTTGAAAAAAATAGGCGAAGGATACAAAAGGGACATTCAAACTCGCAAGACGAAAATAAACTGACAACGACATGGCTAAAAAGATAAAAGACAAACAAACACCAATACACAAAACACAAATCTTTCAACCAGTTTAGTTCTAAATAAAGAAATTTAATGAAATGATCCAAATTGTATATTTTGTTGATACCTTCAACTTAACAGTTTATGTGTGATATTATTTATAAAACAAATTCATAGAAAGAAAACATATACATGTTTTTACAACCACTGGATCAATTTCACTGCTGGTCGATGTTTCGTCCCTTAGTGTATTACAAGCCTTGTAGTCCGAACTTTTGTGCTGACATGTAATATCATTGATATGTTCATTTTCTGTAAATTTACTGTTAACAAAATGTTGAAATATTCAAAACACTGAGGTTTTTCTACCCCATGTATAGATTGCCTTAGCCACTGATGAGTCTTTGTACCAAATTTTAAACCTGTTTTTTTCCCTTAGATATTCCTTTTCAAACAAACAATCAAAAACAAAACATGACGTTGAATGAAACGTTTTATCAGTTTTAATCGCCACGTTCTTACTTCCGAATTATAAATCAATCGTAATTGTAATTATCCTTTGCGACATATTCGTTAACTCCTGAAAAGACCCTTCAGTAAACGTCATGCAGGACTCATAACTATCCATAAGCACATATCCGACATGAAAACATTGAAGGCAGTTTCACTTTAAATAATTAAATTTGGACAAATTGCTTATTGTGGCTGTGAGCTTGCTCATCATTGCTTAAATGGCGGTCTAATAGTATGTCTTTAAATGCCTTTTCACTAAATCCAAATGTTTATATTACATTAAGTAATGATAGAAACAGGTTGTTACTGGTCGCTTTAGAAGGAATTTAAATCAAAATGTACATTTGAAACATAAACTAGATCACTTGAATATTTACGACGTTGTGCCTCTACTTCAATTATATGTAGAAATTTATTTTTCAAACGTAAGAAAAATAATAAGTCCAGTGTTTCCTAAATATTGTATAAGTCCTTGTGTGTTCCTAAGATATGCATGAACAAATTTTGACTTGACAAAATGTACAACAATTCAAATAGAGAAAACAAAAAGCCTGATTTATGAAAAAGCAATAAACGAAAAACAAATATCACAGACAGCAACCAAAGACAATCACTGTATTACTTTATCGACTTGGGACAATCACATACAGAATGTGGCGGAGTTAAACATGTTCGAGTGCCTTCTACACAATTAATAGACCAAGAACACTACCACATATGATTAAAGCACATAAAAGGTAATCAGCACTTACAATTTTGCGGGATATGCAAGTTATAAAATCAGGACGAAATCTGCAAAAGTTCATTTATTATCCCTGCATAAAACACTTTCTTTATTGTTGAATTGTATTCTGTTAAAAATGCGGGAGAGAAAATTTGTAATTTATTATAATTTAAAAAAATTCTTTTACAGATTTTCATATTGTTTTACTTTAATACACTATTAGTAAACTGGAGAGGTGGTACATCGGAATATCCCATTATTGCGAAGTAGTTCTCGTAAATAAACAAACATGGACACTGAAAGCGTAAATAATGATCCAAAACATGCTAACAAATCGCGTACCTTTAATTTTTTCTGTTTTGTATTTTTTCAGCCAGTTAATATGACTATAAAATTAAGGAAAGTAGTTGCTAAAATTCAAAATGATATCATTCTCATCAAGAGTTCATTTCGAAAGAATTTGTTTAAAATTGTAACAACAGCTATTCTCATAACAGCAGACTAAAGGACAATGACAATTTCCTGGTTTTTCATTATTTATCAAAAATGTTTTGGGAAATTTAGAGTTTTATATTAAAATTTATAAAGAAAAACATTAATTCGTAGGCAGTCTTTTATCTTTGTCTGGTTATAAGACAGACATTCTTTAAACCTGTTTTTATTTGTTTTCTCTCTTATGTTTGTTATACATAAACAGTGGACACACTGTGACTTTGGGATGAAGAACAGCAATAAAAGCGCTGTTCCTTTGCTTTTTGTGTGTTTTTTGCTGTGCATGTACTGATTTTGTGTCAAGGATGGATATCCATATCCTTTGTTTTTTTCTATGATGTTAAAACAAATTGGAGATTTAATCAAATTTTGAAGGCTTATCTACGACATGACATACTACTTTCCCCTTTTTAGCTTGATAAAGGTATTGTTGTATACAATTTAGTTACAGACGTTCTTCATGAGAACACAATGTTTTTTATAACTGTCCGCGAATGATGTAGTTTTCAGCTACCATAAAATTGTGGTCCTTTATGAAAAAAACTATAAAAAATTAAAATGTTATTCAAGTGTTTAATATTAATTAAAATCTGTATTTCATTTCTATAAGCGGACATTTCAGAACATAAAAATGAGGTATATCTGAGTATCTTTTGGGGGTCGCCATCTTGGATATGTTGCTTGTTTTTATAAGTCTATATCAGACAATTTCAAAATATATTATCTTCAAACTGCACTGCTTAAACCAACAAACTAATTTTTGACTTATTTGTGATTCACGAAACTTGTGAATAAATACATTGATTATGTACACCAGATACGCCAGAAGTTCAACGGGAAACAGATAAGTTTTTATCCAATTCACCCAGAATTTTGTTTGAATAAAACTATCAATAACATCCTTCATATGTTCATGATACTATAGCCTGTGAAATATCGGTATTTAAAATTCATTTTACATTTTGTTTTACATGTTTTCTTTATGCATTATATATATGCCTTATTCTGATCTAACCATTGTTATTTAATAGTTAGATAATAAAAACATGATAAATAAAATAGTAAAAATGTACAAGTGATATGGTGGCAATGCAAGGGAAAATATTGCAAGGATAGTTTAAACATGGTATATATACAATATAAATTAAAAATAACAATAAGGAGGCTACCAGTAAATTTCAGGTTCATAGTTGTCAACCAATAGACCCACCAATCCTGTTCATTAAGAGTTCTGATCAATTTACAAAGTTCTGTTAGTTTTACATTTTTAATAAAGTCATTAGATCCCTAAACTACAAAGCATTACAATGGTCAATATGTTTCCCATCAATATAAGCTCTCCTTTCGGCAGTGAAGTTATCACTTCATTCAAGAAGGTACTGATATTCGTCCCCAATATTATTAGTATCACCAGCTAACTATATAAAAATAAGGAAATGTGGTATGATTGCCATGAGACAACTATCCACCAGAGTTCAAATGAAATGGATGTAAGTAATTATAGGTAACCGTACGGCCATCGACAATGGGAAAAGCCCATACCGTATAGTAGGCAATAATAATAGGTCTATTTTCCATTTAAATGTTGGACCATCTTTCACATTCAATTGGTAACTATGATTGACCATTCGAAACTTGCAGAATGTGAACATATCTCTGACTTCAAGAATGTTGAAATAGTTCTCAAAAGTAAAATGATCTTTATAAATTCTATAATTCTGTGTTTTAGAACAGTTTTTTGCATTTTAAATCCAGAATAAACTAAAATATTGAGCCAATTGTACTCACGGTATGTCATGTAAATCCATATGCAATCGTTTCAAAATCGTCCATACAAATTGTTAATGTGGGTAAAATTTGTCATCGCATAAGATTGTGACTGAAATGAAATTTTTACCAGATTTAAATTGTCTTTACAGTAAAATATTCCATTGCGACTGAACGTCGCGTTCATGTTTTCAAGTACTCGAGTACCTTTGAAATTTTTGGGTTTTTCAAGAGCTAATGTTCTGAAAGTCTTTCAATTGGGACATATTTGGAAAACTTAAATGAATAGGGTTTAATGAATTAATGCGTCTAAATTTTATGTAGATTGTGTAATTTTATTAGCTTTTGAAGTTGATGCCTTCGATGAAATAGATAATGATATAAACGGCTTATTCATATATATTACTACCCCAACAAACAACAAAATCAAAACACTACGAAGGATAAGAAATCATATCTTTTTTAATCGCTATGTACCTAGTTGCGAATTATGATGCAATCGTTATTTTCATCCTTTAAAGACCTTTTTATTAACGTTTTACACGACCAATAACTATCCATTAGCACATATGTGACATAGACCTCACTTCTGACGAACATGATGATGGTTTCACTTGAAATAGTTGAACTTCGACAATATATTTATGTCTGTTTTTGCTGTAAGTTCGTCCAATTATATGTCTTTAATGCCTTTTCACTAAATAAAAATTATATATATTTTGTGGTGACTCGATACAGGCAGTTACTGGTTACGTGTCATCAGAGGAAATTTAAAGCAATGTTTATGTTTTTTATCATACAGTCCAGTCTAATATAGTTTTATCTTTAAAAATAGCACGGCAATATCTCCTTTTTCCAAATTTTGAGGTATTATTGATTATCTATTCAAAGAGTCGTCCCTATTAGTATGGTAATTTTTTTATATTGAACAGTGAGCATCCAGGTTTGTTTTTTTTAATTATAATTTGCACTTTCTATGCCCATGTTCATTATGTGACTTCCTAATTTTTGACAGTAGAACAATTTACTTCTGAGGTGCAACAACTTATTCTATATGCTCCTTGAACACGTCATTTGATTTGTCATATACCTTTTAAATAATGAATTGGAGTTATAAATTTATTTAATTCTTCAGAACACTTTATTTCAGATTTTAAAATCTCACTTAAGGATATTATTGTAGTAAAGGAGATTAATGGTACGTCAGACGACCTCATTGTTGAGATATACTATATAAAACACGAACTTCACAGATTGCTGAAAATGGAAAGTATTAGATTTAGAGCGGTCGCATCTGAGGCAACATATTTTCATATTCTGATGGATGACGTAATTCAAGGTATTGCATTTGCATAGGTGCTGGGTGGGTAATGATTTGTAAAAAGCGTTCAATCTGGTCTTATTTCAGACTCTCCTACATTGATAACTTATTTATAAAAATAACGAGATGTGGTATGATTGCCAATGTGACAACTATCCAACAAAACTCAAATGAAGTGGATGTAAGCAATTATAGGCAACCATACGGCCTTCAATAATGAGAAAACCCCATACCGTAAAGTCGGCTATAAAAGGCCCGACATGAAATATATGAAAACAATTCAATGGAGAAAACTAACGGCCAAATTTATAACAAAACAATTTACGAAAAACAAATATGACAGACACGAACAAACGACAACCACTGAACTACAGGCTCCTGACTTGGGACAGGCACATTAGATTGTTTATTTCAAAATTACTCATTGAAAAGTTTTTGGCTCTTGTCTATCAGAATATTTACACAAGTGACTGTATAGTTTAGTCAAGTCTTTGAATAAATACGTGTTTCCTGAGTTTAATGGCAAGCTGCGCTTTTTGCCAATAATGTATAAGTATTGTTATATTACTTTAGTGTAAACTCTTCTTTGTCCGATCCCCTATTTATAGAAATGTACTCTAAAAAAACTAATCTCTTGACCCAAGCGTCAACACTTTGAGCGACATTTTACATCAACGATAGTCTTTGTTTTTTTCATTATATTATAATAAATCTACAGTATTTTTTTCCCCGGAAAATACCCTCAGTTTGAAAAGGTTACCAGTGTTAAGTGTTCTTGTTGAACTCAACTTGTTCATTCATTAATCATGTTCATGTATTGTTATATGTAAGATATGTAAGCGAAGGAATATGAATGAGAAAATTTTGTATATCAATTGTGATAAAAACATTGGTACCTTTTTTGTTTAGTTTAATCGTACTTCATTTGTTTATCTTCTCCATTTAAAATGCATGTTTAACAAAACAGTATATAAGAGCATACATTTAATAATTTTTCTTCATTTATATAAATTGAACAGAAAATCAGTTTGTGAAAGAGTAGAAAAAAATCAAAAAATCAAAAACAAATAAACAAATCAAAGCGTTAAAAAATGTGGGTGTTCGTGTTTTACTTTTTACTCAATAAGCTATCATTCAGACCCTCTAATAAACTATTTTAAATGATATCCAATATATTATATACAAATTCGATGAGACACAAATCAAACAGATTTATGAAGTATTTTCTATTTTAAATGTATATTGACAATACAATATATAAGAGCATACATTTGATAAAAAGCAAGGATTTGTATAGTATAATCCTTGTATAAAATGATCAGAAATTTAATTTGTCGAAAGACAGCAAAGAGAAGAAAAATAAATTAGAAAAATTAGAAAAATCAAAGCTTAAGATAAGTGACGATGTGTTTGTATTAGTGTTTTACTACCGAAGTAATTAGGAATCTTTCCGACCCTTTAAAAAACTCGAAACATGTTGTAAGATATTTTCATTTTTCTCCTGAGTAAGAAGACAAACTAACCGAGGTTTACATAGTTCTTTATTTAATATACATTCATTTTAAGATACAAGCTAGAGTTTATTTCCGAAAATAATTACACTGAAATTTCTTTATCATTTATTCTTTACAAAAATAATTGACTGATTGATTGGTGATTGCTTTACGCCGCATCAGCACAAAAAGGCTATATCGCGGCGAGAGCTATTTCAAATATTATTACAAGATTTTATAAAAACAAGTATACTTAACGTTTATTTTGGTTTTATTTTCTTGTTGTGTTGCTATTTCATTCAATTTAAACACATGATTCCTTTTATTTCATATTTCTTCGTGTATTATTTTAGGTTTCTCTCGTCCAAGAAAGCTGCTTGTTTTCATCAATCCCATCAGTGGTAGGAAGAAGGGTTTAAAAATTTACCGACAACAGATGGCACCTATTTGTAAACTTTGTGGAATAGAATGCAGTGTGATAGGTATGTACATGTATAGTACAGCAACGTGATATTTCCCACAGAACATAACGAAAAGTTATCTTGCAATATCGAAGGGGAGGACTATAGTTGGTGTCGAGGGGGACTATAAACTTGTTATTGTCCGAATAGCAAATAAATAACCTGTTGATAGTTTCAAAAACTATTTAGTGGAAGCAAACATTTTCCCGTAATTTCTGTATACTTGTAATAAAATACTGGCTATTCGTACAATAGCAAGTTGATATTCCCCCTCTATTGATTGGTTGGTTGTTGGTTGCTTAACGTCCAATGGCAAATATTTCATGCATGTTCAGGACGATATTCCCCTCGACACCAACCATTACCGGTAAATAGTATTTTACGGGAAAATATTTCCTTCCAGTAAATAGTTCATACCCAGTAAATAGTTTTTGAATCTATTTACCGGAAGAAAAATAATTTCAAACAATTTCGTAAAAATAGTAAATTTATTCGTCTATAAATATATATAGAAAATACATATTGAGGTATGATGATCTATGATATTGCATTAGCCCAAATATAACTTTAAATTATGGACGTCATCAGTGACAAAAAAGTTTTTCAAGTTTTGCTATACAATAAAAGGGTTAATGCATGCATATTTGAATATATGAGTATTATCATTGGTAGAATATATTGCAATAGCAAGCTCGTGCAACATAAAGATCTACTTGGAACAATATTCATAAATATTCATGCAATAAACCTAGAGTACAAGTATCTTTGACTTTAATGGTGTTTTCATTCAGCATTTTTTTTTTCGTACATAATCTTAAAATATGTTACTGTTCATATAAACATGTTTTACATTATTATATATACATTGAACTTTGTAAATTAGTCAAAATAACAAAACTTCTTTTGACTCTTCCCCCACACATTGGTTTAAGAACAGTATAAAATAGAACTTTAATTAAAGCTGAACAATTCATCGTCTGGTTGTTTTCAAATAAATGTTCATGATTAATATTGGTCAGTAATAATGTCTGCTTCGTCATACAATAATCGTTGCTGTAAATAAATTTCTAGTTACTAACAGACGTGGTCAAGCCCTGGAAATCCTAGACAACTACGATCTGAATAGTATAGACGGGTAGGTATGCGACAATTACTTTTATATCCTTTATTAACTTTTTCGCCTACATTAAAAATATGTCCGTAGGATCTTGTGATTTAATGCTCCAGTAAAATTGTACATAAAACTGTAATAAAATAATTTGTTTTCTAAACGAGGAAGTTTTTCTTTTTGACAGGAGAATGACCATGAGATAAAAAAAAGATTAGTTACAAAACATATCAACCATCGCCAGAATTGTTTTATAAGTTTGATATATATGTTATTAAGTTTGTTTTTTAAAGACATATGTACTTAAAGTACGCGTGTCTTTAAACAAAACATTAAAATATTTGTATAAATCGCATCAGCAGTGCATTGGCAGTAAGCAGTTATAGTGTTTCAAAGAATATATTGGTTAAGATTTATATTTAACAATACAGTCATTTTTAATTATAAAGGCTTTTTAGATTTTAACTACACAAATAAAACGTTGAAAAATTTCTTCATTAAAAGTGTATACCATATATACATTGTAGTTTCATAGTTAAATTTAAGAAAACTGTGGAATTATATTGTGAAGTTTAAGAATTTCTGTACAACCATAAACTTTTTTAATGTATTGTATTTAAGTAATATTTTGCGTTGAACACTTTTCTAACATAATTTATACGAGATAGGAGATGAAACACAAATGGAATACTCTTCATTTAATAAAATAAAATTCATTTCAGTGAGTTAAATCAAAGATGTAACTAAGTTTTAAGATGCAAGAATATATATATAATAAATAACCCAGAAGCGATTTTTTTTAAAACTGATAAGAAAAATGATTTAACATTGACAAATTATGAAACTTATGTCAGCTATAGTCGAAGTAAGTTCAACATGCACTAATGTCTTATAAGTTATATAACATGTAATATTAAGGATAAAATATTAATCAAATTCTATTAACTTAAACAAAAAAGGAAAAGACATGCATGTGCAATACAAGGCTAGCGAATATTACGATTTCGTACTTCCCATTTAATTTTAAAAAACTAAAATAATATTCTTATTGCTGATTCGTCATATAAGATGAAATAAGATAGTGAATAAAGAAATAGATCTGTATTGGATATGAAAGTTAAAGAAGTTAATTCAGTAATAATAAGTACAAAATGATACCGATTGAACATATTCTAATTCATACAACATAGATGGAACAAAGATATAATTACTGCAATTTTAAAAAATAATTTGGTGTTTTACAATTTCAGTATTGTAACTGTTGGTGGTGATGGGATCTTTTCTGAATGTGTAAATGGACTTCTTCGACGCCACCAAGCGGAACATAATGTTGATATTCACGACGCCAACAATCCTCTGCACCCATGTGATGTCCCACTTGGAGTGATACCAGCTGGTTCGGGAAATGTTTTATTAGAGCTATTGCATGGCAATAAGGACGTGCAAACTGCAGTTTTAAGGATAATTTTAGGTTGGTTATTTCTCCTGACGGAAGATAATTTTAAAGCAAAATAGTTGTCTACAACATTTTAATAAAACAACATCGTTTACCCTGTACCGTGTCCTATTATCCATGTCTTTAATTTCAGTTATTAGTACCCACACTTTATTTTAACTGATCACTCAATTCTTTACTACATGCATAAAAGTAAACTATAAAGAAACAACATTAAGTCAATGTAAACAGATTTTTGTATCTAAGATTTGACTTATATTAACTAAAATAAATATATATATGATCCGCTTATGCAAGACGGATTGAAAAACATAAACATTTAGGGTTAATATTTCAAGAAAACAGCTGTTTTGAAAGTCATGTGAATTATAGTATTGATAAAGCTTCGCCGCGCTTAATCTCACGAGGAACTAAGATTAAGCTATCACGTAATCATCTGCAAATTACTCATTTCAGTTTCATTAGGCATATTCTCGAATATGCGGATACTGTGTGGGATTAAAAAAAAAACCCAAACATACCAACTTATTTGAAGGACAAACTAGAAAGCATCCAAATAGAAGCGGCTCGTATTGTCACAGGAGCCACCTAACTTTGTTCTAAAACTAAACTATATTTTGAGACTGGCTGGGTACCTCTTAGTGAAGAAGATCCAGATATAGTATTATCAAATTTCACGAAATATTTTATTATCAAGCTCCTGATTATCGTTGTAGTATCAACCAACTTTGCCAAGTTTATAACTATGATACTAGAAGGGCATTTAATGTTCAAAACATCAACCGTAGAACATCTTTTTATCAAAATTCGTTCCTACCATCTGTTATTCGTGAATGGAATAGCCTTCCACAAGATATAAGATATAATCAATCAAAAATCACAGTTAAAAAATACTTAAATCGTGATATTAAGAAAGTCCTTTCATATTATAGTACTTATTGTAGAAAAAGCTAAACACTTCACGCCAGACTCCGGTAAAACTGCAGGGCACCTTTTCCAGAGAAAAAAAAATAGTTCATTCCAACCTCTGTATATGTGAACAAGTTGAGACCAGCAAACACTGCCTGCTAGAATTTCATAATTTTAGACTCATTAGGGCACAAACCATTTCCACACTACCAAGGAAATGTTAATATACAAACATTATTATCAGGTAGCGAACTCCTCAGTGACGAGGAAAACGAAAATATTTTAAAGTTGTACAATGTTTTATTTTGGAAACAGGGCTATTTGGTTTATAAATCTTTTTATTCTTATGTCGATTTAGATTTTGAAACTTTGTAATTGAACTTTATTTTGTGGAACATATACATATCATATTCACAGCTAAGACCTCAATTAGAAATGAGTTGATCACATCTTTCGGTCAAACTGACTTCCAAGTAACGGGTAAACCACAGAGTAAACATGTAAATTGAAAATTATATTATAGCGGGTTCTTTACACTATATGTTCCCAATGTTGTAATCTTGTTAAGGAAGACGGGTTTATATCCCTGTATTTCTCTTGTATAATTGTAATTTATGCTATTTTGAAAAAAAAAAAAAAATTATTCAAACTAAACCGTCTACCGTCGAATTATACAGGTGTTTTGAATATTAAATGTTGATTTTGTTAGTATTCTAGACTAAATTTATTAATTGATGTTTAATAACCATCCAGAGGCAAACAGTTCATATGCATATTCTTGACTAAGATAATTAACAATAAATACGATTGGTAGGTTTTTCAACTGCTACATGAAGGTTGTCCAGTGTTCTAAGTTGTTCATCTACAGTGATCAGTAGCCAGTACAATAGACTGGTTGTCAGCTCGAACCCCGCTTCGGCAAGCTGCGTTCGACTCCAATCTTAATTGACTATAATTGCCAGTTTTCCTGTCGATCCTGATGGTTCCCTCCAGGTATTCCGGCTTCTTCCACCAATAAAAACTGAAAACTGACCACCATTATCTAGCTAGTTGTGATGAAACTGGCGTTAAATACCAGCAATCAATCAAAATAAATCTAAGATTCTCATGATATTTGACAAGTTATATAATAAACGAGAAACCGTTGTATTCTATTTCGTACTCCTTTTTTCAACATAATTTTTGGTTTGTTAAATATTTTTGATACCTTTGAAAATTTATTTTACTATCGCGATTCGATTTCCATATAATTACAGTATTTGTTTTTGATATTCAGGTGATGTGACGCATACAAACGTAGCAGCAGTACATCAGGGCGGGGGTACTGTCTGTCTACGCCTGTTTAATATTGGGATTTGGGCTGTGTGGACGTATGGTAAGGGACTGCGAAAAAACAAGATGGATGGGACCTAAACGTTACTCGAGTAAGTATATAAACATAGCATCACAGAAGATACGGAATACTAACAAGTGACCAAAAAAATGAAGATAATGTGAACTAGTGACATTTGTAAATATATTTGTGCAGTGATTTACAGATGATCACCTTTTCCATATAGTGATCATTTGACAACATTCCTATAAGACAAAACATAAGTAAACCAACATAAAATTAATGACCAAAATCAGTAAAGATATGGCATGGTATTGGTTGCAAAAATTTTATATTTTTCATTTAAATGCAATATTTCTTATTAAATTGGTATTTTTCTTCATTTAAATGCAATATTTTTTTATTTGAATGGTATATTTTTTTAATTTAAATGCAATATTTTTTATTCAGATGGTATAATTTTTCATTCAAATGGTATAATTTTTCATTCAAATGGTATAATTTTCGTTCAAATGCAATATTTTTTATTCAATTGGTATAAAATGTCATTTGAATGCAATATTTTTTATTCAATTGGTATAGTAGTTTTTTATTTATATGCAACAATTGCATTATGGGAAATTCTTTGACGTCATAAGGTCAAATTTGCAACAACGTTTGTGATTGGTCGGTAATTGTTTGGATATCTCCCCTTTCTTTCTAAACTTGAGTGACCAAGAATTAAAAAACGCGTCAGAATATCGCCCCTCTAACTAAATTTGGCGTTCGTGCGAGTTCGTGCACTGGCTGTTAATGCCAATAATGGCCAGGACGAGCAAAAAATGCGAGTGACAAGTAATAATAATTAATTTGACACACAACTTGTTCATGGATAGAAACAGATGCCTGCGTGCATGGCAAAAACACCTCCAATGAAAACCTTTTCTGAAAAAAAACTCTCCTACAGTCTACACATTGAAATAAAAAAAAAAAATACATAGCTAGCCCCCCTCCCCCTTCTAAGTCCAGATACATGTAATCATGACGTTCTTTCGTGCTATATCATTTTTTTACTTTTCTTGATCCTCAAGAGACGTTGCAGGAAGGCACACATGAAAACAGAATAAAAAGCATCCAGGACGTTACAATTATTTGGACTAAGCCCCCTCTTTTTTACTACATGTAGAAAAAAATCACCTAATTACGACAGCAGAACCAGAAACCTACAAGTAGAGACATAAGCTGTTATACTCCGGAACTAATTCTTTAATAAAGACAATTCAGGATAAATTGGAACCAGTTACTAACCCATGTTACAACAATAGTCCTATGACATAGGACTTCACTATATGAGGCGTGAACTTCATATTTAATACTATCTATAATATGTGCTCTCATGTCTTATGCTGCAAATCATTTTACATTTAGGATTCGTTGCTGAGCTTTTTTTTTACTGTTCTCGTCTCCGAATCCCTTAAATAGATTTTTTTTAAGCCCCACAGTAGTTCAATAATTACTATATGTCTTTGCATAAATAAGTATGCAGGGCATATTTCAAAACATATTTTATCTTCAGGACTTTTAAATGATTTACTTTTCAATACTGCATTGGGAAGGGGGGTATACAAGTTTATTTTGTGACACATTATATACTATAATTAGGTATCCAACAAGTTATATGATTGTACGTTTAGGTGGCACGGTAGTATTTCCTGGCCCATAAGGGATAATGATAGCCTTTTTAGAATTTTCACCACTTTCTAACACTGCTAAAAATTCTACATTCACAGTCAACTGAAGTACTTTCATTTAACTATTCAGAAATGAATTTGAATATGTATCATGACCGTTTACTTTTTTTGCTATCTTTAAGAACCTAAGGCCACTAGTGCTTTTAGGTCTTTTATCGTGCAGTGAATACAAAATTTTAAAAAATTCTCAAAAAATCATTTTCATCTGCATGTAAAATTATTTCATATTTTTCTACACCTGATTCATCCCTCAGTTTGGGAAAGTATGTTCAGTTGATACTGTATTTTTTGTCCAATCATAATGTTCAGATACATTGACTTAAGTAGGGTACACAAAAGAGCAACCTAAATTCTGGAATGTAAATACTACCGTGCTACCTTTAGCTATTATCTAGACCCGTACAAAATGTATATAATTAGACACATTTAATAGAGGCGGATTCAAAACCTCGGTGTCTAAAGGGGAGGGGGGGGGGGGGGGAGTAGGTTCAAATTTAGATATTTGTATAGAGATGTATATATGCGAGTATTGGCAGTAATGGTTATGGTGTGTATGTGTGAGGGTAGGGGTTTCAGATCAAAGATCGTTTCTATAATTCTATATCTTTTAGTTTTTACCATTTCACTCTATTCTTTATCCTTTGATCTCTATTATATTTGTCCTAAACATGCGTGACATATTTGCCACTGGACATAAGGCAACCAAAAGTCAATCAACGTATTCTGTATATTTCATCATTTCTTTTTTATGTTATCTATAGGTTTGGTCCCGCCCCTTATCTATTTTTTTGCACATTAGGGACGACATCAAAAGTTCAATGTAGGATAAAAATAACTTAATTTATATAGTTTTTTTATATATATATAAAATCGATGCTAATTAAACAAAACTTGCTGCAATTTTGACCCCCCCCCCCCCCCCCAAAAAAAACAAACTATTTGAATTAAAGTTTTTTTTATCCTTCATTGATTTTCTGATGTCGTCCCTTATCCTCTCTATGTAAACCCAATTCATGTCCTGATAAATGGTGACTCATGCATAGCATCATATGTGGATATTAAAACAAGAAACATATTCATATTATAATAATTAATGTATGCTAGGACTTATAGATAGATGTCATTAGTCCCAGGTCATGTAATAAAGCAGGTCTTATAAAAATACAATAGCATTTTAATTTTGATGATTATATATATGTTTATATATTTAATAATGCCATTTTTTTGTAGGGGTACGGGCAAGGCGTTTTTAAAACATATCAATGGGGCGCGTTTTTTTTTTGTTCTTTGGAAGTGAGCCAGAAGGAGTCCATTTCTGTTTTTTTTTTGCATTGGGAAGATCTTCTGGCTCTCTTCCACCTCTTCTTTTTTGATAGGTTGACGACAGAGGCACATAACAAACATGGCGTCGTTTAGTCTAAATGAAATTAATAAATTTATGAATGCAGATATATTAGAATGTGAGCTGTTTTATATACGTTTTTATGGTATGACAGCCTTAGTAGGACATCCCTGTAGGACGATAAGCTGGATAAATATAAGAACTACACGGACAATAACACTTAAGGGACGATTATTTGTTATTCTAGGGAAGGGATTTTGATTGATTGGTGTTTAACGTTACTTTCAACACTATCGGGCTATTCCGTGGTGGTCAGTTTAAATTTATAGATGAAGGATGGGGAAGGGAAGAGAGGGCATTATTATTCATTTCAATCTGTCGCTAATCATGCCTATTTTTCAGCTCTTACCAGGCAACCATATTCTTATATGAAATCCTTCTGTCCCCCACCCCAACAAATAAACAAATATCAAATGGTTTTCCTCTTATTTAACACAAGTTTAAATTGATTGATTGTTTTTTGCCAATTTTAACGCCCAGTGGAAATTATTTCATGCTTGTTCAGGAAAACACGAGTTTAGAAGTCACGTATATAATATAAAAATGAAGAGATGGAATATGATTGCTAATAAGGCAACTATCCACCGGAGTTCAAGTATGAAGTGGATGTAAGCAATTATAGATAAGATAAGATAAGATAAGAAAATTTTATTTTAAGTCGGGTTACATGAAATACTACAAACATAAGCTCTGTAGAGCTTTTTGCCGTCATGTAGACAAATGCTTTTTGTAGGCAATCGTAAGGCCTTCAACAATGACAAAAACCTGATACTGTAAAGTCGTCTATAAAAGGCCCGACATGAAAAGTGTGAACAATTCAAACGAAAAAACTAACAGCCTAATTATACATAACAAAACAATTTACAAAATATCAAATATGAGTCGAGACAGGAACCAACGACAACCACTAAACTACAGGCTCCATCCCTGGGACAGGCAAATAAAGAATATGGCAGGGTGGATATAAAAACGAAGATGTGGTATGATTGCAAATGAGACAACTTTCCACAAGAGATCAAATGACACAGAAATCAACAGCTATAAGTCGCCGTATGGCCTTCGACAATAAGCAAAGCCTACACCGCATAGTCAGCTATAAAAGGCCCCGAAATCAAAAATGTAAAACAATTCAATCGAGAAAACTAACGGCCGAATTAATGTACAAAAAAATTAACGAAACACAAATATGTATAACAAAGCAACAAACGGCAACCACTGAATTACAGGCTCCTGACTTGGGACAAGCACATACATACAGAATGTGGCGGGGTTAAACACGTTAGCGGGATACCAATCCCCCTTATCTGGGACAGCGGTGTTACAGTACAACAACATATTTGTGAGCAACCCACCCCGAAGCTGGGACAGTGGTGTAACAGTACAATAAAATAACAACCTGCACAAATCAGGAAATTAACTCAAAAGATCGGTACGAGACACACAAAAAAAATAACATTAAGACAATAGACACAAAGCACCGACATAAGAGTATATTTGCAATTACTGGAAGTTTGCTCAAACCTAATTACAACTGAATGGTACTGAAATATATCTTGTTCTCCCAGACTGAGTTATCAATCAGTACACAACGCGCGGCAAAGGATTTATTAAAAAAAGAAAACAGTCTGAGAAACGTCTGGTTTACGTTGTATATAGATATAAGAAGATGTGGTATGAGTGCCGATGAGCCAACTCTCCATCCAAGTCATAATTTGTAAATGTAAAGGCCATTAAAGGTCAACGTACGGTCTTCAACCGAACAGCAAACTATAAAGGCCCCCCCCCCCCCCCCCCAAAAAAAAATAGTAGTGTAAAACCATTCAAACGGGAAAACCAACGGTGTCTAATCTATTTAAAAAAAAACGATATACTTGCATATAAATCCATATACAATGAAACGGTTTTTGAAAAGTGGACCGAACGTTTTGACCATCGAAATTTTGCAATAGAAGTACTAGTTATGACCACAAGATTTTAACAGCCAGTGCAAGACTCGCATGAACGTTAGATTTAGCCAGAGGGGCGATATTCTGACGCGTTTTTTGATTCTTGGTCACCCATATTTAGAAAGAAGGGGGAGAAATCCAAACAATTTCAGACCAATCACAAATGTTGTTACAAATTTGACCTTATGACGTCAAAGAATTTCCCATAATGCAATTATTGCATATAAATAAAAAAAACTACTATACCAATTGAATAAAAAATATTGCATTCAAATGACATTTTATACCAATTGAATAAAAACTATTGCATTTGAATGAAAATTATACCATTTGAATGAAAAATTATACCATTTGAATGAAAAATTATACCATTTGAATAAAAAATATTGCATTTAAATGAAAAAATATACCATTCAAATAAAAAAATATTGCATTTAAATGAGGAAATATACCAATTAAATAAGAAATATTGCATTTAAATGAAAAATATCAAATTTTTGCAACCAATACCATGCCATATAAAGACCCGTCTTAATTGCATTTAACTGATAAATTCAACAACACTTACCGTTATCTTGATGATATTTTTTCGTTAAATAATCAAAATTTTTCTAAATATACTGCCGAAATTTGCCTAAAGGAACTTACTTTAAATAAATCAAATATAAACGGTAATAACTGTCCTTTCCTAGATTTAGATTTCAGTTTTACAAGGGAAACTCTACACTAAAATTAACGACAAAAGGGGCTATTTTTTGTTCCCTATTGTTAATTTTCCTTTTTTGGACGGTGATGTTCCTTTGGCAACATCTTACGGTGTTTATATATCACAACTAGTTCGCTATGCCTGTGTCTGTTGTGACGTTTTGGATTTCAATGAACGTAATCTTTGTAATTACCGGTAAATTATTCAGTCAGGGATTTCGTTACCACAAATTAGTTAAAAACTTTACTAAATTCTTCCATAAATATAAAGATTTGGTTTTGAAGTTTGGTTGTACCTGTAGAAAACTTATTTCAAACGGGATAGCACATCCTAATTTTTACGGAGATGTTGTTTACCGAGCCCGGAAATTTAGATACGATTCGGGTAAACTTATCGATCCTTTAAATAAACCTATCCTAAAAGGTTATAAATTCAACACTTTAATTAGATCTTTGAATATTGTTTTTTGTTGGTATTAATATTGATTTTGTTATCAGTAAATTAAAATCAAACTAAATATTAATTTTATATACATATGCACATTCATGGTCTACAATCTGTCGATACTTGTATCAAGGCATTGCACAAGGTCATGTTTTCTCGGGCTATTAATGATGTCTTTACACTAAATCCATTGGATGTTAGATGTGTACTGATTGATATTTTAGTCTTAGATGCATGATTTTTTTTATTAGTTGTTATTGGCTTTGAACTAGCTGTCAGTAACTACGAGTACTCTCAGATCTATACTTAGTGTCTTTTTGTTGTGGGAATGTATAAGTACCCTGCCACGTCAACTCTGTTTTTTGTTAGATGTATTTCTATTTGTATCCATCTGATGAGTTAAGCCTTTTTCAACTGATTTTTATAGTTTGTTCATACGTTGTAATGTAACACCACTGTCCCAGGTTAGGGACATGTTTAACCCCGCCACATCATGTATGTGCCTGCCCCAAGTCGTGAGCCTGTAATTCAGAGGTTGTCGTTTATTTCTGTGTATCATATTTGTTTTTCGTTCATTATTTTATACATAAATTAGGCTGTCAGTTTTATCGTTTGAATTGTTTTACATTTGTCATTTCGGGTCTTTTTTTAGCTGACTATGCGGTATGGGTTTTGCTAATTGTTGAATGCCGTATGGTGACCTATAGTTGTTAATTTCTGTGGCATTTGGTCTCTTGTGGAGAGTTGTCTCATTGGCAATCATACCACATCTTATTTTTATAACGTCAACTCTTCATACAGTCTTCATTTACGACTAAGCGTCCAAACCATACACCAATATCTAAAAAGTTTTGCCAAGTAATAAATAAAAGTCGAAACTTAAAATTCGAACGGCTTAGAGAATGCATAAAGAAAAGTGGTGATAATAAAATGTATAATAACCCTCTCAATTTGTAAAATTTAGAATAGAAACGGGGAATGCGTCAAAGAGACAACCACCCCGACCAAAGAGCAGAAAATAGCCCAAGGCCACCAATGGGTCTTTAACACAGCGAGAAAATCCCGCACCCTGAGGCGGGCTTTAGCTGGCCCCTAAACAATAATGTATGCTAGTTCAGCTAATGGACGTCACAGTAAACTCCGAAACATATAAATGAACCAAAATTTAAAAAAAAACATACAAGACTAACATATTTTCAAAATTAGTACTAGCTGTTTGAAAATAAGCCAATCCATTGACAAATGTTCAGGAAAGAGGTTAACTTTTCAGAAGAATTTGGAGAGGCTAGAATAATCAGTACAAGCATTCTTTTATAATTAAATGCAATTTATATGGAGAATATTTTCGTTTTCGTACACGATTTTTTATTGAAATAAAGACATTTTGTATTACATTTGAAAATAAAGTTCTAACATGATTTATTTTTTGCAGTTGCTCCACTGAAAGCCTTGCTTACCCGAAAAATGTACGATGTAGAAGTCAGTCTGTTGAAAAAAGACAATGAATCCTTTATAAAAAAATCGAAAAACAGGATTGTAACGAGGACAAAATCTTATGATGTTCGAATGGGAAAATCTGCTGTTAGAAAACAGAAGCAACATTTAGTTATAAACCGAAGTAAATCTTTAGACATTAATGAAAATTCAAAATTTCATGCCATTGAAAGAGGAAGAGTCTCCTTAAAAAGGAGTGTTTTTTCTAACTTGTCCGCTACCTCACAGACTAGACGAAATGGTGTAATTAAAGCGTCCAATAGAATTGCCTCGAATCATGAAATGAGAGTGTCGTACAAAAACAAAAATACTGTATCAGACATAAATATTAAGCCAATAAACTCTGTTCAAAGATCATTACACGTGAGTGGAAGTATAAAAATGACTAACTCTAGCCAGAACAACTTGTTACGAACGAATGGTAGTGCAGGTAAAGTTTATCCAAATTCCCAAAACCGCGGAAGAAATACAGACATCTTAAATAGACTATATACTGACCAGGAATCTTGTGATGATATCACAAACTGTTTACCTGATGATGATAATAAAGGTATGCAGATTTTTCTAGGTTGAATAAACTTGAACTCTGACACAATTACGCGACTACCTTTGTAATAAACATTAAATTTGTAAAATTAAGGGGAAACATACTAAGTATACTAAAATACAAGGTACATTGAAAAAAATAATTCTTACTTCATGGTTTACTCTTGGATAAAGATCTCTTTAAACGACCCTCATTAGCATTTGAATGTCATTTTCCGGAATTTGTACAGCCACTTGAAATGAGAGTGGAAGGTTCCGCCAGTTCTACGATTAAGATTAAATTTCATATCATATTCATAACATCCTAGCATTGGAATTGTATGATCAAGTAATAATGACACCGTTTTCAATTACAGTTCTGATATCACTCTTCGATCTCACATAACACTTGGCTAACGCCTCGGCCTGATATGGGAGTATGAGAGTTCATCAATGTCATTGGTAGAATATCAAAGCAGAATTTCCTTAAGTTGTAAATTATATTATACGATAGAAATCATTGATAGTACTAATCTAGACTAATTTTGTTTCAGAAAACTATGTGCTTCGGGACCGCGTATACAGTATCGATACATGGATTCCAACGTTAACGGATATCAGCGACCAATGTCATCCAGTGTTTGGTGACTCTAAAATAACAGCGCATTGTGTCAAAGAATGTTCGTTCGGTGATCATTTAAAACATTTATTGAAAGTGAACGAAAGAGTCGCATATTGTGTAAGTATACACTTTTGTAGTTGACTGGATGACTTTCAAAGTGGTAATACAAGTGGGAGGTTAAGCTAGCTTTAAAACCAGTTTTATCCATAATTTTCTTCGGAAAATGCATGTACCAAGTCAGAAATGTGGCAGTTGTATTTCGCTTGTTCCGTTGATTGATAGTGTTTGATTTTGATAGAAAAACAAAGGATATGGGGTATCTATCCATCAATGACATAATATCAGTACATGCACAGCAAAAATCACACAACTAGCAAAAGAACAGCTATTATTGCTGTCAATTTTGTGGACTTCCCCTTTATTAATTGGCCTTGGAGTTCGGTATTTTTATAATACTTTTTATGCTATTATATCATGTCTATGCTTCCGACAAGATGAAGTCAGGAAGTAATTTATATGCAATTTTGAAGCAGATTTTCATTCAGATTTCACTATCACAGCAGAGCAGGTTCTATTAATTATTTAAAGGCATTTTCCTCTGCGACAAAGGACGAATGCCGCCAAACAGTAGAAAATATAACTAAAATGATAAAGATTATCCATTCAAAACCGTTTTCAGCTTTTCTATTTGTACGTCCGCATATGCGTAATTTTTCATATCCAGTATGCGCCTTTTCATGACTTTTCGTAAAAATTAAAAAGAATAAGCATACGATTTCCCGAAAATTTGTATATTTGTCAATAACTTATACTATGCACTAAATGTCTATAAGTTATAACAAGTGATAAGCAAATTTTGCAGGGACTTCAAAAGATTTGCCATTAACATCAAATTCCTTTAGTCTATATTATTCAGGTTGTCATACGGTCTATGTATGAAGTATTCCTGTGTATGTCATATGATCCATGTATGAAGTACTCCAGTATATAAAGGATATCATAATTATGCTCTATCATTTTTACGAACAATCTATTATGTTAAACAGGTGTTCTAAAGCAGTTATGCGGTATGGAGGATTCTAGTTAAACTAAATTGCATGAAACTTCTATATTGCATATTTTCGGTTAGTCAAGATTAGTATCTTGCGCTTTAATTGTATAACATATTTTTCAGTTTAAATTCGATTTTGTCCATGCGCTTAGAGGAAGAGGATATAAAGTACGAATATTTGACACTGGTGATTCAAGACATCGTAGTAAATACTACATTAACTATGATGGCGATTCCCTTTTATTGAAGTCCTCTGAATTTGACGTCAGGTAATACTACTATACACCTTCTAACTAATGATCCATTCTTTCACATATGTTTTACACTTTGACTCCTTCAAACTATTATTGGTTTTATTTGTTGAAATATCATCTTTTCTTAAAAAAGAGAGGTGAAAGATACCAAAGGGATAATCAAACTCATAAGTCGATAACGAACTGACAATACAATGGCAAAAATAGAAAAACGATCAAAAGACAAACACCAGTATACAAAACACAACATAGAAAACGAAAGACTTAGCAACACGAAAAAGGGTCCAAAAACAAAAAACATAGAACATCTCTCATAATTTTGACCAACCTAGCCTTAGCAGGACATTATGTGCATTTATATGGTCGCGTATTATATTCTGTTTGAGACAATAGTAGCGTAGCAGTCTCATGCTGTATATTATCATCATAACACATGTAAATGTTTCTTTTTTCAGGTTGCATAGAAATATTATCAAACTTTTTGGCACGAAAGAAGAGGTTGACATTTCAAGTAATGTCAAAACCTAATAACATGGCAAAACTGTGAATGTGAAACCAATGTTAGCTCAAAGTTACCATAGAGAAGTTCAAAACTTAAAGTTAAAAATTAATCAACACTTATAAAGTGTATGGTGCGCTTCTACATAATTGACAAGAGATTTCTCATAAACGAGTTTCTGTAACAGACAATATATGAATAAAATGTTATTTATGAAAAATAAAATTTGTGTAAATATCTTTGATCCTTTTTGTTTGTTTGTTAAAGCCAAATATTTTTTTCAATTTACTTGAATACTGGATTTGTTTTCTGCATATAGATAAACCAATCAAAGTCAAACCTTTCTAACACCCGTATTTTACTCCCTGCTGTACTAAAGTGGTTGTTTCGAGCTTTCCGTTATCTTTTAACATAGTATATTATAGGTGATGTATGTTTTTTCCACATTAAAACCTTTACAATGAAAACAGCATATCTTGATTAGTTTCTCAAATGATATCATTAATTATAATACTACGGATAACCCGAACTTTGAAGAAGTATCACACAACTTCTGCTTTATATCCTTCAAAGACTTCAACTATGACAAGCCTTTCATTTCAATCAGCAAGTTAATACGGTACTCTAACACAATGTGTTACCTTCAAGGAGAAACGATTTGCATCTACAAAACAACAGTTAGCAATGTCTTCTTTGTTATTTGAATAACAAAACTATCCAATTTGAATCAAAATGGTGTGTATACAAATTTGACATAACGAGTTGAAATCACTTTTGAAACATGAACAGGAAAGGGTTATATTCATTTGAAATCTCTCAATCCTTAAGTATTTCTAATTGAGTTATTTTGTATTGCTCCAATTAATATGTGAATTTTCGTTCTTATCAAACAAAACTATAAAGACTTTCATGAAAGATGTTTGAATATATCTGAAACTGTACTCTTAAACGTTCAGTTAAATGTAATATACAACATTTATTTACATTAAACAAGTCAATTTATAAAAGTAAGTTGAAGTATATATGTTTTAATATACGAGTTAGTTGACCGTTATGGAATAGCCGTTTCACAGATGATATCGGATATGTTCCTTATGTCGTAACTACAATACCCTTCCCTTTTCACAAATGTGACCTACCGAATTAGACTATTTACCGGATTTGTAATAACATAAGCAACACGACGGGTGCCACATGTGGAGCAGGATCTGCGTACCCTTCCGGAGCACCTGAGATCACCCCCAGTTTTTGGTGGGGTTCGTGTTGCTTAGTCTTTAGTTTTCTATGTTGTGTCATCTGTACTATTATTTGTCTGTTTGTCTTTTTATGTTTGGCCATGGCGTTGTCAGTTTGTTTTCGATCTATGAGTTTGACTGTCCCTCTGGTATCTTTCGTCCCTCTTTCAGTACTTACTTAAAAAATTCTGAAAGGTGTCCATTCCATATATTGGTAAAGTATGGTCATGTGTCTTTATTGGATTTATTGGGTTTTATTTATTTGACACAACTTCAAATTCGCTGATTATTATTAAGAAATGACAACTCTTATCAATTTATTCTTTTATGTATTATCATTTATTTTCTAATGTCTGTTTTATATAAATTCCAATAACGCTTCTTTATGATGATTTGATAAAACAATTGCAGCCAAAATATAATAAATATAATAGAGGAAATGTTTCCTTGGTGATTATATTCTGATTGATAATCTTTTATACACTGCAAAGGTCAATGGTTAAGATATTGCACGCTATATCTTGTATTTATATATTTAACGCAAAAAATAAAAAATAATCAAGGAAAAGAGAAAAAATTGTTCCAAGGTAGTTCTAGAACAACGAACTAAGTTTAAAGCTATTCAAAGATGAGGATTTATTGCTCTAATTAACATCTATTGCATGACAGTTTACAAAATTCTAACCGCCACCCCTCACACTGTCCATCATTCGCCCAAAATGGACACACTACATCTCTATCTTCACATTCCGTTGTACTAGTAGGTCCAAATGAAGTTTCGGAATTTATCTCATTATTGTCCTGACCACCAGTTTCTGGTGAAGTATTATCAATTACCGTGTTGGGTGTGGTAGGATTGACATTATCTCTACCTACTGTGACGTCAGATGAATCAATACCATTGGCATTTTGATTTGAGACAATTTCAGGGGAAGTAACACTAGCAGCTGGAACATTTGGAGTTACGCCGCTAGAGATACCATTTCTGTTGGAACATAATCCACTTCTACAGAATTGTCCTGTTTTACACTGGGAACAAGGACGTCCATTCCGAAGAAATGGATAACAAGGAGGGAGGCAAAAGTTAGCCCTGAAAGATATTAACAAGAGAAAAGTTCTTTTTTATTTTTTTTTAAATTAGCAATATATGTTCAATACGCAGACACAATGATTATCATTTATCATAATTAATTTTTTGGTGAGTAGATTAAATTTTGCCACTTAAACAAGTTACCCTCTAACATATTATTTTTCCGTATATGTAAAAAACCTGTTGTTCACTCTAGGTCACCAGGATTTTTTCGTCTACACACGTTGGGACTTATATTTATTGTTTTATCCCTATCCAAGGACTTTTTTTACAGGTTTTCCGTACTTTCCCAAAAACAATTATATACTAGCATTTGGTATAAAAGTTCGTCATTTGAAGTTATAGTTCATATTAGTGCTTTACTTCTGTGCAATGACTTCCATTTGAGTTATGGCGCTAGTATTCTTTTTAAATCTTCCATTTAAAAGTTTCAAGAAATGCTATGTTAGGGCTAGGTTGCAAAGAGTAACTACCGTTAAAAATTCCTGTGGATAGTCACTTTGATTGTTCATTCTAATTCATATACTCTCAGAAATGAATGTTGTCCAAGATAAACTTTTACTTAATGATGCGCGTTTTTCTCATGTGTATTTATTAAAAAAAAGAGGACCTCAGATATAAAAAAAAACCACGAAATAATGAACAATTAGCGTACTTTTTCTCTGACCAAATAAACTCATCATAGATACCAGGATTAAAATTTTGTACGCCAGACGTCTACATAAGAATTATTAGTGACGCTCGAATAAACTTTTATATACTTTTTTAAGGTTAGTAATTTTTTTTTATCTTTTGTCACTTTAACCGAAAAGTTGCGAAATCTTCAAAACAATTTTTGTTTCTGCTTATTAACGAAATGTAAACAGTGTGTTTTTTTATATACCAAATACGATAAAACAGGCACGACATGAGAAGTATGAAAATGTCAAGTCATACAACATCTTGATCCTTTAGAATGTAATCTAGGAAATTCGCTTTTAATCAACACAAAATAAATAAAATAGAATAAAGGGGCCATTTATCGAAACTGGTACAGTTTGTACTCCTCTGTAATTGTGTTTGTGTTTTCTATTACAATGACCAACAACAAAAGCTGTGAGTCTTGCTGATCTGAACAAACGTACTATGACAGATAATAGATTTGAACTAAAATATAACATAAAAACTTGAAAGGTTGACACACTACAAACTGACAGATTATTCGCCTCTATAATTAAGCTTTTGAAATCGCACTAATATTTAACTAGACTAAGTGTTTTATAGTGTGTGACTAGTAAATAATATTTATCTACATGCTCCTCAAACAGTTTGGAAAGCCACAGATATGAAGAAAAAAAAGGAGTTCTTTGATTCAATTACGAAACACTTGTCCTTAGATGATATCCTCGAAGTACAACTGTTCTCGTCCATTTGCATCGACCTAGTGGTAAGGTAATCAAAACAAAAACGTTTAAAACTTTCGAATATAAAAAGGTGCTACATCCAATTTCTCCTCCAGGGACTTTTTAATAAAGTATCTAAATATTTTTCTGAATTAACAGAATGACAGCTTTGTATGTGTGGTTCTATCTGAATATTCAATCAAATTTTAAACGCTCAAAGACTGCCAAAAAGAGCAATTTTGATAGATTTTGGTAAATTTTGAGTATTTATCACAGAAATTAAAATGAAGGACATTCTTAAACATAACCAAAATTCTACTGGAAGTAAACGAAATGTGTTTTGCCTTTCAGATATAAAATTTAGCTCATTTTGGTAATGATCTCCTTTAATAAAATTGAGAATGGAAATGGAGAATGTGTCAAAGAGACCACAACCCGACCATAGAGCAGACAACAGCCGAAGGCTACCAATGGGTCTTCAATGCAGCGAGAAACTCCCGCAACTGGAGGCGTCCTTCAGCTGGCCCCTAAACAAATATGTATACTAGTTCAGTGATAAAGGACGTCATACTAAACTCCAAATTATACACAAGAAACTAAAATTAAAAATGGTACAAGACAAACAAAGGCCATAGGCTCCTGACTTGGGACAGGCGCAAAAATGCGGCGGGGTTAAACATTTTTTTGAGATCTCAACCCTCCCCCTATGACTCTAGCCAATGCAGAAAAAACAAACGTACAACAGTACGCACAGTAAAAAAACTCAGTTTAAGAGAAGTCCGAGTCCGACGCCAGAATAAGAAACAAAAGAAAATAAACAAAATGACAACAATACATAAATAACAACAGCCTACTAGCAGTTACTGACATGCCAGCTCCAGACCTCAATTAAACTGATTGAAAGATTATGTCTTCATCATATGAATATCAGGCACAATCCCTCCTGTTAGGGGTTTAGTATTATATAATCATAAGATATATGAGAAGAACATAACCCGTGTCATGCCAACAACTGGTTTTAGAATAAATATGTTTAATTCCGATGCAAAGACCCTATAAGTGAATCAATATTAAAGCCAAAATATGCAATCTTTAATGACCTGATAACAGTATTGTAACTATATCCCATCTTAATAAGTCTGTTTAAATGTTTTGTTAGCTTTTGAGGTGAATACTGACATTTCGGTGCTTTGTAAAGAATATTACCATAAAAGATTGGATGTAAAATACCCGAACGTATAAGATGTCTGCATGTTGAGTTATATTTACGAATGATGTCCTTATACCGATGATAAAATTTAGTAAATGTTTTGACTAGTTTATGATATCGAAAACCCTAGTGTAATAATTTTTCAGTAATACATAAATTTCTCTCGCTAAAATCTAATACGTTGTTACATACACGAGCGAATCGTACAAGTTGAGATATATAAACACCATAAGATGCATAAAATTAAAATAAACTTGTAAAATTTGATTTTTTTTTTAAAAGAAATAAAATGTCTTCAAGAACAATGTTTAGGGGATGGAAACATTTTTATTTTATTGATATGGTACAACTTTACTGTGAATTTGTTTATTTACATTCTTTAATGTACAAATTTTAGTATGTTTTAACAAACTTATGGTTTTGACACGTGAGTAAAATAAATTCAGGGAATATTGGTCCATTCTCTTTGTATAAGACTAACCTTGGAGAATAAAAACACACAAAATGCCAGGCATTCCTGTAGACGTTACTTAACAAATCACAGATATACATTCCACATCCTATCTTGGTGGTATTAGCCCAAACTATCTGAAATTGGACAAATTAATATACAATCATGATCACGTAGGAATTCTTTCTGAAGTGGTTACCGCTTATATCCTTTACGGACAAAAGAGAGAAGATTAAGATATCAATTTGCAAATAAAATCATAAGTCGAAGAAAACCAGACAACACCATGACCAAAATATAAAAAGTCAAACAACAGTCTATAAACACTATACAGAAAACTATAGGCTAAGCAACACTAACTCACGACAAGTACAAATCCAGTAAAAGTCGCATTCGGTGATGTCACAATCGAGTAAAAGAGGGTGAGAATAGGATATGATAAGTGGAACAGATCCATGGTTATTTGTAACTCAACACAAAATAGACATGTATTCCATAACGGTCAACCAAACCACTATCATATTACAATGTTAAGTGGCAATACATTCCATGTTAGCATCTAGCTATTCAATTAATACTATTATTCGTTGAAAAAAAATTCTGTTTTCGTTTTAATTGCAATTGATTTTATGATATATTACTATAATTTATTATATTTGGTTATTATCTACCTGTGTGTAATGACATGAGGAACCACAGTTATTCTGGTCATTGTAAAAGTAATCGTTTATCTCATCGTACATGTCCTTCATAACAGTCTCTATTTGTTCTTCTATTGGGTACTGATTTGTCATAAATGCAAGATTTTCACCAGGTCTTTCCAACAGGGATCCGGTTGCCGGTCTGTGCTCAAAGCGGCATCCTCTTGCCCAAACAAATGCTTCACGACTAAGAGCATTATCCCAAGCCTAACAATGTTAATGTATTATACATTTGTTAGTCTCTGCTTTTCGGTGATTTTCATTGACTTATATATAATAAAAGTTGTTCAAAGATACATTTGTTACCAAGACAGTATATTGTGTAAGGGCCAAAGTAAAGATTTTAGTCTGTTGGAATCAAATTAGGTGTCAAGTTTGTTTTGCGAGGGAAAATACATGCCGTATGCCACGAAATTTGATGCTCGTTATATAAACCATATTTTTTTCTCAATTAAATCATTAACATCAGTATCTGTATGAATTTCATTAATTCAAATGGTGATCAGAACTAAACCTATACATACACATTCGCTCTATACTCAAATATAAATTGGTATTGTGTCACTTACGGGGATGCAATTAAGAAAGGGATGTTGGTTGCAGAGAGGTAAAGACATTCATTAAAACATAAATTTCTGTTAATTGGACTGTCACGTGCATTCAATTGAAATTTTGAAGTTGAAATAAAGTAAAGTTGAGTTACATTTGATTTAAGAATGATTTTTTTCCATATCTTGTTGTGCGATTTGAACCTGAAATTTTACTGCTGGAAGCTGAGTCATTCTACCGCTGGGCCACAATGGTAATAGTATTGTCGATGATTTAGAGACAGTTTAATTTACTTCAAACGTTAGCGTCGTGTTCATTTTACCATTGTCAACGTCATCTTTTGTTAACAATGTTCTATTGTCATGTAATACGTTATTATATTGAGTTCAGATTACAAAACAAACGAAATAGACGTTGTTTACTGCGTCTCCATACATTGAGCTTACCGATTCGTCACAAGTATCGACATTAAAGTATTTAATTCTCCGGAACAAATATAGAGAGAACAGACTTTAGAAAGGACATTAGCTGCATTTCCCTTAGAAACACAGATAGATATATATATTAATTGTAAATGATTAATTTAGAGAAAATACAGAGGTGGAGGTTAGTCTATAGTTAGGGTGGTTGACATATAATTGTTCTTAATGAAATATGTTTTCAACATAACCACAAGTAAGAACTTAAGATACGATGTGTTGTTACAATTATTTCAACTTTGCTAAGAATATTCAAGAAATTTTGAGAAATTCTAGCTCTTTTTTAAAGAAACTCTTTAAGAAATGTGCAAAACATTGGGGTGTTTTTCATTAAGCCTGATAAACTACAAATCCAATATTTTACTTAGGCACATTAATTTAAAATTATAATTTTGATCATCCTGTTGCGAAACACACTGCACTGATACCAAAATTTTCATATATTTTTCAAAACCGGCAGTATAAATGACAAATTTTCTGAGTTAATATTCTAATATAAATGTTAAAAAAACTGTTTTTACAGACGCTATAGACAAATAAAACTTCAAGCAGTATATGATAGATTTGAAGCACATAGACCTACACTGCTGATTTTTAGGGTAATGATTTGAGTCCTTAATCATGTCTGCAGTTCCAAAAATGTCAAATTTACAGCATTTTACGTACAATAGTTGTGTTCAAACTTAGAGTACGGATAGAACAAGAAAATGTTTATCAAATTAGCATAAAACAAATACAAACAAAATCATAAATGATACAAATTCGGTCGTATTCGGCTTACATGACACTGTATTTATAAATAGAATGTTCATGCAAATGCAGTTGGAGAGAGACCCAAGATATGACAAACTCTCTATAAGGTCCCTCAAAACCCAACTGATTTAGTAGTTCCTTTTTGTGTCTTTATCAGTCTTTTAAGTTATTGATTAAAAAAGGAAGACAAAATTAAAGGAGAAAAGAAATAAATATGCATCAACAGCGCAAGTTAATACCAAATAATTTCAACATATCACAAAATGGCTTTCAATGACCAAGTTCAATCTAGACAAAAGGTGAAATGATGCCAAGAGGACAATCCAAATCCATAAGTCGACAAAAGATAGAAATCAAGTTGTCTAAAAGAAATAAACCAAGCAACAGTCCACAAAGAACTACACAGAAACGTAAAGATCGAGATATACGAGCCCACCATTAAAATCCGGAAATGAATCCAGGCAGGAGCTCCAGAAGGGTCAGCAGTTCATACTTTGTCATGTTACTCCTCTCTAAACACGTGAATGATAAATAAAAGGTGAAAAGGCAATAAGCATTAGGGGATGGGAAAAATCACTTGTTTTACTCTAAGACGTTAAAAAATTTATTATTGCATATTCAATGTGCGCAATGAAAATAGTACTAAAGATTTGTTTTTTTTTAATTTCCACTGTCAGAATAATATTAACAACAAACAAATTAAAAATTTGAAATTTGGCTGATTATTTGTCATGGCATTCATTCAACAATATTCAACAATATAAACAAAAAAAAACAACCAACATGAACAAACTGGCCAACAAATTAAAACAATTAAACACTGAAGGGAAAACCAACAGTGAATGCAAAACAATTTCTAACTTCTGGACAGATCCATAACAGCTCAATGAACAATATTTGAATAAATCACTGACAATTGAATAAAGTTGATGATGACATCCAACGAACTTTCCATATTGAACTGAATGCCTTGACGATAGACATTTTGTGTTCCTTTATTACTGCAAATTCCTTGAATTTCAGTTTACATTGCATCTGCCGATGAACGTTGAAACTTCTGACACTTTTGATGATACATGACAATCTAATTGGAACATTCAATACATTTGGATATGTTCACCATGCAATCTGAAAAATAAACTGAAACAGCAGCAATTTTGTTTATTAAAGGGAGGGAGGGTGGGTCGTATTATCTTGTTGATTAATTGTCATGGAATGAAAATTGAGCGGGAACACGTGTTTATATATGACTAAAGTACTCGAGGCGCTTCAAAGCATATTTTTTGAAGCGCCTCGAGGACTTTAGTCATATATAAACACGTGTTTCCGCTCATATTTCATTTAGATATATGGTTATGTAAAGATTAAAATGGAAAACCGTAAATAATGGACTGTACATTTAAAAACACAATAAACAAATAAATGTATTTTCGATGCGATAAATCAATTTAATTATTAGATCATTAAATTTATTATTGCATACTTGTGCGCAATGGATATACTACTACAGATTTGTTTTCTTTCCTTTCCACCGTCAGAATAATATAAAAAACAAACAAATTAAAAAATTTGAAATTTGGCTGATTATTTGGTATGGCATTCATTCAACAATATAAACCAAAAACCAACCAACATCAACACACTGGCCAACAAGTTAAAACTTGATGAAATTTGGTCACTGAAGGGAAAACCAACATTGAATGCAAAACAATTTCTAGCTTCTGGACAGATTCATAACAGGTCAATGAACAATATTTGAATAAAATCACTGCCAAAATTGGTATTTCAGTGAACTCTCAATCAAATGCCAATCCGCCATGACAATTTAATAAGCAGCATAGATTAAACGAAAATATAATCAACTAGTTATTCATTTGAACATACAACATACATCAAATATAAACAAACAACATCATGAATGCATCGGATAAACAGAATTATTTGGTACACAATAAATTTGTTCTAAAGCAGTTTGAAATGAATCCAAAAATATATCATTGCCAATAAACGACAAATGGACTCCATCGTGACTAAATAAAGATTGATGTTTGTCTTCAAAATCAGAATGAATTATAGTGTAACCCCCAGTTTTATTTAAATGTGATTTAACTCCCCTATTTATACGTTTCCTGGTTACATCCATTGCTTGTAAATCTTTTGAATATCTCCATTTCAACCTTGGCAAAATACTTGAAAAAATGATTTTACTACCATTTACCATACGTCCAACTATATCTAGCATAAATTAAATGTCAAATAAAAGTTAAGCATTGTTAAGAAGTCCAATATCATTGCAACCACAGGGAAGCAAAGCAGCAAAGTAAACCCCAACAATGTATCAATTTCTCCATTATTGGTACAACATTATATACTGGTATACCGGACATTTCAGCCCACATCAACTTGTAGCCTAACTTTTGCAAGCCCAAATCATTTCCCAAATGTCTCATTTGACTATGTGATGATGCTTCGGTAATCAAGGAGGATCCAATAATCCAAACCCCAAAAAGGCCTGAAAACAATTTAATTTCTTTAATTAACCAAAGGACTTAGTCTAATATACGATTTAAAAAAATTAGAATTCCATATACCCTATGATTGTATTTCTTCATCCGTTTTGCCTTCAAGGCTGCAGTGGTTGCAGCCCTATTCGAAATGAATGAGTATTAAACTCCTCAGGATTCAAACTAAGAAAATTTAAAGCAGACCTTAAAACAGCTGAAAAGTGAAAACGAGTCAATTTACTTTGATTAAGATGACAAAATAGTTGGCCTTGACAATCTGGACGTAAATGTAGGTAATTTTTTAATGTTTTGACAACACAAATTTCGTCATCATTATCATTTAAAGACAATATTAAAGTTGTTGAACAACCAATTTGATCCGTCTTTGAAGACACAATTGTAATAAAAACGTTAGAATTAATATCAAATTTAATATCTGAAATTTTTATAACATGATTTTAAGCATTTTTGTTAACATATGTGATTTCTCCAATTCTCATAAATCCAAAAAAGGCTAAAGCAAGTGCTGCCCTGAACAGTTTTGTCTCATAAATTGACTGACAAACATGGTGAAGAATCGATATAAGCCGTTTATATACATCAACAGTAATAGGTTTTCTTGAATCAACTCTTATACCCAAATGCTGCATACCTTTAACAGTTTTCCAAAATGAATGATTTGTTTTAATCCTTTCAAACATTCATTTTCAACTTATGATTAATTCCTGATAGATATGTTTTGCAGTGGTGTAGAAACAACAATTTTTTGAAAGATAGGCAACGTAAATAATTATATGATCAACAGGAGGTGGCCAAGTTTCATCTATTTGAAAACTGGTCCGAAATTTACTAAATAAATAGATTGCATTTTCATACACATTACTCGTATTTGAAGAAACAGAGTGCTGTAAAAGTTTATTCACTTCGTCTTTAAAAAGTTCCAGAACCACTGGAATTGGATGTGGCAAATCGTTGGCAAGTGGTGCAAGACGTTGAAATTTCAGAAACGTTGCCAAGATAATGCATCAGCAATTGCATTGTCCTAAGACAAAATGTGAACAGATTTAAACTGAAAATTACCAATTAGTGAACAGTAAACATTTAATCTTAAAACTGACATAACTCGTTCAGATTTGCTTGACATTTTGTTTAAAATATTCACTACTGCAAGATTATCAATGTAAAAAAGTAGTTTTTCATGTAAAGTTAATCAAACCACAAAAATATTGAAAGTGCTATTGGAATGATGTCACCATAATAAAGTGAAACGGTATTGAAACTTTGCCCATGGTCGAATACAAACGTCAAATAAACGCTCTTCCTGCAGGTAGAGCCTTTGTGCAGAAGGCTAATGAACCACAAATTGAGTGCAATTCTTTTAACATTACTTTTTTCATGGCCGATGATTTAAAAATTCTGTCTAAATGTTCTTGAACCTTTTTATGTAGAATTCTAACAAGCATATTAACAATATCAATTGTAAGACCCAGATATTCAATCAGTGAAGTTGGACCTTCAGTTTATTTATTTGCAAGTTGGACTCCAATATGATGGCAAATTTAATCGTACTTTAACATCAGTTATTCACAATCATCAGAATCTGATTTGCCACCAAATAAAAACATCTTCTAAATAGTAGTCTATATTATTTGAACCAGACTTACCGGAAGTAACTTAAATGCTGACTTAATATTCAAGTTTGCTAATTTAGCACCTTTTCCAAGTTTTTTTTTAACCATATTAACAGCATTATCAAATGAAGAATATTTATCAGAGGTAAACCTATCATCAATGAAGTCATTAACACTGCTCAATGGTGGATATGATAAATTGGTAATCAAATGAAGTCCCCCAGTTTTTTAGGAACTAATCCAATAGGAGAACATCTTAGACTAGATGTTGGTCTATTACAAAAAGGACATGCTATTCTTTTTAATGATCTTTCAGATTCAATCTTACATTTAGCTCCAACAGGATTTGACAAAACAGATTTTAAATTCTTTTATTCAAATGGAGTTCTTGGTCCATGATAATTCAAACCAAATTTAAAACCATTAAACAAAATTTGTTTATCCTGTTCATTAGATTTTTTTTTTAAATAACTCTAATTGTTCAATATCAATTGGTGAATGTCCCATCTTCCAAATATCATATTTATCGTTTGACAATTCTAAAAGAAAAGTTAATTTCAATTCATTTGATTAAATGTAGGCACAGAATACCTTGTGTTAAATGGTGGCCTTTTTCTATTTTGTTGAAAAAATGAAGGCCTGTTTTGTTGAAACTGGTTAGACATTTAAGGTCTATTTTGGTTAAATATTGGTGGCCTCAATGATCCATTATGAAAACCTTGGTTACTTTGTTACCTATCAAATCTAACACATGATATGGCTGGGTGTTGTTATGAACAATTCATACAGTTATGTCTATAAAAACACTGAGATTTCTGACAAAATCCTTAAAAGTTATAATCATAACAAGGTTTTTGTAAGTAAGCCTGACAGACTACAGGATAATGCATGCCTTGCGATCCCTTTGCAATGAATTTCAACCAAGGAAAGCCATCAATCTCAGACCAAGACTTGGAGTGATTTAGTGATACACGTTATCTAAATTGTCTATCATACTGATAAACTCTGTCAAATGATGCATCTGATATAGCATCTCTTATAATTGACATGTTTGTAAACAAGTCTTGTGCTAAGCTAGCATGCTTTTGAAGAAGTATTTTAGAAATTTTTTTTGGGAAATGACAAGCATTCCATTTTCAACAGTAACACTTTGTTTCTTGTCATAATTGCTGTAATATTGACTATTTTGTTTAGGTAGAGTACCAAAATCAACATATTCGAAATTCGAAAATTTCTCTTTTATTTGCTGAGAAACAATGATATCAATTTCATTTGAGCATGGCATCAATAAAGGACCAGTATTATCTAAAGTATTACCCGATCCAGCCTGAACTGCAGTAGTTTTTAGTTGAATATTTGGCTCCACAGGTTGATCTGCTTGTTGACGGTCGAGTGCAGCACGCCTTCTATTTCCTCGTCTGCCCCGGTTAACCACTTGTGCAACTTCTTCAGGGTCAGATTCCTCTTCTGGTGCAGGTGCTTCATGATGAGTAGGTTGTTTAACACCTACATTGTCTATCCTGGGCCTTAATCTCCGGCGAATATAATTTCTTCTCCTAGGCATTTTATAAAATGAAATCATTATAAATATAATGTTTATAACTACATGTATATAAAGATTTTTTAATTTATGAAACAGATTACATTGATGCTTAGGCTGCATATAAATTAATTCGTAAATTAAACAACTGTTCCATACTTCAAATATATACTACTATAAATGTGAATAATGTACGCCTCTAATGACAGCTATATGTGTATAAAAACACGCAACAAATTGACAGGAACTTATTATATTTAACTAAATGACATTACATTTGTAATAATCGGGCGTTCCGTAACTTGATAACAGGTATAAGGTGGCACGGTAGAATTTACATTCCGGAAGTTAGGTTGCTCTTTAGTGTACTCTATCTGAACAGTGTGATTTCTACTGAAGATACTTTCCAAAAAATAAGGGAGGAATCAGGTGTAGAAAAATTATGAAATAATTTTACATACAGATTAAAATGAATTTTTGAGAATTTTTGAGAATTTTGTATTCACTGCATGATAAAAGACCTAAAAGCACTAGTGGCCTTAGGTTTATAAAGAAAGCAAAATAAGTAAACGGTCATCATACATATTCTAATTAATTTCTGAATATAATAAAGAAAGTACTTCAATTAACTGTGTTTGTAGAATTTTGGGCAGTGTAAGAAAGTGGTGAAAATTGTAAAAAGGATATCATTATCCCTATGAGCCAGGAAATAATACCGTGCCACCTATCATATTAGTGTCAATTTATTAAATCAAATTTCGGTAAAGTACGTAAAATAGAATAATGTAACTAAGCGTATAATCACAAGCAAGCCTACACATGCATTCCATTGCTAATTAAATGAAAATATTTATTGCTACATTGATATAGTAGAAACAAAAACTTACCACAAAAATACCTTGTTTAAGAGCTGTGAATTAAATGCAACAACCAGAAGTAAACAAATTCAAACGGTAGTAAATAAGCATACAATAAATGTTATATTAAAGTGACATAACAATTCATCTATTTAATAATGAACGTGAAAAAAAAAATAATTATACAACCACGTGCAAACACATGTTAAATTTAAAATTTACCTGTTTTACTTCAATGTCACAGATTTTCAACTCACTGGTAATAAGTTTGCTCTTTAAGTGTAAAACAAATTACTATAGTGAATTGAATTTAAATGCATAAAAGGAAAAATATTTAAAGTATATTGGAAAAACTAAAATCAACTTATCTTATTTATGCTCTGGTCCTCCCCTTGAACTATCTTGTTGAAAAAATGTCGTGAAATGAAAATTGTGCGGGAACACGTGTTTATATATGACCAAAGTCCTCGAGTCGATTAAAATGGCAAACCGTAAATAATGGACTGTTCATTTAAAACACAATAACAAATAAATGTATTTTCACTGCAGTAAATCAATTTAGTTATTAGATCATTAAACTTTATTATCACAAAAGAGGCTAAAGATACCAAAGGGACATTCAAACTCATGAATCGAAAATAAACTGACATCGCCATGGCAAAAAATGAAAAGGACAAACAAACAACAGTACACAAAACAACATAGAAAACAATAAACTGGGCAACACGAACGCCAACAAAAACTGGTGCTCCGGAAGGGTAAGCAGATTCTGCAGTTGTGGCACCAATCGTGTTGCTCATGTAGACAAACCCGGTGATATGTCTAATTCGGTAGGTCACATTGGCAACTTTCAGTGAGTAAAAAAAACGTTTTATGGAATTCGTATTTGAAGTACATTCGTTGGTCTATATTCGATAATCGAGAGAAAACTACATGTATATTGTGATTAAAGTTTAACTGACCATAACATCATTGTAGTTATATTTACAAACCAGTTCTTGCATATTTGAACTCTGTTGAATCCTTCTATATCTATTATGAATATCTAGAATCAATTTGATATATGGCCCCACTGGTACTTCCTGAGATATTATTGGCGTTAGCAACATCGGTAAGAATAGCCAAGACATCATTAACTTCCTGAAAGAAGAAGTTTTTGTCATTTCAATGAGCAAATCAGATAAACTGAATCATATGTTTTTATTATGTATAATTGATCTTTGTCTTTTCATTGCGTTCTCTATTTGTTGTATTATCTTGGGTTTTTTGAAATCTTGGTCTTGTTTTGCTCTGTCTTTTCTATGAGTTGTGATTGTCTTGATTTGTCCTGACATTTCTTTACGTTCTTATGTTCTTGTTTTGTCCTCTCTTTTCTGTTTCTTTCTTTGCCGAATAAAAAAATCAGTTCATAATCAGGCAAGGACATGAAATATTTTCTATAAAAATATGACTGTTCGGTTTACTATGGATAAACTTTAGACGAGTTTTGTAACGGAAAAGAAACATTGTTGTTAATATTTATAGAAATGTGGATTGTATGTATCCATTTAAAAATTCTTAAGTAAAAAAGTAGAACATAAAACATAACTATGTTTCCTGATCAAAAAAGTAATAATTTGTATAATTTGACGAGAAAAAATTTTAAAAAAAATTTTCAATTTTGAAATTAAAATTTTGAAATTATAAAGAAATAAAAAAATTCTGACACTTACTGATTGTATTTCCAAAAAATATATCTTTCCTGTTTTGTTTTGTTTTTAATTTTGATAAACACTAATTGAATATTTCAAATAATTCTTTTATCTTAATTCATGTTTTGTTAATTGAAATTTATAAATAATATGGGCTTTAAGTTTGATGATAATGATGTTTATACTTACTCCATTCCGTTGCAGCAACAAAGAAAGACTGATCATTGCAGATTTTGCTTTATACTTTCAAAAGAAACGAACGAAGCCATCTGCGTATTAACTTTTCTATTATTTTCCATTGTCGAGTCATTGTTTAATCGTTCAGTTTATGATGATTGTCTATATATTGCTGTGAGTGGCATAAAATTACAGCGACATGATTTTTAACCAATATAGAGACAAAAATGTAAGAAGCGGCTGTTTTACTTGATAACATTTGTATGTTAGGTGATACTTAGTACGTTGACACTGACCAGTAAGCAGCAAAGCAATTTGAAATTCATTCAAATAAGCTTAAGTAGGGATTCTCGACGCGAAAGTACATATTCGATGTCATTAGACGAAAGCTGAACTCGACGATCTATACGACAATCCTTGATTACTCTTTTTCGGGATTGAATTACTTTTTTTTTTAAGAGTAATTATATATATCTAATTTTTTGTATAATAATCATATTTCGATTTCAAATTACAATTTATTCGGTATATTTAAAACACATTTTCACAAATATTTCATTAAAATATATATAATTAAGTTATTAAAGGCAATATTTGATATCGGGATTCAATAGAAAAGCGTTGGTTCGTAACAAAAGATACCATAAGTTTAGGGGGAATTAACAGTTTGCAGTTTTCTATCTCAATTTTAAAAACATTTTCAATCTTACACACTTCCTATTTTGCTTTATTTGTATTAAGTTATTATGATTTTGCACATAACTATCTCAATCTAATTCATCTTAATCAGTAGAACAACAAATATGAACTTTACTCTATAATATCGCTACAATAGATGTCAGGAACTAAAGTGCAAACAAAACGATACTGTATCAAAGAAAGCAAGCTTAAAGCACCTAAACAATACCCCCATCGATAACGCTGATTTTGAAGTGACGGACAAGATATATTTCTTCAAAATATACTAATTCAAAATACAGTGTAACGACAGATACAAATTAAGTGTTACTCGTGTGGTAATTAATGGGCGGTTTAATGTTAAGAATAGCTTAATCCCAAAACGTATGCGTCTGTCTGACATGAGAACCCTCGTTAGTGGTTGTCTAGCTATATCTTTAAGGTTTTGTCATTAGGACACTTTACTGTTGAAAGCAGATCTGAGGTAGACTATATTTATTTTGATGTGTTTCAGTATTGGTATGATTTGTAAGATACATTTTAGTCTGTAAATTCCCATTTCATAAAATTATATCCTGGCTAAAACTAAAATCAATATTGCATAATATCTCGTGCAAAATTGACCTTATTAGGCTCTCGGGGTTTTGAATGCTCTCAAAAGTTTAATGTACTTGTAAGGTTGTATGTATTAAATATTTGGGTTCTAGTGTACGCGATGAAGGTTATTCGGGAGCCACGTGTTGTTTGTGCTGAAATCATACACATTTTACGAGGTTGTTTACTGCTCATTTCAAACCTTTCAAGTAGAAAATAATAGTCGTCCTTAAAGTGTTACTTATTTTCATTGATTTGAGATTCGAAAATGATGAATACCGACAAAATATTTTTTAAGGTGATGTCTTTGATACAAATAAATATATTTTGATGAAAAATTTACCAAATCACTTGAAATTGGCAAATTGTCTTCCAACATAAAAAATAACATTTTGATTTAGTCATGTATGGCTTGATGTGAAATTGTAAATTATATGTTTTATGTTTATAATTAGACATGTTTTTTTCAAATTGCTGTAGGTTTCATTGCTTTCCTTTTTGACCTTGTGAGTAAAACAGCTTTATTAGATGACTATACCGCGTTACATTTCAATGGTAAAGATTCCAGATAAACTCATTCAACAAATGCCAATTCGACCTTTTCATGTTAGTCACCATATTTTAAAAAAAATGAACCTTTGAACAATAAATCAATAAACTCATCATAGATACATACAAGGATTAAAATTGTGTACGCCAGACGGACGTTTCTTCTACAAAAGTTTCATCAGTGACGCTCGAATCAAAAAGTTAATACGGCCAAATAAAGTAATTCAAGAAGCTGATGAGCATTGAGGGCCCAAGACTCAACCTAAATATAAAAATAAATCAGTCTCTAATTTATCAATTCAGAATATATATATATATATATATATATATAAGTCTGAAAATTACACCCAACAGTGTTAGAATTAGACTTTTATGCTGACAAATTTTTGTCCCTCAACGGGATTCGAACTCACACCTTTGATACACTACAGCACCAATCGCTTAGCCTCATGTCCAGCGCTCTTTATATATATGTTTATTATCCTCCTCAAGGTGAGTATGATATACAGGAATATAGTTACAATACATAATATATAATACAAAGCTGCCATGTATTATTAAGATTATAAATTTACAAATCATCAAGAAACTAAGGTTTCAACTCACTCAGGCAAACTTGACCTACGATGGATATTGCTATTATATTTAGGTCATTTTTTTTTGTCACCTGTTTCGATTCTAATACAGCATTGCCTTTCAAATATTCGGCTTTGAGCGTTCCTGATGAAGGTAAATGTTCAGATAATTCAATTGATGTCTATTTAGAGTTTTCAATTATGACTATCAAATAAACTGTCATATTCCTTACATAACCTTTAAATAAACTTTATGCATGAGAGAAACTGCCCGCTTCTGATTTTTCAAGAAGGAAAGATTTGTCACAGTTACAAGATAGCAGAGTTAGTGTCAAATGTGTATCTTCCGTATCATGTAGCGTTGCGCAGAATCCAATGCGTCCAATATTAATCAGATCTATCCAAAATAAGTCTCTTGTTGACGATACACTACACCACTGTACTAAAATGAATTGCATTGCCATAGAAAAATCCACAAGTTTCAGATGATGTCTTAGATACAAATAAATATATGTTGATGCAAAATTTACAAAATCATTTTAAAGTGACAAAATTGTATCAAAATTGTCTTCAGCATAACAAAAGCACTGAATAACATTACAATTTAGTCATGTATGGGTAAATGTGAAATTGTTAATACAATCTTACATGTAAATCATTAGACTGTTTAATATTCAAATTGCTGTAGGCTTCATTACATTTTTATTTGTGAGTAAAGCAGTTACAGGAGATGACTAAACCGCGTTGCATTTCTATGGAAAAGAGTAAAAATCGACCCGTTAAACAAATCGTAGTATGAGTGTTGTAATGATGTATTTCACATTTTTCTAAATGTTGGGAATTGAAGATGAAGTTTAAAAGCGCGATATCATATATATTTGACTGAGATATAGAAAGTTATGAAAAAAATTGAATTTATCGGCATGAAGAGTAACTCCTTGTTCGGTTGGTGTTTTTTTATTAGACAAACATCTTAAATAAATAAAGCCTCCCCTTTTTGAAATAAAACTCTAAACGATAAGCAATATTGTTTAAGAAATCAATCCCTATATTTCTATTGGAGATAGAGAATGTTTTATTATGTAATATTCGCAATTCGGGATTGCTTGATGTGCTTAGAATAACTCAAAGATTGAGATCAAACCATGCAAACAATTTAAGCATATAATACTAAGATAATTTTGATAACAAATATTTTACGGCGAAAGTACCTAAAATGTTGGAAATACAACACTATCATTTTTTTCTCTAAACTTATGGTGTCCAACTAGATGAATAAGTTATTATAATCCAATGGGAGTATGAAGATATAACAGTATAGTACCGACAAAAAAACCGTAGAGTGTAGAAATCGCGTATTATAGTTCTAAATTGTATATGGAGATAGGCAATTGCCCTGGATATCTAGTTTATAGCTATCTCCATTTTTATCAAAAGTGAACATATCACACTATAATACTCTTACGACGAAATGACGATTCAACCTTTTTCATTTTAGTTACTTTATGTTTATAAAAATGAACCTTTGAAACGTAAATCAACATAAGACACAACCTTGATATAAAAATAAATCTGTCTCTCTTATTTATCTATTCGGAACATACAAAGACGAGTGACTAACTGTGATAAATATTGTTAATTGCTATAAATTAGTAAAAATTTGCCGATAATAATGATCCAGTAAACAAATGAAACCTACAATAAAACAAAGACCTTTGATTTTGATGCATGAAATAATGATCTGATAATTAAAACATAACCCGCTATAAAAAGATGGGTAATATCAAACCATCAGCAAGTGTTCAAAGGCAAGCAAACACCAAGTAAGTTTTTAATTCTTTTTTTAACACATTTTGTAACGACCCGGTTCAGTCTTAAACGTGATGCATGTTTAATACAATGTTGGATTGTCAGTCAACATGCATTTTGTACATTGGAATTGTTTTGACTATCGTAAAATTATATAAAAAAAATGTATAATCAAAAATACCGAATTCCAAGGTAAATTAAAAAAGGGAGAAGTCCTTTAAACTTAACAAAACAACTATCATATTCCTGACTTGATACAAGATTGTAAATGAGACAATCAAATTCACAAACATTCCAAATATGGTGATACTAATAGTATTGCGAGGCATTTCAGGATCTTCTCCTTTGCCGTTTAACTTCATTCACAAAAACTTTCAACCAACTAACTATCTTTTTAAGTGGTGATAAGACATAACCATCACGATTAACCCGATGATAATACATATTTTAGGAGAAGCCCTTCGGCCTTCCCTTTTTTATTTGATCGTCTACCTATGGGGAAGCTAATTTTTGGCATGAATCAATAACGTTCTGTTAACTGGTTATTGTGTAGCCTGTTAAACTACTGTTTGATTTGGAAAATGGTACAAATTAATCCCATACTGGAAGTCTGAAACTGACAATATTACTACTGTAATGAAGGATCCATACATCTAAAAAACAAATAACGTTATTACTGAATTTTCCCGGTTTTTTTAATTTAGTTATTGAAGTGTAATGCACAGATTGCAATGTCAAACCATCCTATTGTTTTTTTTTTCTCTTTCATTGTCTTACAGTGGCTGGCGATATATCCGTCAATTCTATTTATCGCTTCCATTTAGCGTGAACATAAACTTAATCGCCAATAACCATTGATATGTTCAAATTGTCGTTACCAAAATGCCGTCTACTTTTCCTCCATTGTGACATCGCCGAATGAACCTCATCTAGTGCAGTGCATCTGTTGCTGATAATGTTATTAATCCTCGACACACCAGTTAGTTGCATCTTCTGGATATTTTCACTTTGTACGCAGCATTAATTTGCTCATCCTATTTTGACAACATAACGGAACTATAAACAACTGTCATACAAGTGGGAGATTTATCTAGCTATAAATAAAGGCAACAGTAGTATACCGCTGTTCGAAACTCATAAATCGATAAAAACATTAAAATGTAACACACACAAAAACGAACTATAATATAACAATGGCCATTTTCCTGACTTGGTACAGGAAAATGGTGGGTTGAACCTGGTTTTGTGGCATGCCAAACCTCCCGCTTTAATGGCAACGTCAAACACAACACCAAAACGACAACATCACATGACAGGACCACAATACAAATAAATGGGAGAACATATAGGACAAAGAAACACACGAATAATAGCTAACAAAAGGTACTAGTCTTAAAATTAAATACGCCAGACGTGCGTCTCGTCCTCACAAGACCATCCAGTAACGCTCAGATGAAAAAAGCTTGAAAGCCAAAACAAGTACAAAGCCGAAGAGCACCGAGGACCAAAACTTCCAAAAAGTTGCGCCTAACACGGCCAGGGTTTTCTGGTATAAAATCAGGTTTAACCCACCATTTCTTTGGAAAATTCCTGTACTAAGTCAGAAATATGACGATTGTTTTCAATTTGTTCTGTTGGTTGATATATATAGTCTAACGTTTGATTTTGTCAGATTTTATGGACTTTCCCCTTTTTGAATTTACCTTAGAGTTCGGTATTTTTGTTAATACTTTTTTGCATGGATATCATAATATTCAAAATTCTGTGCAAAAAAATATTTCTTTTTAAAAGACATGAAGAATTTTCAAGCTGATCATCTATGATATCAAAATAATTGAAATTAATTTTTTTTAAAAGAGTATGAAAAAGAAATCTTTTAATTAGTTTAGTGTCTGTTCGTAGCAAGAATACATACAAAAAACATATACAAACACAATATAAGTTATCTTTCGTATGGTAGATAGATATATGACTTAGATATATTGCAAAGCGAACCTCTACCCATACACACACAATTTTGTGATGATGATTGTTAAAGAAATCAATGATTCAAATGTTTAATTGGTAATGATTTACAGTAGGTGTTCAATATATATTTTTTAATGGCTGCAGTGGGGAAAACGCAGTGAAAGTTAAAAAAAATGAAGGAATATATAACATAAAGTCTCAAGTTAGTTTACATATGCATCCATCATTATTCCTGAGACCCTCAATAATAGTTGTTTTGAAAAGCTCCTTTGACGATCAAAGAGACCACAACCCATACATATGGATTTGTTCTGGAAGTATTTTAAGTTACTAGTTAATGAATTGTAAATACATTATCAGTACCAATTTTACTGCACCAGAGGCGCATTTCGACAAGTAATGTCTCTTCAGTGATGCTCGAGGCCAAAATATTTGAAAATACAAAAATGAATTCAGACATGAAAGAGATGATAAAACAAAAAAAAGAAAAAAAAAGTCAAAAGTAACTGTTGTTTGACTAAAAGATATACTTTTCTCTAGGTAAAGCCATTGTTAAGGAACTTGCAGATATGTCATTACTATAATGGTCTTCGCTGGTTGACAATGCTTTCTCGGGTTATTGGTATGTTCTTTCATCCGCTCAGTCATTTGTTATTTATACTGTAGTATAATACATGATAACTTTTCGAACAAGACCTCTCACATTCCTTTTAACAACTTTGTCTACAAATATTCATGTATTTGACCAGCAGAGGTTCTAAATAAAAGTGACATACCATTTGACCTTCAGATAGAGATAATGATTTCGTATTTTATTACACAGTATTTTGGTGTTTATGTTCTTTATGGAGTTTTCGCGGTGTTGATGACATATATTTATCTCTGTTAGAATTCAAAATTTTTCTCGGCTCGGCGATTATATAAAGGCAACAGTAGTATACCGCTGTTCAAAATATACTATATGATATACTGTTTTGCATGTGTCTATTGTTGAAGACCGTATAGACGTCTATCTGCCTTATTGTTGTTGTTGAGTAACTGTTCACCCTTTATCCTTTCTAATTTAATTCTGTGTTTTCTTGGGTTTTCTAGAGTTAAAATGTCATATCTGTATTTAAGACAACATGTATATTTCATTCCTATTTTCAACAGTAGAATTGGACAAGTGAACACTTGGACGCCATGTGAAAATAGTTGGGTTCTCAAAAAAAACTATAGGCACGTAAGTGCAGAAAAGAACAACTTCTTAAAAAAAATATTTTTCAAGAGTATTTGTTATCACAACTATAACATCTCTTTAGATGTAATTTGTTTTTTAAATGCGTATGTGTGTTAACATTAAATTCTAATTTTGTATTGCTTTCGGTTTATCCCTTTACTTATCAGTTACAGAATGTTGCCGTTGTGGTTCATCTGTTTTGTTGCCATGTCAGCTGGTGAACTTCTAGATACCGAGAAGTACAAACAGTTATTGTTAGATGAACATTCTACCTACAGAAGAAAACAGGGAGCTTCTAACATGAACAAGCTGGTAAAATTCTAATTAACAACATCCAACATTTTAAGCGATTTTATAAACGCTAAGTGGCAAATCTTGCAATAACATTTTAATTGACATGTTTGTTAAAATAAATAAAATTCAATGGCATCTAAAATCAGATCCAAAAACAAATATCTATATCTTTTGAAAAATGGCTTCGCTTCTGTTGGAGTTTATGCGATTCCCTCAGTTTTCGTTTTTTACCTTGATTTTTTTTATCTTATTAGTGGATTTATGTTCTACTGACATCCTTCTATCGAAATTGTTTCGCCATTAGTACGGAAAAGTGGTAGACAAAAGTAGAAGTATACTAATTCTAAATCAATAGTTTGTCATGCTCGAAAATGCTTAAAGTAAGCTCAAAGTACAAAAATTTCTGGTATAGAAATGATAACTTTCTTAAACTCTGGTTTTTATAGCAAATTCTTTGCAAATTTTCCTAAAGACTGCATAATTGACATAAATTTACCCTTAATTAATGACAGCGCTGCAAAATCATGTCAAATTTGAAGAGATATTGTTAAAACATTACCTACCGTTTTATTATCATCTTTTCAAAAACAAAATTCAGAAAATGGAAACATGGTTTGGTGTTTGGAACTTTTATGTTTTATAATAGCAATTAATAATTTCTTTTATTACAAGGTATGGGACGAACAGCTAGAACAGGAGGCAGGTGATTGGATAAAATCATGTAACTTTGATCATCAGCATAAAGGTCGCGGAGAGAACTTAGCTTTTGCTACCGGAGACGATGCCGAAAAGATGGCTAAAGACGCCATGAAAGGGTGGTATGATGAACTTAACACGTACAGCTACTCAGGGAAAGCTTGTTTATCTAGCTGTCATTATACGCAGGTAACTAACATAAAATCGTTTCGAAAAAAGTTTGAAATGTTTCCCTGGAACTCAACCTACATACCTTACCATTACGAACCCAGGTGGCTGATACAATTTTAAGTTATGTCCTGTTCTTAAGAGGGTGTCGGAATTACAAGGGGTTTGTGTTTGAATGTTGTAGATTTTATTCAGTTTTCAAAATGAGTGAAAGGAGATACGGTTGTAGAAATAATTATTGAGACATCCACCTTACTACTCAACAAATAAAAAACATTACTTGAGATCAACATATGGTTAAAATCATTCAAAGTATATAAAGGAAGTGAATAAATTAAACAACGACTTATTGAATATAGTTCATCAGTTAATGTTGACGGACGTTCTTATAATTGTGTTTTTATGATTTTTTTCGGCAGTATTAAACCAACACATTGGCTTGCTTCCTATAATAGCGAGCTCATTTTGATCAACTTTTTTTAATCTGTATGTAACCTTTACAAAAAACGATTAAGAAGTTGTTTTGCTCGTGTAAAAAAAGGTTTAAAACCACCACATGTTGTGCATTAACCTAGTCGTCAACCAATCGGGACAATGTGTTGTTTATTATTGTTTGTCTTCGTACGTTTATTTTCACGGAAGGTTCGATTGTTGATGACTGATGTGGTGCTGTCCTATGTTATCCTTTTTATGTGTCACATTCGTAGTTGTATTTCTATTCATTTGGTAGCTTCCGTGTCGTTTTTCAGTCATTATTTATAAAGTCCAACAACTGAAGGTTCGAATCAACGCAACACAAAAAATCGTACCTAAATGAAATAGTGTTGCACCAACAACAAACAAAAGTTTCAAGACATCAACAAACATATTTTGTTTAAATTTTATCCATTTTTAGTACTATATTTGTACGTACATGCTTCAATAGTATTTTTGTATTTTTTCATACCATATTTATTATGTATTACACTGTCTTTAAGTTTATTTATCAAACTACATATGTGATATACAGTTCAAAGTTTAGAATAACATCTATAAAAAAAAACTGTTTGTACTAAAAACGACCGTACTAAAACTATGAAATAGATATTTGTACAAAATATGAGTAGATATATATCATCTGACCGTTAGTAAAGTTTTGTTTCAATGTATACTGTTGTCAAAAAAAAGGTACATCAATCTCACAAGGTGATTCTTCAAGGATCTGTATATCTGTTATTCTCTCTTTGTAAACAAAAATCCATTTAGATTCTACTACAGTAGATTTGTACTAATGCAACGACTTTATCTTTAGGTAGTCTGGGCCGAAACAAGGAAGGTTGGATGTGCTATGAATAAATGCGGTTATTTATCATTTTCTGGACGTATGATAAAGGATGCATTGTACTTGGCTTGTTTCTACGATCCAGCGTAAGGTTTACATTTTATAGCTTTTATGTTGTGTATTTGGCATGTTTATTCATAAGCCTTTCTGTATATCCTTCCTCAACATTTCCTTGAAAAATGGAAACGTTGATTGAAACTTTAACAAAATATTCTTAATGGTATGAAATTGCATTTCTCTATTTTTATCATTACCTGTGATTGCTAAACTATCCAAACACAAAACAAGCACTTGATTGTTTAGTGTTATCAAGTATGCTGGGCGTTTAATTTGTATCAAGACCTTTGCGAGACAAACAATTAATTTTGAGGTTGTCAAGCATAATAGAATTGCACCGAAATTTCAACCATTTTCCCAAAGTTAATGGCATTCTTACTGCTTAGTTATAGTTTTATGCTGATAAGATTTTGTATTATATTTCTTGCTTGGAAAGGATCCTCAGAGTTTTTTTTCCACAAAGACTCTTGTCCTGGTAAGCGAACCTCACAAAGCATATCAGAGGATTCGTTGACTTTTCAAAGTTTCTGTGGAAATAAATTAATAATAGTACGTTTTTCTATATGTATTTGAATGTTTCTGGAAAAGTCTCTTATGTTAATTCAGAGAATCAGTTAATTGCATTGATCAAGCAGAAAAGACTATGAAATGAAAACTGGTTTGCTATAAATACAAGACACCAAATTGACTTTCAAAGAAAGCCACCCTTACAACTTCGTATATTTTTTTTTAAAGCAAAATCTTAATTCCTACAATCCACGACAGTACAAACATCTCTTCTTTCTCACAAGGTTCAATTTATTTGTTTAATATGTGTTGCCAGAATTTTCAACGATAACATTCATAAAAAAAATGGAAATTATTGGACAATGAGCGTCTTTTTGTATATAAGTGGTATAAAAATATATTTTAATTTATGTTTTAGGGGTAATGATATGTCTGAGTATCCATACTTAAAAGGAAAACCATGCTCTCAATGTCTAGAAGGACAGACATGTGACGATGGTCTTTGCACAGGTATTCACTGGTTTCAACATCATGAAAAACTTCCTGAACCATTATTTCTTTTATAGCACGTTTTAAAATATCATTGAAAGTTTACTTCTAAATTATAGATCAGTACGTTTGATTGTATGTTTCGTCTTCTATTCAAAAGGTATGATTGAACAAATATCTAGTTCCTGTCATAGTATGACAGATGTTCGACTTAGTTTGATTTCACGTTGATCCCTTCCTAAAATTAAGCTGATTCTCTACTGACTTATACTTTGTTTGTTGAGCGTAGCAATAAATACAAGCAAATTTTATTTCAGTTTGAATCGAATTCTTAAAGTTCAACGGATTGATAAAATTTATTTTAAATAACAGAAATTTTGAAAAAGTAGTAGTAAACCTAATGCAAATTTATCAATTGGGATAGGCGTTTAATGTTGAAGTAACAGGAATTTTCAGATAAAGAAACATTGAGATAACGAGTCAACTGTAGAAGAGTCAACAAATACAAGCAGTAAAAATTCGTTGAATCTTACCATTTGACCTAGTGACTTTAACCAGACACTAACTATTTTATTAATATCAGTGAACTTTCAATAGTATATTCATACGATTAAACTATTCACATTTGTGATCTTCAAGTCATATTTAGGCGTTAAAGAATATAGTCAACATCACAGCAACCTATTTCTAATTATATTTAAGGCTGTTTTAAAAAAATATTTGTGTGCAATTACACATTCAAAATATGTTGGGTTTTTTTTTTTACCTGTTTGGTATTTGTGAGAGAGGGATATGGTACAAACATAGAATATACTAATTATATTATCAATATTTTAAAGATACTGATTTTACTCTATTGAACAATAACAGCCATAAAACTAGATCAGGAAACGGTATCTTTGGGGACTTTTTATAGTTCAACAATTTACTTATTAGACGAACATGGTAATTATGGTAAAAATAATATAATAATATCTTGATTTGTTTCATATTTATATTTCGCTTGTTTTACAGGGAAAGGTAGGAAAGTATGTGAAGACAAAGATGATAAGTGTGAATACTGGGAATCCATTAAAGAATGCAACAAAAACCAAAAATGGATGGAGAAGACATGTAGAAAGTCTTGCCACTTCTGCGAAGGTAATCGTTTTATTCTATATATGCATATTATACATATATGACATTGTTTTATTAACATTTTAGGCCTATATATAATAAATGTACTTGCCGAAATATTTATCATTACGATTTTATTTCATTTTATTCGTACATATTTACTTTTTATCAGTATCGTTGCACAAATCTGAAGACTTGTATATTTCCTGCTTGTGTGGAATCTTCAATTTTAGACGATTCGTTACCTATTGAATTTTCGTGTCGGTAGTTTTCTTGAGATATATATGTTAATCAAGCATGAAAATCCGTATTTAGAGCTGCAAAATTGAATACTAAACCTTTTTAATGATACACTTTTAATTCTTGAGTAAAATTAACATTCGGTAATGGTAAATTTAGGCAAAATGAAAATAACACTTCGTCAATTTTATGCGCACAGTAGTTTAATAATTTCAAATCCCATAAATAATTGCATGAACTCCAAAAGGGGCTTCGCTGGGTTTGTCGAAAGTAGGCGTCTCCTGCTTTGCTAAATACAGCTAATGTAATTTATTTCTGTGGTAGAAAATTTTTAGTATTTCGAACAATTTAAAGTTTTGTAAACAGTTAATTTATAAATAATAATTATGACAATCCACATTCAGTTAAAATGTCACAATCGTGAATAGAACACAATTGGTAAAATAATAAATAAGACCACTATTTTGTTATGTTCAGATCAAGGATTACGAAAACAATGTCGCTAATGAGTTTAGACACATACATATTATAACGGTTAACCAATTCGTGATGGTGACCGTAAAACTTATTTCATCATAACTCTGTTTGGGCAGTTTCTGTGTAAGGATCACACCCCTTCGAATTAAGTCTGTATGGTGGAACATTCACAAGCGTAACATATCAATCAAGATATGTAAACGCCAGTATCGAGAACGAAAGATTAAGAAGCAGACCTTCCAGTTTCGGTAATATCCTTAATCTCAAGTTCACCAGGATATATGAGATGCAAACATTCACTGAAATGTGGGTTATTGAGTGACAGGACATCATCAATAAATCTGAGATTAAAGAACATTGCCAGGTGTTCTTTTTCTTTAAATAGCTTCCTATGTATTTTACTTAATTGATAACAAATACAAGTCTTCGATCTTTTAATTGAGCATTGGGAATAGTAGCGTAAAGCGTAGACAAATCAGACACATCTAACAGTGTCTCAACAATGTATCAACAAATTATAACTTATTTACTGCTATCTCTGTCATAGTTTCAATATTAAAATTTTTCTGCTCCTTGAGTTTCATCATGGTATAAATGAAATGTTCAGAAATTATTGCATGCATTTATTGTTGCGATTTTTTAACAATGGACAAAAGATCGATATTAGTTATTGCGATTTCAGGAAAATCTGCATACAGACATATGCATCGAATTCAGAATGCGAGTTCTTATTATTGCCCAGTCGCATCATTCGCATTAATAAAAACCTCGCAATAATTTCTGAATTTACAGTATCTCACTCCTAGAAAACATGTCTTAATGTCAAAATCCTGAAATATTTCTTACATTTTTTCAGATGACGATATTCAGACAGCAGGTAAGAAGTGAATTATTACTTATTTTAGGATACCATCTACTTTGGTTTTCAATTTATTATAATATTGCAAATCCCTCTAGGGTTCTTTCGAAAAGAAGGGTAGTGTATAGGGACATTCAAAACAAGGACCAGCAACTTCATTGTTAAAGGAAAAAAGCAAGAAAAACAGTAGCATTTTTTTCTGATATAAAAAACCGCCATATTTCTTTTTTATGGTTCAAACACACTGGTTTGCATCAAATTGCATTTTTAAAATTGTTATATTATTTAATTTTTAAATACTAATATCGTTGAATAGACATCTTTAAAATGTTAGTTATCCGAGATACTTAAAAAAAAATGAAGACAACCCTTTAAATTTCATGCGCCCGAAGCGCTTTACTCGATTTACCTTCACCAGGAGCGCTAAAAACCAAATATTTGAAAGCAAATGCTGTAGAAGAAGCGAATCAGTTGAAGAGCTATATGACCAAGAAAGCATTGAATATAATAGCCAAATCCATCTGAGGTTAACATTGCCACTCTTGGCAGCTAATGTAAAACTGAAGAATGCACTTCTATTTCCTTGACACTAGGATATTTTCCTTTATGATGTGTGAGGTTTCCACATGAACATATACCGCTGATCCTTCCTCTCATACGAACATCCGTTTTCTTAACTAATTATTGAAGTAAACAATAATTGCTTGTTTAAAATTTCAATCCAGTTCTCATTAGATTGGAGGGTATTAAGTTAAATATAGATAGGATAAAAGCATAAAAGGAAACTCATGTGCAGGGCATGAATAAAACTGTGTTTGTAACTACCTACCCTTAGATTTAATTTAATGTAGATGCTATAATACATTTACAAGGTTATAGAGCAAACCATATTATAATTCAAAGCTTGAATGAGAGCAATTACATATTCATATGTTTCGTTGCAACTGTTCATGTATATCATGGTTACCTTGTATATATTTTTTTCAGGACCAGCATGCGAGGATAAAGCTGGAGACACAAAATGCGCTGGATGGAAATTCTCCTGTGAGAGCAATGCAGCTTACATGAAGAAAAATTGTAGAAAGACGTGTGGACATTGTTAGGAAATATACAGCAAATTGCCTGAAATTTATACGTAGAGTGTTACTGACGACTGCCAAATATAATTGAATAAAGCATTGCAATATAAGTGACTTTTTCTTCAATTTCCAATGAACGAGATGTACTTCTATAAAAAAAAAGGAACAAAATACCAAGGGTGCTATCGAAAACCATAGGTAAAAGCAATAGAGGACAAAACCATGGCCAAAAGAAATAGGAAGAAAAACTAACAGCACTACACTAAAAAATAAACAAATCCGCAACGCAAACTCCGTAAATAATCTATGAGTTTAAAATCGGATACTCTGGAAGGGTGAAAAACATATGCATGGAAATTTCTTTATTCGAATTCAAAGGTATATATTCCTAAATACAGGATTTTCAATAAAAAAAAAGGTTTTAGAAGAGAAAATACGAACAATTCTGCAACAGTCTCCGAAAAAAATAGACGTATAAAGAAATACAATCAACAGCGAAGAAAACATGGTCTAGATAGCCAAAATAACACACTCACACACACACAACCACATGTAGATATGACATAAGACAACCACTGTATAGGTTCCTGACTTTGCACAAGCCAATAAATATGTGACATGTAATAACCGTTTTTTTGTACTAAATGACTTGACATGAAAAATTGTAATATAAATGTTATAGTTAATCCTATAGTTAGAAAGCAAATGATTATATTGGTGTTGTATAATCACTGTGTTTGATATTTTGGCGAATACTCATCAATTCGCTGATTCATAATTTGAAGCACTACTAAAATATTTCTTTTGTTATTCTACTTTGAATTTTTGAACAGTTTGATCTGGGCATTTACAAGACGTGTCTCCCTGTACTGTTTATGACGATACTGTATAAAATCTTGAACAGTAACCGATATAGCAGTGTATGACAGCATGATTTCATATAAACAGGTTTTAAAAGTAATTTTGGCTTTCTTTCTGTAACTGTGATAGTGTTTATCATAGTATTCGAAATTATAAGCCTGGTATCTTTGATGAGTTTTTACAACCACTTGCGACCGCGGGTACCACCAGCACAGTAGTCAGCACTTAAGTGTTGAAATGATATAGCATTGATACATTCATTTTCTGTAAATATACTCTTTATCAAATGCTGAATTAGTCGAATTATTAAAGTTTTTTTACCTTCATGCATAGGTGTGGATTCGCATGGCAGTTCATGCATGCAAAGCAGGAGACGCTTACCATTTCGACGCACCTGGTCTCGCTCCTTTTTGGAGTTTGTGCGATGCCAGCAGTTTTCATTTGATACCAAATTATAAGCTTGCCTGTTATACTTGATGAGTTTTTGTCTTTCCTTTTTTATCATGAAGTTAGACTTTTGATTCTTAATGGCCCTTTGATATAGTCTAACTTACATCTGACATCATCAACTGGATACTACCTTAGACTTTGCTAGAAAAAAAAAACCAATTGTTTATTGATATTTTATCTTGTGTTCACCAGTTTTCAATGTTTTTGTCCCAATCAATTCATTTTACAAAAATTGCATGTGTTTCTGCAATTGTCTACCATAAACGTTTCTGATATCTTACAATAACTTTGATATTTAGCACAAAACTCTGTTTCAAGTTTCTGTAAAAACTGTCAATGAAAGATGAATATATTATAAATTTCAAAAATTACAACAAAAAAGTTTGGATAAACAAATAAAACTATAGTAATTAGCGATTGAAAAAGTAAATATAAACCTGTCGCACATGCTGGAGTATTTCAATTCGGTGGAAAACCCATGCTAAACTGGGGCGTTTGTTTGACTGTGCGTGATGTATAAATACGCAGACACGTCCGGTCAGAATTAATACGTTAAATCTGACGCCACTGAGTGCCACGCTCTCTGCATTTTAAAGGACCTTGCGACAACTCATTGAGAGTCCCTAAGTGGCCGATTGAAAGACAAAACTTCTGTCCATATCAAACAGATATTCGCTCTTCTGTGGCAGTTGATATTCCCATCGTGACTTCAACTCAGTCGACCCCTCTGCAGAAACAAACTTTTTTATTTATTGTGTTTTTGTTCCAGTCCTGATTACGCATTAAAGTTAAAATTAAAAAAAATCAACAAATCAAGCAATACTTATGATAGTTCGAAGTTAGTCTTTCATAAAGTAATAACGTTTTCACATATTCAGTGTCCCAGCACATTTCTTGAATCTGAACTGTCTATGAACAATGACATAAATATAAAATCAATGACACAATGGATGGCTGTGGAGATCGTTTCTAAGTAATAATCAATTTATAAACTCACCATAGAAATGTTAGCATCTGTCGAACAGTATAACATCTTCTAAGCAACCAGAGTTATTAACAACATTTGACTTCTATAAATTAAGCTGATTCAGTAATAAGCATTTCGTGCAATACATTACCTTTACTAGCTGTACATAGTCCGTCATCACACCCTTCATTTGCCAGACATTTAGAACATTGAGTACCTTTCAGATATGGGTATTCTGACAGATAATTGCCCCTGCAACAATATTGATATCAGGTACTCAATTTTAAATCATTTTAAACAATAGTATATGCAAAAATATAATATAAATCAAAGTACTGAAGTACTGAACATTGGATGACCGCAAGTTTGGTGGATGGTCACAAGCAATTGTCTCAAAAAAAAAAATCACATCTCTATACCTGAAAGTTAGGTTAAAGTACATAGATATATTTTTTCTGAGACAAGTTCCTGTGTGGATGATTTGCTGTAAAGAAGGCGAGACATTTCAGCATTCATATTTTTCAGCTTTTGTTGCAAAACGTTCTCGAGATATTCTTCCACATGCCTTTACACAAATTTTCGGTATCCATGATTTGTTATTGATATATATATTTCTCACGACAAAAAATTTTCATACATTTATCTATGTTCTTAAAAATTATTTTCATGAATATTTATTGAAGAAATTAATATATAACAAGCGATAAGGAATGTTATTTTGCACTTGATAATATCCGCGTAATTATACGAAAAACGTTCGGTTATCAGTCAAACGGCAAGGAAATTTCTGCGGCAACATAACACAGGTATGACCTCTCAAGGTCACATCCGATGTAAACATAAATCGCAACAACACCGGCTAGAAAGAGCTTAACAAAAGGAAAACGCAAAATAAGTTGGTTTTCAGAACCTGTATCGCCCCAAGATCTTCTTAATTAGACATTGTTATTGGCCCTAATAATATTTTGATCTTAAATGAAGTTTTTGCAGTGCTAGGGTAGTTCGTTTAGGAGTTGCTTAGACTTGGTGCCATTTCAGAGTTCATATATGATATGGACACTGTCTATCGTTGGAGTTCTTGTTTCGTCCTCTAGCTAGTTGTATTATTCTGTATTTGATTTATTGTGTTGCTACATTAATTGCTGTCTTATTGTCAATAACCGCATATTCATCATCTTTTATTCGTGCAAAGCTTTTTTCTTAAACATCAATAACTCTGACATAAATGGGATCGTAGAAACAGCATAGGAACATCACGAAGTTACATTTGTTCAAAGAACATCCTTTCTTTCTTGTTTCGGCCCAAACCATCTGAAACATTCAGAAATGGTTATGATAATATGTGAAAAATAAGTGTATGTTTATGCATATAGATTTGTGGTCAAATCTGTTGAACGTTTTATAACGGATACTAGTATTGGACTATTTACCGCAGTAATATGTAATATAACGCGGGTTCATATCCCAAAAGGAAATTCCTATCTGTGGTTGTTAATTTCGAGGATTCACGTAGGGAACCGATGTAATAATATCCACAGAATATAAGTTCTTTCGAACCTTGCATAGTTTTACTTCACATATGTCGCTAAGAATAGGGAATGCCGGAAGTGCTTCAAATGAATTTCTAATTATCTAATTTGGTATTTAAAACAGCTGAGAGAAACATGGTTACGCTTGTGAAAATTTGTCGCTGGATTTTAGGATGCCTAATTATTGTGTTAGCCAGGATTATACGAACGTTAGTATATCTGTAAAAGATAAATCACACACAAAGAACTAATGAAACTGAATAATATTTTATACAGTTTATAAATTTACAAATGTAAAAATTATAGTATAAGAAAATGCTTTAATATTTTTAGTCTTCAGTTTTCTATGTTGCTTTTTGTAGATTGTTGTTTGTCTTTCGGTCGTTTTTCTTTTACCTTTTTTTTTTGCCATGCCGAGGTCAGTTTGTCTTCGACTTATCGGTTTGAATGTCATTTGGTATCTTCCGCCTCTCCTGTAAGAACTATTGTCTTAAAATAAACTTATTCGTTATGCCCGTGTGTGTAGTGATGTCATAGATTTTAACGAACGTAATCAATGTATCACTGGTAAATTATTAAGTCAGGGATTTCGTTACCATAAATTACTTAAATCATTTACTTAATTCTTTCATAGATACAAAGATTTGATTAGTAAATTTGGCTGTACCTGTAGAAAACTTATTAAAAACGGTATTTCACATCCTAAATTTTACGGTAATATTGTACTAAAAGCGCGGAAATCACTATGTGATCCGTGTAAACTTATCGAACCTTTAAACAAACTTATTAGTAAAGATTATCTTATGAATGTTGTAATAAGATCTTTGAATATTGTTTTCATTGGCACTAACATCGATTTTGTCATCAACAAATTAAAACATAACTAAATTTGTATTATTTTCGAAAGTTTTGGGGGGATGTATAAAAAACACATCCACTTTAAATTCTATTTAGACATTGTTTTATATATATATAACATCATACATATTTATTATAAGGTTAAATACTAACTATCCTACTGCCTGTCGTTACTTTTATTTTGGCATTGCACAAGTCATGTCTTCTTTGACTGTCCATGGCGTTAAAACAATAAATCCCTGCCTGGGATGTGTTTTAATTGATTTTAGTCTCTGATGCATGATTTTGATTATTAATTGTTTTTGGCTTTTAACTAGCTTTCAGTAACTGCGAGTACTCTCAAATCGTACTTTCGTGTTAATTTGACCTGTTGACACAATTTGTAATGCATTTATATTATTCAATGTTTACTTATTTTGCGTTATATCTCGTCTTACTATTTTTAATATGTACCACCTTTGATAAGTATTTGGTATAACGATAAATTTTCACTTCTGTACTCGTACTATGAACAACAAATTTATCTTGTAAAAATGTTTCTGTACTCCTAACAACAAAATTATTCTATTTAAATTTACCTGTGTACGTAGAACGGTTTCCGATCGCAATATTCAGTATGTTACACTTATACAAATATATAATCGTGACAGTGTATGGCTATCAGCTAATACTTGGAACGTAGTACCGGGAACCAGGATATTGTGTACGTTACTTTATTTAACGCCATTTTGTCCTAGGTTAAAGTTGACTTTTTGACATTGATACATCTTTTTTATTTATATTGTGTCATAGATCAAACTTATTCGTTCAGTGTATAGTTACTTGTTTTTGTGTATATCTTTTTGATCGAGTTAAGCCATTTCAATTGATATTTTATTGTGTGTCTTTTTATGTTATAATGTTACACCACTGTTTCAGGTTAGGGTGAAGGTTGGCACCTGTTAAACGTTTAAATCCGCTGCACCTGTCATAATTCAGGAGACTGTTGTTCAGTGGTTGTCGTTTATTGGTGTGTTTCATAAGTGTTTCTGGTTTCTCGTTTTTTATATAGATTAGACCGTTGATTTTCCTATTTGAATTATTTTACACTAGTCATTTTATGGTCCTTTATTGCTTGCTGTTCGGTGTGAGCCAAGGCTCCGTGTTGAAGGCCGTACTTTGACCTATAATTGTTTACTTTTTACACATTGTGACTTGGATGGATAGTTGTCTCATTGGCACTCATACCACATCTTCTTATTTATAATTATACATATTTTGTTTAAAAATCTCAGATTTAGGGAAATTGGATTACTCATATATTTAGAATAAAAAATAGAGGAATTGGTTTACTTTTATTTTTATATCTATTACCGTTTTCACACTATGAAATCTGATAGTTAACCCAATTCAATTTTCCCGATTCACACTTTATGAAATCCTACTTTTGGGTTGGTCCCTTCAACAAAAATTGATACGTATATATGCGCCATATGTCTTTTTTATGTACGAATTTATAGTGTACGTTCTGTATGTGCATTTTGTCATTCCACTGACCGATATTAAAAGGTGTGAGGTTTTAGTTCTTATAAAAACAACACGTATATAGATGCGTGTCTAGTGTTGAATGCTGCATCTTTATTTCTATATGTCATTTTGTTCTTTTATGTCGTTGGGTTGCACCCTAATTCTTTTTTTATTTATATTTCATCTTTATGTATTCTTTTTTTACTCGCGCTCTCTCTCTCTCTCTCTCTCTCTGAATGAGTATTGGATTATTTACATACTTGTGTATAATAACAACTGGAAGGCAAACATGATATCCCAGTGTAATTGTATTCATTGATCTCGTCATACCATGATTTCAACATATCAGAAATCCCCTCTTCATAATTGTCTCCCACAAAAAATCCTTTATTTTCACCGCGACCTCCGCCTTCGTGTCCCCAAATACAGACTTTTGTCCAGTTATGAGCTTCATTTTTCAGTTGATCATCCCATTCCTATATTATATATTTCATTAATGGTCATTATATGGACTGACTATTTAATGATATATCAAAGGTTAAGCTACTTTCGTATCAGATTTTTTTTAACGTGATTAAAATTGCAATTACTTCGACCCAGCTGGACATTCAGTTCGACGTAATTTTCAGATTGAAAACAAAGGAAACAATGTTAAAACATCGCTTGAGGTGGATTTAACACCAAAAAATCGTCTGATATTCAGTCAAACGTTAAGTCCTTTTAACAGTACCATAAACTCATCATAGATACCAGTCTTAAAATCAGATTCATGCAATGATATAATTCTAATAGTCAGAATGTTATGAGCTTAATTTCTAAACAGAGTGTCATATACAATTAAATGAATCGAAAACTATGGAACGCCACAGCTGTCTTATGTGGAACTCTGATATTACTTTATGTTGTTTTATTATTACTTGATGATATTTTGTCTTTACTTAATATGGTTTTGACATTACGTAATGATGTTTTGATATAACTCAATATGGAATAGTCATTACTTAATGATATTTCGATATTACACGATATGGTTTCGTATTGACTTGATATAGTTTTGTCATTACTCAATATGGTTTTGTCATTACTCGATGTGGTTTCACCATTATTTAATGTGGTTGTGTCATTAGTCAATGTGGTTTTAACATTACTTGATGTGAATGTGACTTAAAGTTATGTAGTTGTTTCATTACATGATGTGGTTTTGTTATTTCGTAATGATGATTTGCCTATTCTTTATATGGTTTTAACATTACGCAATGATGTTTCAAAATTTGACGATTTTACACTACATGATGTGTTTGTTTCATTATTTGATGTGGTCCTGTCATTCTTTGATGTGGTTATCCCATTACTTGATGAGGTAAAACCACGTGACCAATTCGGAAAAAAATATGTTCTATTTTAAACAGATTTCAATATATCGTTTGTTTAAGGTGCTTTGGATGGGTATCGCTAATCCATTGAGTTAAAGTTCAAATTAAAGTTCGAGTGGTTGTTCAGAGTTATTTGATATGAAAAAGGGGAACGGCAGACAATAATAAGAAAAAAAGTATTAAAAAGTTTACAGTATTTCGGACATAATTGGGATATCCCCAAACCACTTGGTCCTGTTGTTTTTGTCCTAAGTTCTCAAACGGAAGCAGTATTTTTGTAATAAATTTGTAAAATATTCCACGGAACCATGTGTCTCGCCTGATATTGCTGCTGTAAGTGTAAAAGCGTCATGTTGATCGACTGTACATTTATCTATACATTTATCGGTAAAAACAAAATTAAAAAAAAAATGTTTTTCTGTAGATGCTTTTTCTTGAAATTGAGGAATAACTCCTATACAAGTTTTAAAACACTTCATTGAGGTTTACAAATTTATCATGTCAAAACAGTTTAATTCGGTTTTTATTAACTAAAACAAAACTGTATGGTTTTCAACAATGAGCAAAACCCATACCCTATAGTAAGCTATAAAAGGTCCCGAAATGAAAAATGTAAAAAACTAGAAACCTAACGATCTATAGATACATAGATACTTTATTCTCTAAAAACTAAATACAAGTTTACAGAGAAACATACAATATAAATACAGATACAATAGTCGAGGTAAACAAATACAGTATGATATTCTAAAAGTACAAAATTATGATGGCATACATGTTTAGTAACATGTATAATGAAAGGTTAAACTCAATAGAAATAAAAAAAAATGGAGATGGAGACGCCGACGCCACTATCGACGACGAAATATAGGTTTGTTGTGTCTCACTGCCGCTACATTGATGTCGCAGGCTCGACACAAATCAAAAGACTTGAACTTTATTGTTAACAAATGAAACACTTCAAATCGACTCACACTAAAGTTACAGGGAAACGGGGGGAGAAGGGGCTCGGACTTAGCGACAAAGCATCAATACTATAAAATAAGAATTCTCCGATTTTTTTTTTAGCGTAAATGATCATTTGAACTTATACGAATATCAATCTTTTATTTGTAATCAATTGAATTCCCTGATCTACCTCGCACTAATTGAAAAATAAACTTTTTGGAATATCTGTTTCACATGTGACGACGGACATGTTCCAGTGGTCGTAACCATAATACCGTCATCTTTTCCTTGAATGTAAACTTCCAAATAAACCCAAATCACTGGGTTTGTACTTTCTCGAATAACACGACGGGTGCCTTTCTGGAGCATCCGAGATCACCCCGATGGATTTATATTACCCAGTCATACCGATCTATTGAATCAACCAAATGAAACTGTTTTGTATGCTACCGCAACTGAAAGCTGGGGGGCATATTGTTTTACCCCTGTCCGTCCGTCCGTCCGTCCGTCTGTCCGTCCCATTATGGGTATATAGTTATTCCGCATAACTCCTCCTACAGTTTGAATCCAAGGAAGTTTTCTCTTTACTGTCTGTTTGTACATATATTGAAGGTGTGCATGTGGTCAGGGTTTAATGTTTATTAATATTTGCTTTTTTGGGAGATAGTTGAACTTAGTAATTTTTTGGGAAATTTCCTTGCATAAGAAGAGCGTTTCCAGATAACTCCTCCTACAGTTTGAATGCTAGCAAGTTTTCACTCTGCTGGCTGTTTGTACATATATTGTAGGTGTGCATGTGGTCAGGGTTTTTATTTTTATTATCTTTTGCTCTTTTTGGGAAACAATTGAACTTGTTTTTGTCATTTTTGGGGTATAAGCGGTTAAATGAGTTGAGTGCGGGGGCATCACTTTGTCTAGTTTACATTTTTTTCTCGTGTTGTGCTGTTACACAACTGTAACAGTCCGATGTAAGGTTAGGATTTAGCGCTCACATACATGTTAAACTCCGCCACGTGCACTTTCTTTATGTACCTGCCCCAAGTCAGGAGCATGAAGTTCAATTGTTGTCGTTGTATAAATGTGAGTTTTTTTTGTAGATTGTTTATTTATAAATAAGACCGTTTGTTTTTTCGTTTGAATTTTTTCACATGGTGCAAGGTGGCCTTTTGTAGCTGACTAAACGGTGTGTTGAAGGCTGTACGGTTGCCTATATATGATTTCTTACATGCACTGCATTTAAACTCTGGCGGATAGTTGTCTCATTGTCAATCACACCACATCTAGCTTTATTTCAACTTCTATGTTGCGTTTTGTATACTGTAACATTGTTTATCTTTTGTACGCATAACTCGGAGCCCTCTTTTCGGAAGCCCGAGCAAAAGTCCTTGTTCCGCGATAGAAAATTTAATTACGAACCCATATAAGATAGCTCGAATTTCAACTCATAATCTGAATTAATATAAATGAGACTTAAATTCGAATCTTACTCAAACTCTACCTCAAAAAGTGACTCAAATTTAATGTTGTAACTAGAACTCTACCCTTAAATGTGACTCAAACTCGAAGTCCAACTCGAAACTCAATGCTAACTAAAATTTTAATTCTAATAATGACTTGAATTCGAAATCGAAGACTAACTCAAAGTTTAACTCAAACAGTAACCCGAACTCAAATTCGATGGATGGCAACACTCATCCCAGGCACATACAACCTGAAATCTATCTAAAAATAGAACAGGTTTTTCCGAATTAGTCACGTGATTTTACCTCATCAAGTAATGGGATAACCACATCAAAGAATGACAGGACCACATCAAATAATGAAACAAACACATCATGTAGTGTAAAATCGTCAAATTTTGAAACATCATAACGTAATGTTAAAACCATATAAAGAATAGGCAAATCATCATTACAAAATAACAAAACCACATCATGTAATGAAACAACTACATAACGTTAAGTCACATTCACATCAAGTAATGTTAAAACCACATTGACTAATGACACAACCACATTAAATAATGTTAAAACCACATTGACTAATGACACAACCACATTAAATAATGGTGAAACCACATCGAGTAATGACAAAACCATATTGAGTAATGACAAAACTATATCAAGTCAATACGAAACCATATCGTGTAATATCGAAATATCATTAAGTAATGACTATTCCATATTGAGTTATATCAAAACATCATTACGTAATGTCAAAACCATATTAAGTAAAGACAAAATATCATCAAGTAATAATAAAACAACATAAAGTAATATCAGAGTTCCACATAAGACAGCTGTGGCGTTCCATAGAAAACTTACCAGTTTGTTCATGTTTGAAGCACCCTGCATTCTCCTGTATTTAGAGTATTCATCTAATACCAACTGTTTATATATTTCATTATCCGTCAGATTACATGATGCAATTTTAACAGCGAATATCAGAACGATTAATCGTAACATTTCAAACCTAAAATTGAATTGTTGAAAAAATATACCCAATCATAAAAGTGTTTTTTTTTTATCCTTTGGAAAAGGACTGAATTACTATGCTGTGTGTTTGTCGCTCCAATAAAGTAATCACATCAAAATGTAAATTTTTGATACCGAATTTCACTTCACTGCATTCCAGATGGTCACAAAAGACATTGATTTCATTATAAGTGTATTTCAGCAGTTTTACTGTTAACCCATGAAATCGACTGGTTTTCTGCTTAAAGTACAATGTGACACAAGGACTTGTACTTTAAGCACCCTTTTTACTGGGAATTATGCAGCACTGGGAGTTGACGAGACTTACATTTTTTTCTCGTGGTATTGTGCTCGCTTTAAATGCGGAATAACGTTTGTTTGATTCCTGGTTGAGTCAAACCAAAGACTAAAAAGTGGTGTTTGTTGCTTTTTCGCAAAAAACGCTGCATTTAGGGCATTTAGGAGTAAGAGCATGTTCCAATGACTGTTACGTTGTGAGCTAGCACGATAAAAATTCGACTCACTGTGTCTGTATAGTTCAACAACAGGCTCTATTCATATCGCACTAACTGAATATCCATGTAATATTTGTCGCTTCAATTTTCAGCAGTTATCAATCAATCAATTCAGTTAATTTAAATTAACGTCAAATGAGCCAATTAAATTATCAGTCTGGTTATTGAAATCAGTAAATCAATGAAAAAGTTATCTTTGAAATGCAATTCTAAAGCGCTTTGATATAAATAACGATCTAAGTTTTACGTAGCATTTAACAAAGAAAAGCAGTTAAAAAATGTTATGTTAATATTTCAATTCAGTTGAATAATATTCTACTCACTATATGGGAAATTCTTTCTTGGTACATGCTATGGTATAGAACGGAACAACACTTTTATAAAAACCCTTATTCGATCTTGGACCGTGCTGGCTACATATAATTCTTTAAATTATACGTCGTTGGAAACGTTAATAATTTGAATAATACAGTGTGAAGTATTAATAGTGCCCTTAACGGAAATCCTATAATAACACATTACAACTATCCGATCAGCTGAAAATTTCATGTAAAGGGAACATAAATTTATTTTCCTTGTAGAAGCCATCATCTCATCGTTTATTGGTGTGCATATGTACAATTATTTTAATACTGGAAGATTTCTGAACCGTTCAGAGATGTTTATTATATAAACCAAGGTGATGTGGCATGCTTGCTAATTAGACAACTATACAACAGAGTCCAAATGACATGTATATTATTAACTATAGGTCACTATACGGTCTTCAACAATGAGCAGAACCCATAACATACCGTTTAGTCTGTTTAAAAAGAGTAGAATGGGAAACGAAATTTTTCAAAGTAAATATGGTGATGATGCACTAGAAAATTCATTTCTTAGCCAATTCTTTCTAAAGTGTTTATGAAAAGACTTTCTTAGGGTGCTTACTAAATTAATACAGTCCTAGTTAACAAGAAAGCTTAATGTAAAACCTGCAGTTTTACCTTCAGTCCTTCGTGGCAGGTCTTCAGTAAGGCACAACGAAACAAGTAACTATAAAACAGGGACAAACTCGGTTTGTGAAAACTATCAAGACTAAAAAACTTTTGAAAGAAAATGACAGGAATGTTAAAAGAATTGCAAAGTGACCGAATAGAATTATAGCAGTGATATAAAAACTAATGCACAGACTAAACCTAATCAATAATGATAAATTTTAATGTCTTTTTTTGAAATATATCATTTTGCAACGAACAAGTAAAATTTCAATTATTAAATTCCTTCATAAACTAGTCAGATATTTCGGTTAGATACGCAGCTAAGTTTGGCTCGAATTGGGACTTTAAGTCCGATGCATGGTGTAGGTAGAGTGCAAACCTCTATTTGCGTTAAAAAATCCTATCAAAATATATTTGAATCACCCAGATGTTGCATTTAAGCAGTCCAAATTTCTGATCTTGTACAACGTGCTCCCTTTTCCTGTGGCTGTCCATATTTCTCTCCCCTCAATCGGGTAGACCAACTTTGTAGAACATACAAATTTGATTTATTGATAATTTTTTTCTCGTCCTGAAGCTGCAATAAATACTTATTCTTTCTCAATCCAATATCTTTTTCACGTAAAATCCAGGCATTTGGCTTCTATGGTAAAGCCGAGACAGTAGTCTCAGGGTAAAGTAACACTTTATAAAAGGTTTAATAGCTACCAATATCTGTAAATCATCATCGTACACTAGATAACTATCAGCCAATTTAATTTTTCTTATGCCTAAATATCATAGCAACTTTGCGGAGAAATTTGTTATGGAAAGTTCAGTATACTGATTGAACTTAATCACAGCAAATTTTCCTGCTGTGTAAATTCATTAGTCGCATTATAAGTACAACTTTGGAAAATATCTTCATTTTGACAGAAAATTTCAATGATTTATGTAAGAGTGTTTATATCTTTCTTGTAATTTAAATTTTGGAATGTACGAACTAGCCATTCACATCTGAGACTACTATAACAATATACAACTATGTGTTATAGTAGTCTCAGTTCACATAAATAGGAGTTTTATATTTCTTAAAACGCAATGCCAATAGTTATAATTATATTGCAAAATTTGTGTTACCGAAGCTGCAAAATTGTTGAAAAGTGGGAAAGAAAGATATCAAGGGGCAATAAAAACCATAAGTGGAAGAAAAACAGACAACAATATGGCAAAAAACAAAAACGCTTTTGTCACATTATACAATTTTTTGTCAAAAAATCAGTCGTGGGATCTTTTAAGTTAGTTTATTTTCATCGATTTTGGCGTTGTTTGTCTTGATCAATTTGATGAAAGTGGTGAATTTGAAGCGACATAAAAAATGGTGATTATTTTATCAATATTGACTTCAGTAACTTGTGCTTGAAATTTTTGCTGGTCATGTGAAACTTCTTATTTTCATTATATACCTCCTTTGTTTTTTTCGATTTAATAGCTTGAAACAAAATTCCAAGTAACCCCCAAATTTCTCTTTATAATTTTGTTCAGCATATTTTAAACTTTGAACTTGACGTAACAAAATTTTCCGCAAAGTTGCTCTGATATTTAAGCATAAAAGAAAAATAAAATTGGGTGATAGTTTACTAGTATTATGATGATTATTTGTTCCAATTACATTCCTATTACAATGTAAAATGTAAATGTAAAGTGAAAGCCACTTGGGATTAAAATAAATCCGGGACTATTATACCGAAGTTAGTAAACATAAAAGTGTAATATTGACTGCCAGAAACTGAGTCCATGAAAAAAAATCTTCCCCTAAAAACGTTTTTATTTTCCTTATTTTTCAATTTATACATATATTAAGTCAGGTGGCTTCAGCCCTGTGATGTTTTCAAAACAAAGGACACCAAGAGGGGTCGATTACAGTATGTCTGTCTGAAGTCATTCATTGGTATAATCAGGACATAAAAATATATGCAAACGTGATGCCCTTTTCGTGTTTATGTAGTACAACAGAAAACTGTGTTAATTATGGATAAATTCTTTGATCTTGATACATTATTCAATAGCTCTGCTAAAATATAACTTATGTCTATTTATATGTGCATGATAAACGCATTTTTCTACAGTAATTTATTCCTTTTTGCAACATGGAATATTATTAATTGGTTTTGTTTCACTGGTTTCCAAGTGCACTGTACTGTCAAACTGCAGTAAAACATTGACAAGAATAAAATTCGGTTAACCAAAGAATTATTATTTAGTATAAATAATAATATAATGAAAGACCCCAAGGATAACTTGATATCTGAATTCGGGATTCAAGATCTGTATTATATAATAAATAGAATACCGTTCACCAGATGCGCATTTCGACAACTAATGTCTCTTCGGTGATGCTCGAGGATAAAATATTTGAGATTCCAAAACCTATATAAACATCAAAGAGCTAAATTTGAAATTCGAGATTCGAATTTCAATTTCCTGAATAACCTATCAAATGATATGGCATTAAAGCTCCCTCACTATGTAGTAAATACAATAACATTAAAAGTTACGCTACAATAGCTAGAACTTGAAGAAAGATGGACCAAAATGAAATTATTACGCTAAACGAATTGGAACAAACATACTAGTGGCTCCCAAGAGCCTGAATCGTTAACCTGATAAAATTGCTATTTACTTTTTCTCTTTATTTATCATAGTTTCTGCAAAAAAACAAACCATGAAAACATGGGTAAACAATCATCCCAGGGCAATAACTCATCTAAAGGGGTCAAATGACGATTTCGAAAATGTTGTCTTATTTGTAGAAATTATCTTGCAGAACATTTTTGCTATATATTGTTGCTCTGTCTATTATAGATTCTACATGAATACATTAAATGAGTTATAACGGTTATTCATGGGGAAGAACACCTATAAGGAGTCAGTTGACAATCTCGGCCATGTTAACTTATTTGTATCTCTAATTTTTCTGAAGATCTATGATATAAAAAATGTATCTCGACCTATCATGATTTCTGCAAAAAAACACATAAAATGGGTAAAAACTATCTTTCAAGGGCAAGAACTCCTATAGGGATTAGTTTAGGATTTTGGTCAATTTGACTTATTTGTAGGTCCTATTTTGCTGAACTATAATAGATAGGTAGAAACTTTAAATAGTAAAAATTATCAGCAAGAAAAGATCTACAAATAAAGTCTGAATGACCGAAATTGTTAGTCAACTCCTTATTGAAGTAATTGCTCTTTAATGAAAATGTTTTCAAAATTTTTGCATTTTTGCCTATTACCTTGAAAACTATAAAATAAAATTTGGAAACTTTAATATGGAATAAGGGGCTTAACTCTTTGAAAAATAATTGATTGGCAATGATTTTCTAACCCGTCAAAGACATTGATGATATAAACCTACAATATAAATTTCATAAAAATCTAGCGAGAATTGTACACATTAGAGCGATCACAAGGCAATTTTCCATATAATTAATATTTCCAAGGGGAATAACTCTTTAAAAAATATTTGATCGGCACTGATTTTCGAACTCATCAAAGACATTGCTGATATAAACCTATGATATAAGTTTCATAAAAATCTTGCAAGAATTGTACACATAAAGCGCTAACGATGCATTTTTCCATATATTCTAAGGCGCATAACTCTTTTAAAAATAATTGATCGGCACTGATTTTCGAACTCGTCTCTAAGACATTACTAATATAAACCTATAATATAAGTTTCATAAAAATTTGGGAAGAATTGTACATGTGAGAGCGCTAACAAGACCGGACAGACACCTGGTATTTCTATGTCCCCCGTAACGCGTTGGGCTGGGGACAAAAATGAGTTCTACAAATAATAACTGAAATTGTCAGTTAACTCTTGATGGAGTTATTCTCCTTTAATGATGTTTTTCACTAAAAAGTGGCCCTTGTTGCATATGCAGGTTCATGACACAGGCTCTATCTAGTTACTTTTAATATTTGTCTCTAATAGCTTTCAGGATAATAACCAAATATACAATATTTGCAACAACAACAAATATTTCAGGGGCAATAACTCCAAAATGGATTGTCCTATTTTTCTGAAAATTACATAAGAGACAGACATCGAACAGCTGATCATGTTTATATTGTCAGTTTAGCTCTAACTGTTTTAGTTTGAGAGTTTAGATTTGAGCCAAAAACTGTGAAAATTTAAAAAAATAAAATGACATTTCAGGGGGAATAACTCCAAAATGTTTCTGAAAATTTTTTTAGGAGATAGAACTTGACCTGCTGATCAATTTGACTCTGTCAGTCTGATCTGCTTTAGATTTTAAGATATAAGCCAAAAACTGCATTTTACCCCATTATTTGCAAATATCTAATCAATTATTTCAGGCATTACAGAAAGACCTACTAAACAGTGATATTTTGAAGACATTTTTTACAACTCATGCAACAAGAGTGCACACGCTGAAATGTCTCGCCTGCTATACTGACCATTGATTTTATGTTGATAGTCCTAAATATAATAAACTGCTTCGCCGAGCGCAGCTGGATACGTCCACAGAGGTCCAACCCTGAATAGTTGGGGAAAAAATGGACACAATATTCAAGATTGATACAGGTCTGAATTTGGATTGTAATTAAATATTTGACACATTATAGGTTTCTGACACAGAATAAATGTAGTCAAAGAACTTGAAATTGGTTGTATGATTTGAATTTATATTCAATTGAAGATTTCTTGCTGTTGTGCAATACACTGTGCTGTTGCGCAATACTTAGTAAATCTGTTTTCTGACTATATACAAAGAATTAGCAAAATAAATTGTGACCCCCAATTTTTTTGGGGAAAATTGATAATTTCTTAAATCTTGAGGGAAAAAAATTGACACCCCCCAAAAAAAAGAATAAAATGCTTCACTGAGAGCAGCTGGATACAACCACAGAGGTCCAACCCTGAACAGTTGGGGCGAAAATGGACACAATATTCGCGCTTGATACAGGTCTGAATTAGGATTGTTATTAAATATTTGACACATAATAGGTTTCTGACACCGAATAACTGTAATCAAAGAACTTAGAATTGGTTATATGATTTGAATTTATTTTCAATTTTTTGCTTTTGTGAAATACACTATGCTGTTGCGTATTGACCCCCTCCCCCCTTTGTTTTGCAAAAAAAAAAAATATTTGAATGGAGTTTGCAACCATAATTACCAATTTCAATACATCATAAAAGTCTTAAATAGATAATTTAAAAGCAGTGTAAGGGAAGTAATCCAACATTGTATAACATTGTACAATTTTGTTTTTGGATTACCTCCCTTACACTGCTTTTAAATTGTCCATTAACCAGGAAACCCTTGTTTTTTCCCCTTTTTTGCCTCTAATTCTTAACGGTTTGAGCCATAACCCCCCAAAGCCAATCCTTACCATCCCTTTGTCATATGGAAACTTGTGGTATAATTTCAGAGAGATCCATACACTTAAACACAAGTTATTGTCTGGAAGTTACAAAAATGCTTATTTTTGGCCCCTAATTCCTTAACTGTTGGTACCATAACCCCCAAAATCAATCCCAACCTTCCTTTTGTGGTATTGAACCTTATGGTAAAATTTCATAGAGATCCATTCACTTAAACTAAAGTTATTGTGCGAAAACCAATGTGTCTTCGGACGACGACGCCAACGTCATACCAATATACGACATAAAAATGCTTGTTTTGGCCCCTAATTCCTGAACAGTTTGGGCAATTATCCCCAAAATGAATCCCAACCTTCTACTTGTGGTATTGAACATTGTGGTACAATTTCAGAGCAATCAAAATACTTACCGGTATACACAAGTTATTGTCCTGAAACTAGAAAAATGCTTGTTTTGGGCTCCCTTTTGGCCCCTAATTCATAACAGTTGGGACCATCACCCAAAAAACAATCCCAACCTTCCTTATGTAGTATTGAACCTTTTGGTTAAAATTTCATAGAGATCCATACACTTAAACTAAAGTTATTGTCCGGAAACAAAATGTCTTTGGACAACGATGACGTGATAGCAATATACAAACACAAATTTTTTGCGTTCGTATAAAAAATGGTGAATATGAAATTTTCAAGTTATACTACATGTCCAAGGTCAACAACTTCTGCAAAAGTCTCTTACCAAAAACCACTTGTACTGTCCAATATTTTTTGTGATTCATGTTTTCTTTTGAATATGTTTTTAAATTTTTGGAATGGATTAAACCTTTCTGTTCTTTGGTGTTTAAGAGCTAAATTTCTTGATGAACAGAGATGGTTGGGTTAATTCTTCACTTTCAACTCTGTGCACCATCTAACCATGGGGTTGTGTGTTTGAGGTTCATTTGGTGTGTTATACTGTCTACATTTTTTCGTGATTTCTGTTATCTTTCTGTTGTTTTATTACATTCTGTATTTTTAGCATTAATGTGGGACACAGACCTGAAAACCATAATGCCCCTATTATCATAGGCAGGGCAAAAAAACAAGCAAATTAAATGACTTAACACATTGCAATTGACCTTCTTCATTAAACAGAGGTAAAATTATTCATGAATTGGTGGATATTTGTAGTTGTTGACAATTATTAATGTGAGGATGATCTGACTGAGAGGAATCATATACTTTCTGAAATGAATAATCAAAAATGTTTTTTTTTCAAATTTTTTAATTAAAATTCAATCAATTTAAAGAGTGGCTGTTCTTAGATAATTGACCATACAAGTGTTTTGTGTAAATAAATCTTGTAAATTTCTCCATGTCTCTAAATGGCACGAACTTAAAGTTTCTAATACTGAACACAATGTAGGATTGCTAGCTATAGTATCACCATGTACCTGAAATACAAAAATAAAAAATTATTTATTTAAAAATAACTCGAAATATATAGAGAATATCATATGGCTTTTTCAATATCACATCAGCATCAACCTGAGACACCAATATAATATTATTTGAGGGTTGACGCGGTGTGTAATATTGAAAAAGACATATCATATACACTTCATTATATACCTCAAGTAGATGTTTTTTACGTGACATGATCTAATACAGATTAGGGGTTTGATAAAGCCTTTGCAACTGTGACTGATGTCGATGATGTGACGTTAAATAGATTAGGGGTGTGATAAAGCCTTTGCAGCCGTGACTTATATCGATATCATCATGGATGGCTGATACAGTACAATAGCCATTGATCCTAATACACATACAATTTACCTGTATTTACTTATAAAGATATAATAAACAATTTTATACAAAAGTAATTATTTCCACAATCAGGATCTTTGTCAGTGATTGTCTTCAGTAATATCTGTGTTTTGTCCTAGAATTAGGTGTTATATTTTTGGTAGTCTCTGTTAAATCATACATAACTTGCTCATTGATATTTGAGCTTGACACATGACATATATTGCTAAAAACTGTACCTTGAACTTAATTTATACATTACTTGCTCATGGGTATTTATAGCTTGACACATCATATATATTGCTGAAGACTGTACCTTCACCCTAGTTTATACATAACTTGCTCATGGGTATTTAGAGCTTGACACATGAAATATATTGCTGAAGACTGTACTTTGACCTGAATTTATACATAACTTGCTCATGGGTATTTAAAGCTTGACATATGATATATATTTTGCTGAAGACTGTACCTTGACCCTAGTTTATACATAACTTGCTCATGGGTATTTAGAGCTTGAAACATGAAATATATTGCTGAAGACTGAATCTTGACCTTAAATAACACATAACTTGTTCATGGGTATTTGAGCTTAACACATGATTTATATTGATGAACACAGTATGATGGTCTATAGATGTCCTGTATGTTCCGCAAATATTTCAAATAGACAATAAAATAAGAATGCGTCTGAGGACACAAATGCCCCTGTTCTGGAAAGACAGAAAGATGGACGGTCAAGGGTAACACTTAATGCCCTTGTTGCCTACAGCGGGGGGCATAATAAAAAAATTGGACAATGCTTCTGTTCTATTCTTACCTTAAGAAAAAGTCCTAGGTATGCATTAATTAGTTCAAAGTTATTTTTAGAATAAAGGATGTGATTACAGAACATTAAGAATCTTTCCATGGCTTCTAAAGATCCTCCTCCTTCTGGTGATAATGACCTTATTTCAAGGTCAATAGCAGATGGTCCTAATTCCTTGAATCTGTTTAGTATTTTGTCATCTAACAATAACAAAAATAAACATGGTAGTGCATGTATTTGATAAGATGCTTAGTGAATGAAATAAAAACACTATCAGATATGTGTTTAACTTGTTAAAGAGCTTTTAAAAAAATCATATCCAATTCATTTCTTTAGCACTTGTATCATTGATGCATATGAGAGGGGTGGTAGGAGGGGGTATCATCCCGAATTCCCGAAAAAATTAAAACATTCTTTCCAGGATACCAAAAAAATTATTATTAATTCCAGAGTCCTGATAGGTGTAAATTCCAAATTCCTATAAAAATTAAGGTCCAATCCCGAATTCCCGCAATATAAAGGCCCAATCCCGACTTCCCCAAAAAGGTCCTCCCGCCCCTCATATGAGTTATTGCTGTTTTAATAACTAAATCACTGAAGAAAAAAAACATTTCTATAGGACTCATTGGTTTAAACACACTGATGCAGTAGTTTTCAAAGAGCAGGGTACTTGAATTTACTAAGAAGATAATACTAAACATAAATACCTTCACAAACCATTCAGGTGTTTTGAAAAAAGTAGAAAAACAGACCTATAATAGGAGTTTATATATCTAAAAATGTGGATCAAACATCAAACAAAGTGAAACAAACAAAACAAAATGTAAAAAAGTTGTATAAAATATTACTTACAATCTAAATCATCAGCAGTCAATGCCTTCCCCAACTCTGACAGAGGTTCTAGATTACCAATACTAATCCTGGATTTTGTCTACAAAATAAATGTTATATCATAAGATTAAATGTCAAATTGTCCCATCTATTTAAGCATTAGGAGTAATAAAACAGTTCTAAACAAGTAGACCTAGTCAAACCATTTTATTTGTTATTTACAGTATTTCGAAGATTTCTTCACGTAATTCTCAAGTGGGAAAAAAATTCCAAAACAGGTTTAAGAACAAGAAGTTATTTCTATGGTTTCATTATAAGAGCCCAGCATTATAATTCTTTCTTTGGAAACACAGTTGTTCAATGTTATTATGAAGATGAAATCATATTCTGCATTGTTGTTCACCAGGTCATATTACTAGATAAAATTTTGAAATGTCACCCATGGATGATACAGATCTAATTGTTTCAGATGAGAAAATCTTTAAGTGTACTGTATCCAATTATCGCTAAATTGACAACAACACTTAAGAAAACTGCATCTTTTATTGGTCGACATGATTCACCGATTAGATCGGCGTCTTCAGGACAAAGTATAAGAAATTAGAACCCCTTTATATTTTGTCCTGAAGACACCGATCTAATCGGTGAAACATGTCGACCAATAAAGATGCAGTTTTCTTAAGTATTGTTGTCAATTTAGTGGTATTTATTTTTTTATCTGACAACCCTGCATACCATCTGGTATCCACTTAAGGGAACTCTACGAGCACAAAACATAGGAGGCGTTTGTTGAGCAGCTCTTTATGTATCCAATTATGTAGTAGGTCAAAACTGTTCCAAATCAATAAACATATTTGCAGACAGACAGGTTGATTAAAAAACAAAAGTCAAACATATCAGCAAAAAATACTAGACCAAAACAAAGATTCAATTAAATTTTTTCCATAATTTGCCTCATAATTTTTATAATTTCAAATGGAAATTTTACTGGTTGGGTGGCTTAGGTTATAAAACATATTCTTAAAAGGGACATTAAAATTAAAGTACTGCTTCCACCACATTTGATACTAGTTAAGTGCACAATTACAGATAGAAAAGCAAGAGTTGATTTTAGTTTTTGTGTCATATTTGGAGTATCACTAGCAAAGCCAGCTGTTAAGCAAAAAAAAAAAAAGCTTAAAAAGTCTTTCTCGTAATGTATCAGGCCTGTCCTTCATATAATGAATCAGATCTGTCCTCCTTGTAATACATCAGACCTATCATCCTTGAAATGGATCAGACCTGTCATCCCTGTAATGAATCAGATCTGTCATTCTTGTTAAGAATAAGACCTGTCATCCTTGTAATGAATCAGACCTGTCAACTCTGTAATGGATCAGACCTGTCATCCTTGTTATGAATCAGATCTGTCATGCTTGTAATGAATTAGACATGTCATCACTGTAATGGAACAGACCTGTCATCATTGTAATGAATCAGACCTGTCTTCCTTGTAATGAATTAGACCTGTCATCTTTGTTATGAATCAGACTTGTCATCCTTCTTATGAATCAGACCTGTCGTCCTTGTAATGAATAAGACCTGTCATCCTTGTAATGAATTAGACCTGTCATCCTTGTAATGAATCAGACATGTCATCCTTGTAATGAATCAGACATGTCATCCTTGTAATGAATTAGACCTGCCATCCCTGTAATGAATCAGACCTGTCATCCTTGTAATGAATCAGACCTGTCATCCTTGTAATGAATTAGACCTGTCATCCTTGTTATGAATCAGACCTGTCATCCTTGTTATGAATCAGACCTGTCATCCTTGTTATGAATCAGACCTGTCATCCTTGTTATGAATCAGACCTGTCATCCTTTTAATGAACCAAAACTGTTGTCTTTGTATGGTGAAACATTTATTTTCAGACCCAGCTTGTATTAATTAGCAAAGATGTTATAAAAATTCTGTTTCCAGATGCTTCATGCACATGATGGAACATCTCCATAAGCTTTTGGGAATATTAATGTCAAAGCTTTCCCTGCCATGAATCAACTATAGAGATAAGAAAAATGTGTTTTGTCTTAAATATGATCTGCCATGACAAATCAAACTTATCATCTAATTCAAGCCAAAAATCAATTAATCAATTAATTTATAGACTTTGTGTAGGTAATCATCTCAATCAATCAAAATACATATGCTACAAACAATCCTACCTCTTTTTCAGTATCATCTTTAATACTGGCAAATTTAGGTTCAAGTCCTGCTATAGTTGGTATAAAGAATGGTGCAGACTTTGGTACCCTGGGAGCTTCTTTAGGTTTGTTCCTTTTCTGAAACAGAAATACAGAACTGTTGCTTAAAAAGTAATTAATATTTTTATTTGATAAACATACATTTTACTTGAGGTGTTTATCATTTTTTTAATTATGAAATTTTGATACTCAAACAGTTTTATCTTTTACTCTAGGTTTGTGAAAACAAAAAATTGTTATCATCTGTTATCAAATCTTCACAACTCCTTAAAATTAACTTTTTCCACACTTACACTATTTAAGCAATAAGGTACTGACAATAATCATTTATCTTTCTACCTAATCTAATAATCATTGTTAGAAGGTATGCCTGCTAATCAGATCAAAGATGAAAGAATAAATTAGAAACATTCCTAGCCATTAAAAATATTGGTTTAATTTTACTGAATAAACATTTAATAAAATGCTCCGCAGGGCGCAGCTTGATACGACCGCAGAGGTCGAACCCTGAACAGTTGGGGCAAGTATGGACACAACATTCAAGCTTGATACAGCTCTGAATTTGGATTGTGATTAAATATTTGACACAGCATAGTTTTCTGACACAGAATGAATGTGGTCTAAGAACTTAAAAATTTTAAATTGGACATTCACCTATTATGGTCCAATATCCAAAATCTAAATACATGGTTAGATTCAGCATATCAAAGAACCCCAAGAATTCAATTTTTGATGAAATCAAACAAAGTTTAATTTTGGACCCTTTTGATCTCAATGTGGACAAAGTTGATAACGGGGCCCAAAAATCAAAAATCTAAATACATGGTTAGATTCAGCATATCAAAGAACCCAATATATTCAATTTTTGTTGAAATCAAACAAAGTTTAATTTTGGACCCCGATTTGGACCAACTTGAAAACTGGGCCCATAATCAAAAATCTAAATACATGTTTAGATTCAGCATATCAAAGAACCCTAAAAATTCAATTTTTGTTAAAATCAAACTAAGTTTAATTTTGGACCCTTTGGACCTTTATGTAGACCAATTTGAAAATGGAACCAAAAATTAAGAATCTAAATACACAGTTAGATTCGGCATATCAAAGAACCCCAATAATTCAATTTTTGATGAAATCAAACAAAGTTAAATTTTGGACCCTTTGGACCTCAATGTGGACCAATTTAAAAACGGGGCCCAAAATCCAAAAACTTAATACACGGTTAGATTCAGCATATTAAAGAACCCCAAGAATTCAAGAAAAAAACCCCATTGAAATTGATCAAGAAATAAGCAATTTATACGAAGTATCTTCTTTTGCACAATACTGTGCAATTGAATATTTCTTGCTATTGCGCAATACTGTACAATTGACAATTTCTTGCTATTGCGCAATATTGTGCTATTGGATATTTCTTGCTATTGCGCAATACTGTGCAATTGAAGATTTCTTGCTATTGCGCAATACTGTGCAATTGAAGATTTCTTGCTATTGTGCAATACTGTGCAATTGAAAATTTCTTGCTATTGCACAATACTTATTATATAATAATTTACACATCCTGTTTAGTGTGTATCTCCTACCATATCATTATTATTTGCTTTTAAATATAAATCAGAAATAACCAACTTAAAATGGAAAATTTTAAAAGAAAAAAAAAAAGGAAAAAAAGAAAAAAAAGAAAAAAAAAAAATCCCCCCCAAATTTTTTGAACCCCCTTATGATTCATCACCCCCAAACTCAATCCCAGCCTTCCCTTTGTGGTATGGTACCTTGCAGTACAATTTCAGAGAGATCCATACACTTGAACACAAGTCATTGTCTGGAAACTAGAAAAATGCTTATTTTTGGCCCCTTTTTGGCCCCCAATTCCTAAACCTTTCGGGCAATTACCCCCAAACTCAATTCCAGCTTTCCCTTTGTGATATGGAACCTTGTAGTACAATTTCAGAAATATCCAAACACTTACACACAAGTTATTGTCATGAAACTAGAAAAATGCTTGTTTTTTGCCCCTTTTTTTGGCCCCTAATTCCTAAAATTTTGAGGCAATTACCCCCAAAATCGATTACAGCCTTCCCTTTGTGATATGGAACCTTGTGGTACAATGTCAGAGAGATCCATACACTTACACACAAGTTATTGTCTGGAAGTTACAAAAATGCTTATTTTTGGCCCCTTTTTGGCCCCTAATTCCTTAACTGTTGGTACCATAACCCCCAAAATCAATCCCAACCTTCCTTTCGTGGTATTGAACCTTATGGTAAAATTTCATGGAGATCTATTCACTTAAACTAAAGTTAGAGTGCGAAAACCAATGTGTCTTCGGACGACGACGACGACGACGCCAACGTCATACCAATATACGACCAAAAAATTTTTAATTTTTGCGGTCGTATAAAAATGAAGTGACAAATATTAATACTGACACTAAATTAAAACACACCTTAATAATGTCTAAATTGAGAAGATTTTGCCACCTTGAATTAGGTAATAATGATAATGTTATAAGTTCATCAGATAATTGTTCTGGAGATTTAAATGCTGACAGTTCATAGTCATCCATATCTATATCGTCTTTTTCATCTTCTTCATCTGTCTCTATAAATAGAATGCAGCAAATTTTACATTTTCACTTGAGACCTCTAAGTTTTAGGAAACCTGTGTTAAAAGTGATTGGGTGTATGGTGCTTTACATTATTTCCAAATTTCAAATGATTTGATCAGTTTTGCTTTCTCAATAAAAACAAGAATGTGTCCATAGTACACGGATGCCCCTCTCGCACTATCATTTTCTATGTTCAGTGGACCATGAAATAAGGGTCAAAACTCTAATTTGGCATTAAAATTAGAAAGATCATATCATAGGGAACATGTGTACTAAGTTTAAAGTTGATTGGACTTCCAACTTCCAACAAAAACCTACCTCGACCAAAAACTTTAACCTGAAGCGGGACAGATGGATGGACGGACGAACGAACGAATGGACGCACAAACGGAAAAACATAATGCCCCTCTACTATCATAGGTGGGGCATAAAAAATGGTGGGAGGGTAGAGAACTCTGATTTATCTTAAATCCGTCTATACTCAGGTAAATTTAGACATACTATAGGAGTGCTTTTATTATACATTAGGGTGACCTAAATATCTTAATTTTTGGTTTACATGTGTTGATGGATTGCTGGCACAATGATATTTATTCCATGTTATATTTCATATATATCAAATTATTGAAATTGACATTCAATTTGAATGTTAACCTTAAATTTGATTTATTTTCCACAAGATTAAATTGTGAATGAGTCAAATCATACTTTTTCCTGTGTTTAATTGTCCCTAATCACAATTTCTAAATTTAAAATGATTTTGGTCATCTTTAGCTATAGCATACACAATATAAATGGTATTTCTTTCCATATTCCTCTTTCAACATCTGACGGTGGAAATATATTAAATGGTTTACAAAGTCCTATACTCTTCCACTCACCCTTCTTTTCATACTGAGTAGCTGGCAGTTCTAATGTGTCAGGTTCATAATCCTCAGGGAGAGGTCTCAATGAGACAAAGGTGTACAATGTCATGTTAGACCACAGGTAAACACCTATATCATCTACATGTGATGTGGCTAGAAAATCTCCTGTAGGTGACAGGCTCAGTGATGTTGCTGCTGAACTGACCAGGAAACAGTCAATAAGTCTATAAATATCAAATAATGAGTAAATATTTACCAATAAATTACATCAATTTAAATTTTATTTTATCTAATATTGATGTAATATCTGAATATAAAAAAGAAATTGTGCTTTAACCTTTTCCTTGGCATTTTAAAATTATGTGTAAATTTGTTTAATTTGTTTGAGAGGCAAATTTAGGGCGGGGGGCTTGTTGAGCTAAACATATGGTTAACACATAGACTTTTCACAAGTCCAAATTCTAATGTTGGTGGGCCCCCTTTTTTCAAAATCCTAGATATATGGTACATCCTGGACATGCAGCAAAAAATTTATAACATAACTGTTTGATGGGGTGTGTAAAATATTTTTTTTTTCAAATAGTGAGAAAAAAACTGAATATATATATATATATAATAAAATATGCTTTAAATAGAGAAAAGACAAATCAGAAAGAAATTTCTATAATTTCTTCTTTGAAATGTCACACACAAATTAATGATCAAGTTTGATGTGTATTTTCCTTCTTATTTGCCAGTTAAGGAATACTGAATTATGAAATAACTTCTTTAAGCTGTTTATTATTCTATCAAATCTCATTTAACAAAATTATGGTTTAAAATTTGTTCATTGGAAACCAATTTTCCCCACACAGTTCATGATGATGCCTTGTTTTTGTTTTTTGTTTGTTTGTAGTAACATTCATAGCCTTATCTGGCAATGAATAATAGAATTTGTGTAAATTACTTCACCAGTCTAATCTGCAATTTACTGATGACTAACATATATGCTACTTTATATATAACATATATAACAGTCGTTGAAAATATCAAAGAGTATTTAAGTATGTTCATGTTGACGCTTGGTCAATAAATTTTTTAAAAGTCCTGTTACTATGGAGTGACTAATTTGTCTACAAACAAGAAATGATTGTAACAGGATGCTGTTACGAAGTCTCCCAAACGAAGCTCCCATAATTCGTAATTCCCAGGGTCGTCTGACATTGGGCAAAGTCCAGTGAAAATTGGTTTGGTAAAGTTATATGCATTAGTGATGCCTGGGGACTAACCCTGTATATCATTCAAATCATCTTGGCATGGCAAACCAGAATATATATGGTTAAGGGGTGGGGATCTCGACCACTTACAAGATACTAGAACACAGGGGGTGGGGGGAACCCCTGGGGACTGACCCTATACGTCATTCAAATGTTCGAGACATGACGAACAGGAATATATATGGTTTAGGGGTGGGGATCTTGACCATTTACAAGATATTAGAACATTGGGGGTGGGGGGAACCCCTGGGGACTGACCCTATACGTCATTCAAATGTTCGAGACATAACGAACAGGAATATATATGGTTAAGGGGTGGGGATCTCGACCATTTACAAGATATTAGAACTTTCTCAAATGGCAGGGGGTGGGGGATGACCCCTGGGGACTAACCCTGTATATCATTCAAACCATCTTTGCATGACAAACCAGAATATATATGGTTTAGGGGTGGGGATCTTGACCACTTACAAGATACTAGAACATTGGGGGTGGGGGGAACCCCTGGGGACTGATCCTATACGTCATTCAAATGTTCGAGACATGAAGAACAAGAATATATATGGTTTAGGGGTGGGGATCTCGACCATTTACAAGATATTAGAACTTTCTCAAATGGCAGGGGGTGGGGGATGACCCCTGGGGACTAACCCTGTATATCATTCAAACCATCTTTGCATGACAAACCAGAATATATATGGTTTAGGGGTGGGGATCTTGACCACTTACAAGATATTAGAACTTTCTTAAATGGCAGGGGGTTGGGGGGACCCCTGGGGACTAACCCTGTATATTATTCAAACCATCTTTGCATGACAAACCAGAATATATATGGTTTAGGGGTGGGGATCTTGACCACTTACAAGATATTAGAACTTTCTTAAATGGCAGGGGGTGGGGGTGACCCCTGGGGACTAACCCTGTATTTCATTTGATTTGCTTTATAATGACAAAAAGAATATATATGGTTTAGGGGTGGGGATCTCGACCATTTACAAGATATTAGAACTTTCTCAAATGGCAGGGGGTCGGGATGACCCCTGGGGACTAACCCTGTATATCATTCAAACCATCTTAGCATGACAAACCAGAATATATATGGTTTAGGGGTGGGGATCTTGACCACTTTCAAGGTATTAGAACTTTCTTAAATGGCAGGGGGTGGGGGTGACCCCTGGGGACTAACCCTGTATTTCATTTAATGTGCTTTATCATTTAGAACATTTTCAAAAAAAAAGATTGTGTCTATCACAAACGGTTTTCAATTTATAATCATTTGAAAATTTAAAAAAATAAAATCCCATAGGGTTCTATAGTAAAACCCTTCTTTCTTTTCGCCCCTCAAAGTACCCCTTTATAAACCCTATTGCACAAACAAAACCCTGATTGCACCACTAGACATGTTAGTCTAACATATTGTGAAACCCTAAGTTAATCTGACAAGCGGTTTTGGAGAACGGGTGCGGACAAGTTCAAATTTAAAAGTGGCGGAGGAGGAACAGGAAGAAGAATTATAATAATAATAAGAACTGAGCAAAAACAATAAGTCTTCCCAAACTTCGTTTGGGAGACTTAATAAAGACGATAAATAGAAGAAAAAAAATCTACCTTTAAAACTCCTCTAAATGACGGAATAAGCATAGACATACATGAAGGTTAGGACAAATGGATGGATGGACAAGGTGAATGCAAAATAACGTCCACTTTTAGAATGGGGGTTTAATCAAATATAATGAAATGTGTGATACACATTAAGGTTAGTGACATACTTTCCTGTTGGCAGGTCCCAAGTTCTCACGGTAGAATCCATACTTGCAGTTATCAACCATCTGGCGTCAGGACTGAAGGTCTGAAATGGCAAATTCAGAGCACTAAATATACAAGGTCATTTTTGATAGTGTGCTGTACTTATTCAAATTAAAAGGCAGAGTAAAACCATGGACATTTTATATAACATATGAAAATCATACAACAGTGTTTTATTAAAATTGGTTTATTGACGAAGCTAACTATGCAAGAACCAATATCATTGTGCACTGTATATGATAACATTCTAGTATTCATGATAGACCTTATACAGTTAACTCTCATTGATTCGAACTCAGTTGACTCGAAATTTCGGATGAGTCGAAGTTTTCTTGTGGTCCCGAACTTTGTTCCATATAAATATATGTATTTCCACTCCTGATGAGTCGAAATTGGATGAGTCAAAATTTCGGTTGACTCGAACCAAATTTACAGTCCCAAGTTAAACAAAAGCAATCAAATTGCATTATTTATCTCAAACTGATACACATATGACATAATACAGATACTTCGCATTCAGATAAGAAAATCGATCCCCTACCCATATTCATCAGGATTTATTTTAGCCTTACCAAGCTAAGCAAGAGTTGTATCCCTTGGTCTGTCAAACTTTCGGTTTTCGTTAGAGTCGAACTACAGGTATCTTGAAATATTTCTCTGGTCCGACTGACTTCGAGATAACAGGAATAAGATTGTATATCTAACAAATTTTGTGAATACAAGTGAAGAAGTGATATTAACTCAATAAAAGAACAGCATTTCAATAGACCTTATCGCTATTTGGGAATCTGCGACCCTTGACCCGAGAATCTGTGACACTTGAACTATTGACATCATACAACAATCACTTTTCCATTGTGGTGTCAGACATTTTCTATTGTGACGCCAAAATTTTATGGGAACCTTTGTGATGTCCAGTAATGGCGATAAGGTGTATGTCCCCTGCCAAAGTGCATATTTTATCTGTCCAAGGGCTAATCCAAAAAGAATTTTTGAGGTTCTTTTTTAACTTTTTTTATAAATTTCCTACAAGAAATGTAGGCATGAGATCACTAAACAATGTTAATTTCCATAGTATTTCTTTTTCAACGGGCATATGCCCTGTATAAATAATTGCTTAGCACTCTTCTAAGAAATATAGGTGTTAGAGTGCTAATATATAAATTACATTTTGAAGGACATAAATCCTGTAAAATTATTGATCAGCACTTCTTTTCATACTCGTCCATGACATTGTTGATATAATCCTTTGACATAAATTTCATAATTATCCTACAAGAAAGGTAGGTGTGAGAATGCTCCATATAATTTATATTTCAAAGGGCACAACTCCTAAAAATAGCTGATTGGCACTGATATTATAACTCATCCAAGACATTGCTGATTTAAACATTTGATATGAATTTAATAAAAATCTGGCAAGAATTGTACACTTGAGAGTGCCTACAATACAATTAATGATAGAATTTACAGTCCCAAAGGACATAACTCCTGTAAAAATAATTTATCAGCACTGATTATTCGATTTTGTCCCAGACATTACTGATATAAACCTTTGATATAGATTTCATAATAAACTGTTGACACAGAGATATATGTAATTTTGTTAGTATAATGGAAATGTTGAAATTAAATTGGCAATCCTTTAACATGTAAACTATGTAAAATACCTTTGACAATAAACATATGCTTTACCTGCCATATAGAACAATCAACTAGTTTTTTTTTCATTTGCTGGAAGCAACTTAGCTATTTCTCTCGGGTAACAATTTATAATACATAACATATAATCATGAAGTTTTGAGAACACTGAAGCATATAAGTAGCAGGATCAACTGTTTGAAACACCACAAAGGGAGATAACTCAAAGTAAAACTGTTGTCTTACCATATCTGTGACAGCATTGTGATGTCCCTGAAATGTCCTGACAATTTTACGTGTGTCTGTATCTATAATCATAATTCTAAAGTCATCAAGTGACACTGCCAGCATGGAACTATAAATTAAAAAAAAATAAAATAATATAATCAGAGAGATTAGCTTTCACATTTTTAAAAGATTATTAAATGTGATAAAAGAATTCCTAAATACCATCCTTATTATATTTTAGTTAATATTATATGAAAAGCATTGTATAATCTAGTAACTTAAAAAAAAAATGGTCAAGACAATAATGCATTTTTGCAGTTTTTGTCAGGTGTAATTTGTATAGACAACTGTAAATTCAGAAATTATTGCAAGGTTTTTATTATTGTGAATAATGCGACTGAGTGAGTATCGCAATAATAACTCGCATTTTGATATCTGATATTTACACCTGTATACAGATTTTCTTGATATAGCAATAATTACTCTAGCATTTTTGTGCATCCTCCTTAACATCACAATAATGAATGCACGCATTTATTTCTGTATTTACAATATCCAATGTATTGTGGTAATCAGAAGAGAGATAGGTATCTATTTATAAAACTCTGTTTTTTTTTTTCAATTCAAGGGGGAAAAGTTGTTTGTTCATAAGATATCTATTCTTTGGGACTATAGTTCTATCAGCTTCTTTGTGCTGTATAATTATAATTCAAATTTTTTTTTTTATCTTTGAAATAAATCAATGTTGTTGTGATAGAAAATTTTCCCGTAAATGAATTTAGAACAAATTTTATCTAAAACATTTTTGATTAATAATGTGACTTTGGTAGTTCCTCTCTTCCCACTGAAGATAATCTTATTCAGAATTAATTTTATGCTTGTTATGGCCATGTTGAAGAAATTAAAGGTGTCAAATTTTGGTTTATTTTTCTGCATGCTGAGATATTCCAAAAAAAAATATGTGCACATGTTTTCATGCTAGAAAAAAATAGATTTGTAGCTTACAGTTACCAAATAATTAAATAATAAACTGCAGTATCAGATTAGATAGAAGACAACTGACATATTTATAAGCACTCTTTAATTTCATAGAAAAGAAACATAAATAATGATCATTCTTTTATAAAATTTTCAGAAAATATAAAAATCTGGATATAAAAGTAGACATGAAGACAGTTGAGCAAGATAAATCTGTATGATTAGCAAAATTTGTGGTGTGTAATGAAAATACTCCGGAAAACCATTGCTTAATTTTCAATCCCCTAAATGATATTTTACTTTGATTGAATAAACAAATTTTGTAACGTTTTGCTTTTTAAAATGTTTTTGTTATCTAATCAAGAGAAAGCTTCAAATAAACAATATGAAAATGCATTACTTCATACATTATCGTTACCTTTCTCAACAGAAACAACAAGTTCTAGGTCAAGAGGAAAAATCTTACAAGGCAAAACCTTACCTTTCTCTATGTAACAATATATCAGATATGCAGCATTTCAGGTGACATGTATCTATCAGATTTTTCTGTTTAAATTTCCAGAACTTTACTTCACCATCCAGACCTGCTGTAATCGTGATTTGGTTTAACCCATCAATGGCGATACCTCTTACACTACAGTTATGTGCTGTAAAAAAGTTTTGAAATTAAGGAAAGTCAATATGACATATTTATCTACCGGTATTTCAATTCTACTTGACAATGCATTACGTTCTGAACAGTGAACAAATTTTTTTAGCCTAAATCTAACTTTTAATAAATACTGAAAAAAAATTCTCATAGAAATTTACTATGTATCCTTTATATTGGTATGAATTGATGTAAAAATAAATATTCTGAAGAATGAATTTGGCAGAAAACTTATTGAACATTGTACACACTGCTCTTTCAGAAAATATGAGGGTGGTAGTAAGAAAAATCAAATATATGAATATTTTTCTTTCAAACAGGCATGGTAACAAATACCTTACACAATCTTATATACAGGTGAATAATGAAAACCAGCTTCTTAAAAACAGTTCAGTGACATAACAATAATATAACCTACTTGCGTTTTTGTGAGTTTCTTGGAACACATGAAATTCAAAATTTTCCTTGTTTTGATATTATATCACACTATTAATTTTTTTTTTCAAATATGCATTTATAAAAGTTTATAATAAAATGCTCCGCTGGGGCGCAGATGGATACGACCGCAGAGGTCGAACCCTGAACAGTTGGGGCAAGTATGGACACAGCTTGGTTTCTGACACAGAATGAATGTGGTCTAAGAACTTAAAAATGTTTAATTTACCTATTCAAACCATATCATTATTATTTGCTTTATATATAAATCAGAAATAACCAATTTAAAATGGAAAATTTTAAAGAAAAAAAAAATCTCTCCACTAAATTTTTTGAACCCCCTTATGATTCATTACCCCCAAACTCAATCCCAGCCTTTCCTTTGTGGTATGGTACCTTGCAGTACAATTTCAGAGAGATCCATACACTTGAACACAAGTTATTGTCTGGAAACTAGAAAAATGCTAGTTTTTAGGCCCCTTTTTGGCCCCAAATTCCTAAACGTTTAGGGCAATTACCCCCAAACTCATACCCAGCTTTCCTTTTGTGATATGGAACCTTGTAGTACAATTTCATAAAGATCCATACACTTACACACAAGTTATTGTCCTGAAACTAGAAAAATGCTTGTTTTTTGCCCCTTTTTGGCCCCTAATTCCTAAAATTTTGAGGCAATTACCCCAAAATCAATCCCAGCCTTCCCTTTGTGGTATGTTACCTTGCAGTACAATTTCAGAGAGATCCATACACTTGAACACAAGTTATTGTCTGGAAACTAGAAAAATGCTTGTTTTTAGGCCCCTTTTTGGCGGCTCCAAATTCCTAAACGTTTAGGGCAATTACCCCCAAACTCATACCCAGCTTTCCTTTTGTGATATGGAACCTTGTAGTACAATTTCATAAAGATCCATACACTTACACACAAGTTATTGTCCTGAAACTAGAAAAATGCTTGTTTTTACCCCTTTTTGGCCCCTAATTCCTAAAAATTTTGAGGCAATTACCCCCAAAATCAATCCCAGCATTCCCTTTGTGGTATGGTACCTTGCAGTACAATTTCAGAGAGATCCATACACTTAAACACAAGTTATTGTCTGGAAACTAGAAAAATGCTATTTTTGGCCCCTTATTCCTAAACGTTTTGGGCAATTACCCCCAAACTCAATTCCAGCTTTCCCTTTGTGATATGGAACCTTGTAGTTCAATTTCAGAAAAATCCATATACTTACACACAAGTTATTAACATGAAACTAGAAAAATGCTTGTTTTTTTCCCCTTTTTTGGCCCCTAATTCCTAAAATTTTGCGGCAATTAACCCCAAAATCAATCCCAGCATTCCCTTTGTGATATGGAACCTTGTGGTACAATGTCAGAGAGATCCATACACTAACACACAAGTTATGTCTGGAAGTTACAAAAATGCTTATTTTTTGCCCCTTTTTGGCCCCTAATTCCTTAACTGTTGGTACCATAACCCCCAAAATCAATCCCAACCTTCCTTTTGTGGTATTTAACCTTATGGTAAAATTTCACGGAGATCCATTCACTTAAACTAAAGTTAGAGTGCGAAAACCAATGTGTCTTCGGAGGAGGACGACGACGACGCCAACGTCATACCAATATACGACCAAAAATTTTTTAATTTTTGCGGTTGTATAAAAATGAATCAATTCAAACTATCATTGGCAATGCATATAACCCATATGAAATTTTTAAGATACCATAATATTTTTTTTATTTCAAAATGCGTAAAATCCCAAATATGTAGTCTATATTTTTTCTATATTTGTTTTCATTTCATTCCAACTAGCATGATTAGCACAAACATCATATTCATCCATCCTGAAAATATCAATAAAACATAAAACGATCTCAACTTCCTCTATCTAATCAGCTAACTCCTTACCTATAGTCTCTCCATAACAGCCTCTGTGTATTGCAGACTGAAGATTATATTTATCCACATGACCAGTGCTATATCCAATTACCACAAAATTACCACAAGGACTTATATCAGTACACTTCAATAAAACAAATAGAATCATTCATATCTCTAAAGTATTTCCAAAATTAACAACATATAAGAAATAATGAAATAATATCAAATAAAACAAACTGTCAATTAATTTAAAAATTCACAAAAATACAAATAAAAACAGAAAAATATTAATATTACATCTAATCATGCTAATTGAAATAATGAAAAATGGCTTTCATATTGCTGGTGGATTTGATACTTTTAACTGATAGGTGGTATATAAACCAGCTTGATCGGTACAAACCCCCTTCTATCATCGTACTAGGGACACCCTTTTATGGTTCAATCAATTGCAACTTTTCAGATAATTAAAATAAAGAAATATCTACTGAAACTAAGTTTTATAATGATCACAGAAAATTTTCATCGGTGTTGTTTCCTTGATTTCAATGCATAAACAATTTGTGCATCAAAGTTCAAACCAGCACATCAACATTTTTTATTTGTACAAACCAGCATTATGCCACTGACATTTTTTATTATTAAATAGGATCTTGTGGCTGACATTTATAGCATTAACATCGACAGAATTTTATAAAAAAAAACTTAATAAATTCTTTTGATGATTGGACCACAGTAAAACTTACAGGATGAGGGAAAACTGATACTAAAATGCACTAGAAGCTCACGGTCTATCATTTAGATATTACAAATGTTCACATAAAATACAAATATTGTGTATCAAAATAACAAAATTCATACCAATGCTGTAGCTAGTTTCAATTTTGGATCCTCATCAAACAGTGGATGTTTAAGTTTATGAGTACCCATTGTGGACCTCTGATAACTCCATGTTGTTACCAAACATTTCCCACGATGGCATGCGGCTATGTTATCCCAATCACTTTGTCTACTGGTATCTGTCAAATATCAAATTTATGTTTTACTGTATAAAATTAGATTGTCTGGATGAATGGTACTTACTATCTCATTGAATTGGTCATTCATTTTTACAAGAATCATTCATTCTATTCACTAGGTAAAGCCTATTTATTTTTCATACCCTGGAAAAGTATGAATTTGGAAATTATTTATTTATTTAATAAAGAAATGTGACCGAATATGCATCAGAAATTCTTTAATCAAGCATTAAACATATCACGATCAAGTGCTTAAATTACAAAGTGGATAGATAGATAGATAGTTTATTCTCATAAAACCATGTAAGTACAAAGGTTACAGAGAAGATAAAAACATGCATACAAAATATTTAATGTAATAACATAAAAAAAAATAAAAATGTTAAACAAAAGTGAAATAAATAAAAATAGATAAAAAAAAAAAAAAAAATATATATATACACAAACAAATAATTAAGGACTGCTGAACCAAAGTTTCGTGCAGGTAGAGATACCTTAAGTGGATACCGATGGTTTGCAGGGTTGTCAAATGAAAAAAATCTAAATACATGTACCACTAGATTGACAACAACACATAAGTGATCTGCAATTTATTTAGTCGACATGTTTCGCCGATTAGATCGATGTCATCAGGACCTGATGATGCCGATCTAATCGGCGAAACACACAAATTATGTAAATAAACATGTTTGAAGAAATAGTTTTAGTGTTTAAATATGTTGAAACTATGGCTGAGAAGAAGGAGTAATTTTACTGTTGATACATCTTATGAAATTGCAAAGCTGTCTGAGTGTCTTTGGTTTTTTGGAGTTAGACAGTGTGTTGAATTTTAAAACATTATGTCTGCTTATTAGTTCGTTTGGTATAATAAATCTTTTCCTTTCATCTTCTAAAGCTGGGCAAACAAAAATATAGTGATAATCGTCTCCGACATCTCCATTCTGGCATATAGAACACTTTCTTTCACTTCTGTCAATATAATAACATCTCCCCTTTTCTATTGGGAGTGAATGATTTGAAGTTCGGAATTTGGAAAGTGTATATATATCTTGGTCATTGTTAATATTAAAATAATTTTTGTCAAATTCCAAATTTTCCTTGAAAAGCCCTGAAAAGTGACAAACATTTTGTAAAATTGTGAGAAAAATTTATTGAATGCTTTAATGGGCTACTTTAAATTAAAGTAGTATCTGTATTTACAGAAACTTCTTTAGCTTTAATGTATTTCAGTTACCCATTAACAGATACTACTTTAGCTTTAAAGTCACCCATTAGGTCATTCAATATTTTTCATCTCATACTTTGAATTAACTTAATACAGTAAAAATTTTGCAATGTTTTTATCATTGCACAACATTTAATGGATTAGTATATGGCATACATTCCAACTTATCAATTTCCAATATATTTTTGAATTTTTATCTGCTGATTAACAATCATAATAATTAATGCACACAAGAATTTTTGAATTTACTGCAAAGTAATAAAAGTTACCTTACCTGATGAAAACTGGGTGATAGGAGGCATCATATATGTATCTTTCTTTAATCCGGTCTTTTTAGATTCTTTCTTGTCATAAGACGCTCTTCCTAAACTTTTGTTGTGTTTGTCATGGATCACAGAAAATGACCTTAGGGTACTGTCTTGACCTAAAATACAATTGCATTTTTGGCAAAGATTGATAAATGACTATTTCATCTTCAATATTAAAGAATGTAAGAATTAATGCAATTATTCAAACTTCAAAATCTACATATAGCATAGAAGACTCCCAAAGCATAGTAATCTTTCTGAGCAGTGTAACATCAAATTAATTTATAATTGATGGTTGACTGAATTTTCCAACAATCAGAAAACCTAAGAATTAATCATATGTCAGTAAAATAGCGATTGTAAACAATTCACAAGAATTGTTCAAAATATTCAATATTTGGACAAAATGCTAACAAGAGACAGACATTTCACAATGGTCTATCTAATATATAAATTATTACTTATATAACATTGAACAAAGCCTTGTACTAAAGTAGCATCTGTTCTGAATCCTGTGTATCTGGTATGTTGTATACAGTTAATATTATAATGTTCAAATAAGATATTTTTTGTAAGATATATCTGTACACTACCTGCACTAAGGATATTCTTTCCATTATTGTCATAGTGTTGAACTTTGTTTGGTGGAGCTGAATGACCTGACCTTTGTCTTAATAACCTTCCACCCCCATCTGGTTGATCAAATATCCAAACCTTCAAAACATAAATTTGACTTACACCTTGTGCTGTAAATAGTGAGGTTTTTTTTAAGGAGGACAGAAAAAACTTAATTTAATTCTGTTTAATCTATGAGTTTTGTCATTGTTTACACTGCTACTGCTGTAATTAATCATTTGAATAAAATGTGAATTCAATCCAGGATTCAATCACCTAAACTGCACATCCTGTCCATTATCTGATTTTTTTTTACAGATTTGTGGTACCTATATTACAAGGAAGAGAATCTAACTAAAAGGATCAGCAAATTCAAAAGAAAAATTCAAATCTGATTGGCTGATTAACAACAATCACAACTGATTCCCATTTGGGACAAGTTTAAATTGTGCATACTTGTTTTTAAAAGATTTGTGTTACAAATCTATTTTCAAGACCATAATAGTGCAGTTCAGACAAATTGTTGAATTCTACTTGTAAATCGTAAATGCTGACAGAAATAAAACTGCAAAATGTAATAATTTCACAGTTTTCTATTACCTTTAAAGAGTTGTCAGCTGCATTGGTAACCATAAGAGGTTCATTTGGTAAACATTGCATACCAACAACAGACCCTGCATGAGCATCTCTAATCTGACTTTTCAACTTTTTTGATTCTAAGTCCCATAATGCAATATGACCAATTGTACTTCCTGTCACCATCATTGGATGGCCATCTAAAAATGAAAGTTATAGTAGACACACTTTATACAACCTTAACTGGAAACATAAAATTTCAAATCAATATCATTATACAGGTTAATTTCTTGATTGGGTTTGCATGTGACAACTCAACTCAATCAACTTTCAGCAAAGAAATCTACAAAAAAAAACTTACTGGAAAATATAAATTCTAATGAGGAGCTTACAGAGCTAATTCAAAATACTGTCTTCTGTTGAAATCTGAACTTCTCAGGTAAAAAAAACTTTTTAAATATCTATCCTTTATTTTACCTTTATACAAAAGACCAACTAGTAGAGCTCTTGGACCTAAAAAAAATCTGGGCTGTTTTGTTGGTGTGATGTAATTAAAATATTTTTTGTTTGATACCACAACTTCAAGAATGCCTCAATTCTTCCTATATCTGTCTAATGCTTCCATCAATAAGTATGTGTTAGAAACTAAATTCTATGAAATTAAAAATGCTTAAGGCACTTTGAATACATGGCTTAAGGCCTTTTAAATGTTTGACTTAAGGCCCTTTAAATGTATAACCATCAAAATATATACCTGTTCTAAAAGATATCGTAGTAACTGGTCCCCAGTCTTGTCTAAATTTCATGACTGTTTCATCAAACTTAAGATTATGTATAATAATCTGACCATCTGCAAGTCCTATGGCTATTACATCCATTGCAGGAGACTGAAAAATCAAACACCACATATCTATAATGAAACAAGTATGGATACCTTTTTTAACATAAAAAAAAAGAAGTTCTAAACTTTATTTTTTGGAATGAAACAGTTCTTGTCATATTCAAATATTCTTTGAGACAAACAACAAATGCATTTTCTCTTTTTAATTTTTGATACCCTTTTTCACCTGTTTAATAAATATACTTAAACATTTGTATTGAGTGCTAATAAATTCTACTGTGAAAATGGTGTTACTCAGAAAGTAATAATATAAATGTTGCTTTACATGATTTTTTCTCACTTTGAACTGCTAAGAAAACATAAAAATTTTATATGGTCCCTACATGATGTGTGGTCCCTATGTCTCAGTCTGACAAAAGCCAGCCCCCACTATCCACTTGTGTTACAAAAGGAAGTGGATAAGGGGCTGGCTTTAGTCAGACTGCCTATATCTTTTCGTCTATCAAAATGACTGTTTATCAATTATTGTTTTGTACCTTTATCAGGCCATTGGTTTTTCCTCATTTCAATTTACATGTTGTCATTGCAGGGCCTTTTATAGCTTACTAAACCGTGTGGGTTTATCTCATTGTTGAAGGCTGTGTGTTGACCTAAAGCTGCTTATATCTATGTTATTTGATCTATGGTGGATAGCTGTCTCATTGGCAATCATACCATACCTTCTTAATTTCATATATGGTCAGGGTGCATTATTGTTGTTTATAACTACCTGCTCAAGACACGTTACTGCACTATTCCACCCCTCAAACACGTATAACATTTTATCTTGTTTAATATTCCATAACTGTAGAGTTCCTTGTTTACTTCCTAGCACTAATTTATTGAGATAGGTATGTGGATGCATTACAGCTGTCACCTGGAAACCTGAGTTGTCAAAGTTCATTTCCAAATACAACCCTAGGAAAAGAAAATATAGGTAAAATCACAGCTATGCTTTCAATTTTTAAGTACAAAATAAATATGATTTTATTCATAAATAGTGACAGTTTAGATAAAGTGTTGATTATATATAATAATTTCAAACTAAATTATGTTTAATAGCCCAAATTCTAGAGAAATTTAGATTTTAGTCAGACCTGGAGGAGCTAGATATTTATCTTTGCTTATAAGCCTACTACATATGATAGCTAAAAGAGCATTTTTTTAACAACTTATCAAATCTACAATTAAGTAGAAAAAACAACTTTGTAAAAACAAATTGTATAAACAGAAAAAATCCTTGAGGTAAAAAATCGCTTTTGCAATGTATGGTAACATTCACTCACCATATTAAACATCAAAGTTAGCATAAACATTTTGTGCTAGGTTTAACTAAATTGTAATCAATCCAGCATGCCATTTAATAAGATCTATCTACATTGTTTCATCTAATAGTTTTGGTATTAAATGCATTATGTGTATCAATATAATTAAATATATTTGATAATTACCATTTATTCCTTTGTAATTCATGTCTTATTACTAAATACCTTTAATGATATACTTTTCCGATGATTAAAGCTCAATCTACATTTTTTTATGTGAATAAATATAATATTTTTTTACAACTGTCTGGGTGGCCGAGTGGTCTAAGTAGTCAATACTGTATCACTAGCCAGTCAACACTGAGGTTGTGAATATGAATCCCGCATGGGGCAGGTGCACTCGACTCCAATCTTAATTGTCTAGGATTGTCAGTTTTCCTACCGTAGGTCAGTGGTTCTCTCCGGGCACTCCAGCTTCCTCCACCAATAAAAACTGACTGCCACGAAATAGCACAATAGTGTTGAAAGTGGCGTTAAACACCAATCAATCAATCAATCAATATAACTGTCATTTTTGACTCTCTATTCTGAAAAATCAATCCTACCCTCTGAGTGGATGTCCCATACTTTTACATTGCTGTCAGTGTCTACAGAGATTAAGTGATTCCCAAATGGTAACAACAGATGTACTGGGTACTCATGTCCTTCATAGGTACGTAATACCTGAAAGAAATATTTGTGAAAAAAATTATGTGTTTACTGTGAAAGTTTCATTAAGAAATTTTATAAAAATAATTAAAAAGTTAAAATTATTGGTGTTGAACAAGGTTGGTCCCATATTCATGATATTAGTATTAGCTAAGAAACCTTAAAAATGTCTGCAAAATTTGCTGATTTTTCACACAAAGCTTTTGACAACAGGGTCTCAATGAAATACCCTACAAAGTTAGATATAGACCCAAAAAAAGTCAAGGATTTTCACATGGAATTCCCATCAATCAAATAGCAAAAAAAAAAAAAAAAAAAAAAAAGTTGAAAAGTCTGGATTGACTATATTTTTTTTTATCTCTTAAGAACTGTAATTGCTACATGTACAAGAAAACTCCTGAAATGCCTCAGATGGCCATTTTGGCCTTTTTCTTTAGATAATTCCAAAATCAATACCAATCATAGTATAATGCTGAGGACCATTGTATCATAATTTCATAGCTTATCTTTTAGAATTAACAACCTTAAACATGTTAAAAGAAGAAATATTAAGAAGTAGCCCTAACCACAGTAGAATTTTTTCTTCAATATTTAGAATGCAGAAGGTCTATTATATTCTGTGTCTAAACTTTCATTTACCTGTTTTCCTCTCTGAAATGCTTGCACTTTATTACGACACCCAGTAAATACCAAATTAGCATCAACAGCTAGACAAGATATATCATCTTGATGTGTATTACCTACAAGAGATATTCATATATAAAAATAAAAATATGTGGTATGATTGCCAAGGTTGGCAAAAAAGCGGTCAGTACTAGTATTGACCATGCCGGCGGTAAATACAAGGAAATACTGGCAAATACTGGTCGATTGAAATTTTGAGTGGACATTACTATAAAAACCACTCTCTACCGGGTCAATTACTTTTAGTAATGAAATAATGAAAGTGTTAAAGTCATTTTAACTGTTCTCATTTCTATTTTTATTGTAAATTCTTAATAAACAGTGATTTACAATGATTTATTAGTACATAAGATAAAAAAGTTTCGTCCCTGTCAAGGAAACTCATCAGGTGGCTTTTGCACTGACTATAGCATTGCAATCATTACATTTTGCACTGGTTTTGTTGTTGTCTTATATTGTATAGAAGTTCCAAATAGGGTCTTCAGGTTTCAGTTTAGTGCTTAAGGTCAAGATGGTTGTACTATGTGTATGTAAATCATGTAAATATTGATTATGTAAAGGTAAAATTTATACTACATTATATATTTTTTGGTTTAAAACATAAATTACAGTTCAGCCATAAGAGTAAAGGTCCTTCATACCTTCCATTTCATGCATAAAGATGATTTTTGTCTCGCATTTAATAGATAGGAAATATTTCATGGTTTAAGTGAGTCTTCAAATATCCATTTTATTACTTTCAATCATGTTTTGTCATTATTTATTGGGGGCTGTTGTTTTTATAGTAATTAAATTTTCACACCTAGCAATGCCAGGTGATAGGTAATAAGACACCTGTAACTTCATTTACCTGTAATTTTGTACCTGTAAAAATTAAGCATTTTCAATAAAAAATATCTTGATTGAATAATGTTGTAATAATTAATTTGTCAATTCCTTATATATATCTAAAACATGCAATATCATAACTTATAAGGACTAAATTAGTAGGTATAACTGTTAAAAATGCATAAAACATATCAAATTCATTCATTTATATCAGCTGAAACATGCCAAAAGATAAAAGTTTAAATATAGCTTACTTTTTATCATTTTTTTACTTCAATAAATAGTAATAAATTGCTTCGCCGAGCGCAGCTGGATACAACCGCAGAGGTCCAACCCTGAACAGTTGGGGCAAAAATGGACACAATATTCGTGCTTGATACAGGTCTGAATTTGGATTGTAATTAAATATTTGACACATACTATGTTTCTGACACAGAATAACTGTAGTCAAAGAACTTAGAATTGGTTATGTAATTTGAATTTATATTCAATTTCTTGCTTTTGTGCAATACACTGTGCTGTTCCGCAATACTTTGTAAATCTGTTTTCAGACGATATACAAAGAATTATCAATTGTGACAATTTTTTAAATCTTGAAGAAAAATTGACACCCCCAAAAATTATTTTGTTTACCACTCCCCTTTTTTTGTCAAAAAAAAAATATTTGAAGAAATTTTCTTTTTAATTTCTGAAATCTTGATAAAAAATTGTCCCCATCCCCCTCCAATCCCCCCCCCCCAAATTTAATTTTTTTAACCTCCCCCCCCCCCCCCCCCCCCTTTTCCAAAAAAAAAATGGTCATAATCTCAATTCAAATTTCCAATGGAGTTTGCAACCATAAAAACCCATTTAAATACATCATAAAAGTATTGAAATAGAAAATGACATACATAATCATGGATAAAATTAATATACCTTCATCAGCATTTAATAGTAACTTCTAAAAATAAATTGACAGCTAATCACCTCAAGATAATACAATATTTCTTTATAACAAAACAATTGTAAGGGGGGTAACTCTTTATGCTAAAAAAAACCCAAACAAATGATATTGATCACAAATAAACAATTCTGAATATGAAAATTTATTACCACTGAACCCTTTGATATACACTATTATTAAATTATATATACTTCCATCACAGTATTTGATGTTTCTAGAAAAACCTAAAAAATAATTCGTACTAGAACTAGCTGACAACTTTACATAATTTAAAAGGAATGTAAGGGAGGTAATTCAAATATAACATTGTAATTATTATCTTTTAAATTTTATTTAATGTTTATTAAATCAAACAAAACACATTTTATAGCCTTAGGACCAAAAATTGGACCAATAAGAAAATGGGACCAACAACCAAATACACAGTTAGATTCAGCATATGAAAAAAATTGTAATACTAATAGCATGAAAAATTGTAATACTTATAGCAAAAAGTCCCAACATAAAGAATCAAAGCTTTCTCAAAATCAAAATCCCAAAATATTGTTCTCTTCTATATACCGTAAAATATCAAGAATCAATCGAATGCTATCCCTTATATACATGTAATGCTTAATGGTCCAATATCTATTTCATAGAGATCCAAAGACCAATACTTTAGTAATTGTCCATTAACCAGGAAACCCTTGTTTCCCCCCCTTTTTTGCCCATAATTCCTAAACGGTTTGAGCCATAACCCCCCAAAGCCAATCCTAACCATCCCTTTGTGGTATGGAAACTTGTGGTATAATTTCAGAGAGATCCATACACTGTTCCACAAGTTATTGTCTGGAAACTAGAAAAATGCTTATTTGGGCCCCTTTTTGGCCCCTAATTCCTAAACTGTTGGGACCATCATCCCCAAAATCAATCCCAACCTTTCTTTTGTTGTTTTAAACCTTGTGTTTAAATTTCATAGATTTCTATTTACTTATACTAAAGTTCTTGTTCCAGAAACCAAATGTCTTCGGACGACGTGGTACCAATATACGACCGCAAAATTTCAATCGACCAGTATTTGCCAGTATTGACCACTTGAGGAGTATTGTCCGGAGCGGTAAATACCTGTAAATACCACCGGTAAATACCAGGGGAGGTATTTACCGCCCAACCTTGATGATTGCCAATGAGAAAACTCTCCACCACAGACCAAATGAAGGTTAGGAACTATAGGTCACTGTACATCATTTTCTCTGTTGCAATATCAAAACTGTTTGATGAATTGGGTGTTAATATTTTTCTTAATGAGTTCTACTCCTATACATAACTTTCAGGTTTTTTCACAATCAGACATTGTAATATAAATAAACTGTAAATATAAATGTTCAAGATTGCATCAAATAGACATCTCTGATGGTCAACATAAAATATGTCTGAATGATTTTCTGATAAGACTTATTCTTAATATTCATTTTGATTGTAAAAATGGAAAAAAAATTCATTAGATACTTACACTGTAGGACATTTATAGTTAGTCTCTTATCAGATGTATGATCAGATCCTTTTGGCTTAGTTTATTATAAGATAAACAACATGTAAGCAGTGTCCTAACTAGTGCAAATTATAGGGTTCAGCTTTCCTCTGCCCTTGTGGGCACCCATCTGTCCTTATCTTAATGTCCGGTGCATTTTTGTTTTCTTCAGGAAAATAGATACTTTTCAATGAAAAAAAAAATTTACTCCTGGAAAAAGCTTTTTACAACCCCAAATTCCAGCAAAAAATCATTAATTCATTTAATAGTCTTAATTTTCTTATCTGTTAATATCATCAAATTGCCCTTTTCAGACCAGAAAGTTCAGAAACTGTGCTTACATGCCCTTCATCTTAAAACTGTGCCCTCTACCCATAAATCCTAGCTAGAACACTGATAATAATCTGTCACAATATTTCTATTTTAAATTCCCATCAAAACAGAAAAGACAAAAAAGTACAATACTTAATTATTATTATACTTACTGATACTGACAATTCCTAATTTGGAACACTGAAAATATATAAATAAGTAAAGTTACATAGGTTCATGTATTTTGTACATGTATTAAAAATGATATTTTCATTCCAGATGTTGTAAATAGAAAAACTGTGGCATGTTTGTTGAATAAAACATGTGCAAATCTTTGAAGTGCTTAGTGCTTAGTTTAGTTTTTTTAGCTGCTGAATATTATGTGTGTGTAATGCATATTGATACTGTAAAAAAATTAGCTGCCAGTCACAAAATGAAGCATTTTGTCAAGTGAGCGCAACAAAAAGAATGATACTTTTCTTTTATTGGAGATACTTAGTCTTTTCAAGTTAACCTTTAAATTGCCACAGGCACTTGTCTCTGAATTTATTTGATCTACATTCCTTAATCATGTTAATATAACACAAGGTACCCGACTCACATTTTAGGGAAATGACACTCAGTCGCAAATTTTCGTTATATTTGGATTCAGCGGTTGTCTATCCCACTGAAACTTGTTATACACTGTATTGAAAATCTACATTAAATTATCTACAAAATGATGTATGACACCCTTATTTCTGTTGTTGGAATCATTTGTAGCAGACTTTTCAAGTAGGTCAACTGTAAATTATTTCATCTTGTCACAGCAAAATGGCAATGTTGAAATTGCAATAAATATTCATTACGATTTCCAATTGGTCAATCTTCTTGCTAAAAATACATGTTTAAAATTCGACTTTCAAAATTTCCTGTTTAATAAATTCTATGGAGTTATCTCAATTTTATATATAAATCCAGAGAGAGGTTGAATGACTTTGATAGGAGAATGTGAAAATTTGAGTTCAAAAATAGAAACTTGTTACACAATAAACATGATAAATATACCTCAAATAACACTTACTAGATTTTTATCAGAGTTTATATCTTTTACAAATTTACTACATGGGTGAATGTTCTATTCAGAGAAAAACAATTACCAGTACTGAAAATATTTTATATAATTAAGGGCATACGACCCACAGTGAATTTTTGATGAAAGTTTGCATACAAGCTATTTTTGACTTAGTCACTTCAAATATGTTATAAAAAGTATACCTTCATGTGCTACTTTTAGAGATAAATATGGTCGAAATTTAGACATTAACTGGAATTTTCAGTTTCTTTGATATTTGAATTCTTTGGAATGACATTCCTAACTTTTTTGCTTCAAAAGATAAACACAAGCAGATTTTTGTACAAACTTTTTGAATATCTTCTCTACATAAGTGTGCTTTGAATTTGTGCAACAATTCTTTGGAAATATTCATTTTTATAAAATTTCATAATTTTGGTAAAACAACCGGCATTTTAGCTGTATATCTATCTTAATTAAAAAAAAATTCATCAGTGATTTGTTCATACATAATCAAGCCAAATGTCGTTTTTTAAAAAGAGGTGTCCATGAACTTGTTTTCAAGTTAAATTCAGTCTGAATGATAAAAATCAGTCGCAAAATGCATCTTTCCCCGATATGTCACAGTTTGATGTCGCTAAAAAAATAACAATTTACGTTAGCGACGTCATTACCTCCCCTGTATATATCCATATGTATATACATAAATACATAATTACTCTAAATATGTATATATATCATGTATATAGTAGCTATCTGGGGCCATGTTTAAACAATGTATTATGCATAAAACTTTTCAAAGAGAAATGTTTAAACCATCATAAACACTTCAAACAAAGCATTTTTATTTCCTTAGTTTGTGTTTAAAAAAAAGTGGATCATAATCTATCAAAGTTTCAAAATGTTTGCTTTCTCACATTTTTCCTCCCTTAGCTTGTTACTGATGACCTTTGTTTTTGCGACACTTTACCCGAACAGGAAGTTGTCTAAGTGACTGGTTCTTGCGGATTGGACTAAATAGTTATAAGGTGTATATTGACATTTCGCTGTGAGAAAACGAAGGCCTGCTATGTATGAGTCCGACAACAGCAATACGCAGTTCATTCGTCATTTTGTAAATAATTTAATGTACATTTACAACATAACAAGTTTCAGTGTGATAGACAACTGGAGAATCCAAATACATAACGAAATTTTGGGACGAGTGACATTTCTCAAAAATGTTATAGTCCTCCGATATAAATTGCTTCCGAATAAGCGACTATTTACTGATGAAGCGGCGGATTATGCTTAACTTATTTAATAATATCTAAGTCAAATTACATTGTAAGTGTGAAAAGATTTCCCCACACAAGTGATAACATAGTTTTCCTTCTGCTTTCTGTGGTGGCGAATTTGCAGTGGGATATGATTGCTCACGTATCCTAGAGCTCTGAATCCTGTGAATATTTTACTTGCTGGCATGGTTGTCACATGTCACATAAACAGCTAATAAAAATATTTCATGTTCACAGACTTTTAGTGAAAATCAATTTGTAACAAAAAACATGTGCTTCAAATTTATACCGGAAATACATACAGATCTACACACATAAAAATGACAAAAATAGGTATTTTACTACCGTCTAAAATAATCAATAAAATTACAATTACTTTTTATTTCAGCATTTGTAATATCATTAATATCAATATAGCATTTTTAGCGATTAATTTAAAACTTTTTTTTAGTACTATAATATAATTTTCTGGAGAAATGTATGGTCAACATATTAAGTTCAGAACTGCCCTCTTTAATTTTAAATAACCATATTTTTCGGTCTCACTAATTAGCGACAAGAAGAATTTTAGCGACAAGAAGCGTCAAGAAGCGACAAGAAGCGTCAAGAAGCGACAAGAAGAATAATTTTAGCGACAAGAAGCGACAAGAAGACTTTTTAGCGACAAAGAAAACATTTTTTTTTTTTATTAAAATTACTTATTCCAAATAAATATTAAAAGAATATGCAAAGAAAAACAATTTTAGCGGCAAGAAAGTCAATATTCTATCGATAAATAGATAGAAAAAAATTTGAAACATAGATCTAATTGCTACATTTATTTGTGATATTTTATTATTTGTTATGTATAACAGCAAGTATTACGTTTACCCTGTCGTATTATGATATTAATCTTATGATTTGCTTTTAAAACTCTCTTTAATAATATACACTATATAATAAACTTGCAAATTGCATTATTTGTGCATCATTGTCCAGAAAATACAGACACAAATTCAAACAAGAGTAAAACATAAATGTTAATATTTTTCATCATTTTATTTTGTGTATATTGCCTCATTTAACGATATTTATCATGTTAACTTTATGAATAGTTTAATGTTAATTGAAGATTAAAGGAAATTAATGACAATCTTGAGTTTTCAACAGGTGTTCAAAATTTACAATGATTGTATATTCTGGCGCGTGTAATTGTTTAGTCTGACGCGTGTACAAAGTTGCTGTGACAAACTAAATCCTTTAGGATAAGGGTTTTTCTCTTGGGCAAAGGAAATAGTACGGGAAGTTATACCCTGCATTATAAAAATTACACTCTAAAAAAAACTACACAATCCCTTTCTTTCTCACAAATGTTTAATTTCTTCATCTATCAATATAATAAAAAACAAATATTAATTTATTCCTGCCCATATGTTAAAAAAAAAATCAATTGCATATTTTTTAATATTTATTTGGAATAAGTAATCTTAATAAAAAAAAAAATGTGTTCTTGTCGCTAAATAGTCTTCTTGTCGCTTCTTGTCGCTAAAATTATTCTTCTTGTCGCTTCTTGACGCTTCTTGTCGCTAATTAGTGAGACCCCTATTTGGGTTACACTAATGACTGGACCGAATGACAGGACCGAATGACAGGACCAAATGAAAAATGCGCTAATAACTTTTTTATTTTTCATAGGATTAATTTCAAATTTAAAATTTAATAGGATTTCATCATTTAATATATAAATTTAAAAAGAAAAAATTATATTTTTTTTCAAAAGCTTGCGAAAACGTGACCTGACCTACGCTGACAATGACAGGACCAATATCGAGAATGACATGACCAAATGAAAATGCTAATAACTTTTTTATTTCTCGAAGGATTTGTTTAAAATTTGAAATTTAATTAGATTTCAACATTTAATACATAAATATAAGAAAAAAATAGAAAAAAAAATATTAAAGCTTGCGAAAATGTGACTTGACCAACGTTGACATTGACCTGACCAATATCGACATGACCTGACCGATGAAAAGTCCTAATGTTCTGTTATTTAAATAACAAAATTAGAAAATTGTTAAATTTTGATCATTAATAATTAAGAAATTACTAAATAATCAGAAAAACAATTTTTTTTTGGGGTAATAAACTTGACTTGACCAACTTACGTTGACTGTGTCATAATTAACCGTTATCATGACAAGGAAAGATGACTAATTACATATCTATATGTAAAAGTATTTACTTCAAATTTTTCGAAATATTAAAATTTAAACCATTCATTTTATCAAATTTAAAAACTATAAAAAAAAATCCTCCTGATCAATGTTCTTATTATTTTCAAGTCCAGACTAATCTAAATTCAATTCTAAAGTCCAGAAATTTGTGTATAATCTAAATACTGATTCTGTAAAATAATTTAAACTGTTTTGCTAGCATTCTGCATGACATTTATCGTCATCCCAGGGTACAGGACGAGGACCTAGCTAGCAGTGTACCCCACCCTGAAATAAAGAAAAAATAAGTAGGATTACACATGCAAATAGATAATTAAAAATGTACTTGTAAAAAGAAGATATAAAAACTGAAAACTTTAAATTATAGATCACAATAAAAAAAACTACGTCTATGTTTGAAAGCATTTAAATCAAAATTATGTGATAGAAATTATCTTACTTAAAAAATAACTGAAAGGTAATGCATGTAAACTATTATCAAACATATTTACAAACGAACATTCAGTATAGACTTTCGGGAAAATTTAAAACTAAGAAAGATATCCTGCACAAGGCTCGGGCATACCTCAAGTAGTCCGCGAAAATGTTTATTTATTTTTTATGTAAATATTTTAAACTACCAAGACATCCTGCACAAGGCTCGGGCATACCTCAAGTAGTCCGCGAAAATGTTTATTTATTTTTATGAAAATATTAAAACTACCAAGACATCCTGCACAAGGCTCGGGCATACCTCAAGTAGTCCGCGAAAATGTTTATTTATTTTTATGAAAATATTAAAACTACCAAGACATCCTGCACAAGGCTCGGGCATACCTCAAGTAGTCCGCGAAAATGTTTATTTATGTTTATTAAAATATTTAAAACTACCAAGATATCCTGCACAAGGCTCGGGCATACCTCAAGTAGTCAACGGAAATAACTATTTACTGATATGAATTTAAAATATTAAAAAAACCTATATATGATGCTAATTACTGTAATCACAAACTATTTTGGATTTATCAACTTATTTATGGCTTATTTCACACCTATTGTTTGTTACTTTATAATTGTAAATCAAACGTGTCAAATCATGACCGGTAATGCACAACAAAATTTACAACACGTTTAGATACAATATACTACTATAAATACAATAAAAAGTTCAAGTAACATGGTGCTCGTCACAGTACCAATCTTCTAAAACTCCTGAACATGTCTGATGAACCCACTTAGCACAATTGATTCTTCCACGTTTTGCCTCACATCCTATCATGTTCTCAAAAACATCTGGTTTGCCACATTGACAGTTACTTTCAATCCTTCTTGCATATATTCTCACAAAATCTGAACTTGATGTAATTCCTTGAGGAAATGGTGTAAAGTGACCTTTTTCTAAACAAGAAATTAAATGCGGTCTCATATATTTCTCAATAAAGTTGGTCCGTCTCTGTGTGTTGAATTTTCCTTTATCACAATATTCCATCATGTTGGCAATAGCAAAGACACCACAGTCATATCCGTTTGTTTGCTGTTGTACGTCAGGTAGTTTTACAAGTAAGTTCCTTTTTCCATGACCATAAATTGCTGACAACTGAATTTCCATCGAAGGTGTAAGTTTAAACTCTGTACTTTTACTGTCTAACACATAAACGGCACTTTCCTTTTTAGGTTGAATAGATGTTACCCAGTGCGACTTTCCTGTATGATGAACTTGAACACACGGTGTATCCTTACTGCTGAATTTCCCGAAACTTTCAGCCCAGCACTGTTTGTCTTCATCGTAAATTGGCGATAATCCTGTCGGTTGAAATCCAGATATATGTGGAAACTGTTTCGCTATCATATTTATACTTACATTCACAATTTCGGAACATAACCATGAGTTATTCTCCAACATAAGTTTGTGTTCAGAATTTAAACTAGAAATCCAAGGCGTATAACTGGTGTTCTTCACGTCTGTATTAACTTTACGTTTTTTCATAGGTAGTTGACAAAGACTTGGTACTCGTTGGAGACACTGTATCCACAGAAAATTTCAATATCTCTCCTTTTTTTTGGTGTCGCACAACTATCAGTATCCTGTTCCTTGGATTTGAATTTAAGTTTCTTTGTCGATTTCGGGATTTCTGGTGTTGATGATGGCCTTCCTGGTGTTTCTGGCATAACAGACGGAGCACTTTGTTCAACTATTTCGGAGTCTGGAGCTGGTATAACTTCATCATAATCATTTGGTCGTGGTTTTTTCCTTCCTGACTTTTTGTCGTTCCTTTTCAAATTTCTCTTCGAAAGCATTCTAAGATTCATAATTTTCGGTTTATTCTCACTTTCATCACCTATGAATATTTTCGCTGCCATTATATGATAACACTGCGTAGTCGATGGACACTGACATGTTTCTTTCGGCAGTAAGGTTACAGCATATACAGTACCTTGGGTTCCCTTCACCATAAATGCTTTCTGCTGTTGTACAAATGTAACATTGCCATTTTCGACTGTTAGACGGGCTAGCGATTTTTGTGAAAGATTCGTATCCTTAGAAATCACCACATTCGGAACGTCTTCAGACGACACACTATGTTCACTCAAATTTTAAAAGCTGACCAAGTTTCCTTTATTCTTTTATTGAGACAATGATCACCAATTATCCTTCTAATCAGTAGTTGATTGCACTGAATGTTTATTGATATTAATTGGATTAACAAGCCAGTAATCAAATCAGATCTAATCTCATTAAGCTGATAATTAGATTAGTTTCGACAACGTGTGCATTGGTCAGGTCACGTTTTTTAACCTCTAAACTATTTTTTCCACAGTGTTTTTTTTTTATTTGATAATTAACTGTACTGATTTATGATTTTGAAGCAAATCCTTAACAAAACAATAAATATTAATTAGTTTCACGTACAACGATCAGGACACCGTTGGTAGTCAACGTTGGTCAGGTCAAGTTTTTTTTATCCAAAATTATTTTATTATTCTCGTATATTTATGTTTAACATGGTGACATCTTATTATATTTTGAATTTGAGATAAATTCTTTGAGAAATAAAAAGGTTATTAGCATTTTCATTTGGTCCTGTCATCGCCGATGTTGGTCAGGTCATTGTCAACATTGGTCAGGTCACATTTTCGCAAGCTTATAAATATTTTTTTTCTCAATTTTTTCTTATATTTATGTAAAACATGCTGAAATCTTATTATATTTCAAATTTGAGATAAATCCTTTGAGAAATAAAAAAGTAATTAGCATTTTTTTTCGGTCCTGTCATTGTCAAGGTTGGTCCTGTCATTATCAGCGTAGGTCAGGTCACGTTTTCGCAAGCTTTTGAAAAAAAAATATATTTTCTTTTTAAATTTATGTATTAAATGTTGAAATCTAATTAAATTTCAAATTTGAAACAAATCCTTCGAGAAATAAAAAAGTTATTAGCATTTTTATTTGGTCCTGTCATTCTCGATATTGGTCCTGTCATTGTAAGCGTAGGTCAGGTCACGTTTTCGCAAGCTTCTGAAAAAAAAATATAATTTCTTTTTTAAATTTATATATTAAATGATGAAATCTTATTATATTTCAATTTTGAAATTAATCCTTTGAAAAATAAAAAAGTAATTAGCATTTTTCATTTGGTCCTGTCATTCGGTCCTGTCATTCGGTCCAGTCATTAGTGTAACCCCCCCTATTTTTAATGGGATTGCGCAATCATCAAATACAAACATTTTGTAAAATGTGCGATTTAAAACTCTGCGATAATTCAACCCTGGATGAAGTAGAAAATGATATTGTAGAAGTTAAAACTGTATGGCCAAAACGAAAAGTTAAGACTTCAGAATTTCATGTAAACTGGGCTGCAAATGCCTTGAAATGGTGAAGCAAAATTTCATGAACACTGTTGGACACAAATCATTTCTTCAATTAAAAGGAAGATAAGAAGTGCACCATTTATATTTTCTTCACAGGAAAAAACTCTTGTAAAGGAAGCTGAAAAGACTGCTGAATTTAGAAATGCGCATAAACAAATCATTGAAGAAGCTAAACGTGTTTCTGATATGATTAAATCATCTGAGCACTGTGTAGCATTTACTGGTATGCTTATACACTAGATTTCATGTCGATCCAGCCCCAAGTTGATCCGTCCCAAGTCGGTCCAGTCCCATATTTTAAGTCGATCTGGCCCCAATATAAAAAATATTTATTGATAGATTCGTGTATATACTCGCTCGGATTATTAAAATTAAAAACTATGTCTCTGTAATTATTTTGTATTCTCAAAACTACAGGTATATACAGTTATACTACAAATTTACAACTCTTAGTTTTGGCTACATGTGCTGTTCTAATCTATAAAGGAATGAATATTCATTAGCTATGTAGGCGTGTCAAATCGTATCATACGCAATAATGATCAGCCAGTACATGTACATACTGTTCTGATTTCATTAACCAGTATTAAAAAGATAAATATAACATTATAAGGAATAAAAATAAAGATAAATATGAATTGTAATTCATAAATGTTTATGTATTTTATAATGATATAAAAGGTGGACGGTAAAAAGGTTGGATTTTCTTAGATGAGACATTCATTTGAATTTTTTTTAAAATTTATAATAAGATTTCATATAGAAATATAATATTATTTTAATATTAAATATTTGAATTCAAATCAGTTTATCACCTTAATTGAATACGGATGATTATGCAGTATAAAACAATTATGCTGATTATGTTTTTATTACAAGTTTTTAAGACTATTGGGTATGCATAATTATAATAAAAACATACATATCAGAATTTACGGTAGTACCATTAATCATATAATTCATCTGAATGTTACTCCAATATTAGGCATACTTCACTTACCTGCTGTCATTAATCATGTTAATCATCGATACTTTTTACAAATTCCATTTATCCTGATTCAAATATGTCACCAAATCCTCCGAAGTTAATATAAATTATTCATTATTTTTTTATGGGGCCTGATCGACTCTGGGCTGGAACGACCTGATACCATACACTATACAGTAGAAACATTGATGAAAAGAGGTCAAAACTGGTTATCAAATAAACCTTTTATGCAATACTTTTTCTGTCCTTTGGCATATGCATTATTTTCAAGATTCAGTTTGGAGATTTTTTCCGGATGATGCGTACATGTATAATATTATTTAAGGCATACATGAACATGGGTTTCCTATCAGTAATAATAAAGAAACGAATTTGCTGAATTTTCATGAAAACACTTACATGACTTAGCTCAAACTGAAAGTGATATAGTTATGATTGTGCATGTTATTACGGCACATGCATATCTACTCTTATAGGCAAAATTTCTTCCTGTTTATTTGTACATTTTATAATAATATAGTTTATTTACTTTTGATATCCAAATTCTCTCAATGTCAGAAAATTTAAGAATTATTGATGTCATGAATATGCATACTAGTTACTTCGATGTAAGGTCACCTATCCAATTGTGTATGAACGTTGTTCATGCATATTCTGATAATTTCACTCTTCTAGGAAATTTTGTATTCTGTTTAAACTTTACTTTCTGACAATTAACTAGATTAATCCAGGCTTCTTTCTAATACAGATAATGATGTTATTAGAATTGTCTCCCTTTTCTCATCAAACATAATTAGTTTTTAACTGATTTCAATTAATAGAATATTGTTTTTGTAGACTTCAGCTTCATGTGTTACCTATAAATAACTTCCAAGAAAATCTTACTTCTTAAGATCAAAACAAGCATCTGCTTGATTTTTGTACATGTAAGTGAAAATTTCCAAGGTAATTTTGGGGTGATGAAAAGGGTGTGTGTAGTATACACAAATGCGTACTATACAAGACCAAATATGGTACTTATATTAGAAAAACAATATTTATATTAAGGTGCAGGGATTTCTACATCTGCTGGTATTGGTGATTATCGTGGTAAAAGTGGAAAATGGACTGAAATGGATCAAAACAAAATCGATGTAGACCATTTATTCAGTGACAGGATAGAACATACACCAAGCAAAAAAGCAAAGTTACAGACAGAAGGTAGAAGATTTTTTAATGTAAATTATTGTATTACACAGAAAAATGTTGAATACAAATAAATTGGGAATGAAACAGGATGTTAGTTTTCATGTAGATGTACCATCTATAATCATGGTAATTAAAAATGTACCGTCTTTGGAAAAAGTGGTGCAAGCATGCACTAATACATTTTGTACTCGACGCAAATTTTTTCGTTTGTTAAAAACATGCATTGTACAATGTATAACGTGAAGACCCATGACATTTAAAATTGATACACAAAAAAAGTGAAATGTACCATTAAATCTAGTTATTGTTTGGTACAGCATCTGAAAAGGATATAAGGTAAAATGGTAAGAATTGTGACATTTATAATTAAGTAAGTATAAACAATTCATGATAAACAATAATCCACAGATGATATTGACCATGCAACCAATGTTTTAAAGACTGGAGTCAAATTATGGCATATGAACAGAAACACATATATATGAAAAGAGGAGACTTGGGCCATACATCAATGAGAGAGCAACCCAACTGACTGATAAACAAAAATAGTTAATCTTGGTAACAAGTTACTAACAACTCTCTATTTAATCACTTTTTATACGACCGCAAAAAAATTTTGTGGTCGTATATTGGTATGACGTTGGCGTCGTCGTCGTCGTCGTCGTCCGGCGTCGTCGTCCGAATACACATTGGTTTTCGCACTCTAACTTTAGTTTAAGTGAATAGATCTCTATGAAATTTTACCATAAGGTTCAATACCTCAAAAGGAAGGTGGGGATTGATTTTGGGGGTTATGGTACCAACAGTTAAGGAATTAGGGGCCAAAAATAAGCATTTTTGTAACTTCCAGACATAACTTGTGTGTTAGTGTATGGATCTCTCTGACATTGTACCACAAGGTTCCATATCACAAAGGGAATGCTGGGATAGATTTTGGGGGTAATTGCCTCCAAATTTTAGGAATTAGGGGCCAAAAAGGGGCAAAAAACAAGCATTTTTCTAGTTTCATGACAATAACTTGTGTTCAAGTGTATGGATCTCTCTGACATTGTTCCACAAGGTTCCATATCTCAAAGGGAATGCTGGAATTGATTTCGGGGGTAATTGCCTCCAAATTTTAGGAATTAGGGGCCAAAAAGGGGCAAAAAACAAGCATTTTTCTAGTTTCATGACAATAACTTGTGTGTAAGTGTATGGATCTTTATGAAATTGTACTACAAGGTTCCATATCACAAAGGGAAAGCTGGAATTGATTTTGGGGGTATTTTCCCACAACGTTCAGGAATAAGGGGCCAAAAAGGGGCCAACAATAAGCATTTTTCTAGTTTCCAGACAATAACTTGTTCAAGTGTATGGATCTCTCTGAAATTGTACTGCAAGGTACCATACCACAAAGGAAAGGCTGGGATTGATTTTGGGGTTAAATCCCTAGAAATTTGAGGAATTAGGGGCCATAAAGGGGCAAAAAACAAGCATTTTTCTAGTTTCAGGACAATAACTTGTGTGCAAGTGTATGGATCTTTATGAAATTGTACTGCAAGGTTCCATATCACAAAGGGAAAGCTGGGTTTGAGTTTGGGGGTAATTGCCGTAAATGTTTAGGAATTTTGGGCCAAAAAGGGGCCAAAAAATAAGCATTTTTCTAGTTTCCAGACAATAACTTTTGTTCAAGTGTATTGATCTCCCTGAAATTGTACAGTAATCATACATGTGAACCTCCCGAAGGGAATACAATAATCCCGTTTTCAGGGGTCTCCTCCCGACCTCCCGTTGAAGACAAAAAAATCCTGTGTATGAAATATTTCATGAATGAAAAATTTCAGCCCAACATATCTGGTGTAACTGACATTACCTGAAGTTATATTTTACCTGTAAATCAATTAACATGATAATTATATGGCTTCACTTGTCACCTTGGGTGTCAAACATACTGGTAATCAACGATTTTTACATCAGGCTAACTGCCGTTGTGTAATAAAACTTTGTATATTTATAAATGAATGTTGGGTTACTTCCCTTGATTTATCCTGTTTTAAGTTACTTTCCTTTAAATAATGTAAATTTTTAAAAGAATATAAATAAAATATAAATTGAACAAATAATCATAAAAGGATGGTAATTAAATGATTTTAAATGTCTTAGGACAAATAAAAAAATAATAATTTGAAAATTATTTGAGGGTTTTATACTACCTTTCAAGGCTTAAATTGAAATTTATATATTAACTATGACCCATGAATCCTGTTTGAATGTGTTACTTATCATGCATTAAAAATCTACTTGCATAAAGATTAAAATAAAAGATCTACTTGCAGATAGATAAGCAAATATTCTGATTGCAATGAATAATGGAAAAAAAGATATGACCTAAAAAATTTAAAGAACATACTTAAAAAGAAGAATGTTAGATTGAACAAGTTGAAAGTTTAAAAAGATAGAGAAAATTTATAAGTACAAGGGTACTATAAACATAATACATTCGGATGGAAAGTTGAAGAAAGCACACTTTAACAGACAATTTCTACAGCACACGGTTACATTTACGACAAAATTTATGTCGATTAAAAACCTCCTGATCTGAGTCCTAATCTCCTGACCAAAATTTCCCAAACTCCTGATCTTAGTTTCACAGTCCATCATATGTACTGCAAGGTACCATACCACAAAGGGAAGGCTGGGATTGTGTTTGAGGGTGATGAATCATAAGGGGGTTCAAAAAATTTTGGGGGGAGGGGGATTTTTTTTTCCTTTTTTTTCTTTGAAATTTTCCATTTTAAATTGGTTATTTCTGATTTATATATAAAAGCAAATAATAATGACATGGTTTGAATAGATAAATTAAAAATTTTTAAGTTCTTAGACCACATTCATTCTGTGTCAGAAACCTATGCTGTGTCAAATATTTAATTACAATCCAAATTCAGTGCTGTATCAAGCTTGAATGTTGTGTCCATACTTGCCCCAACTGTTCAGGGTTCGACCTCTGCGGTCGTATCAAGCTGCGCCCCAGCGAAGCATTTTATTAAATATTGCGTGGAGAGGGTGATAACACACTTAGCATCTAGATATTTGACCTGTAAATATGATGTCTAGACTAGAGGGTAATAACCCTTATTTTTACCATCTAGATATGAAGTGATTTGGTTAAAACCTATTTTAAATTCTAAGCAAAACTTCACTGGGTAAACACACTGCAGCAAACCTACATGTAAGTATAACGGCATTAATGTAACAATATGTCAAGGACTGCATTGCTGGTACTAAATATTTAAGTAAGAATGTATTACTTATAAAACAAATGATAACTTCTATATAAAAAGAAGAAGATGTGGTATGATTGCCAATGAGACAACTATCTTCCAGATTTCAAATGACGTGTATATATATATATATATATATATATATATATATATATATATTCTAACCAATTATCTAGTTCACACAAATTTCTAAAAAAACCAAAATAATGAACACATATGTGTATAGATCTATGAACTTTAAACTCTTTTAATTTTGAATTTGAACAGTTTATAATATTACATGTGTGCTTTTAAGACATTTTGAATTTGTTTTATAAGTAATCATGCATCATTGTAAAGACTCATGACAGTACAAACTTTACACAAATAAAAGACTGCACAAGAATACATTATACACTATTACATATAATTCAAATATAAAGTGTAAGAAAATCTCCTTTTGTAGCTACTTGTTTTAAAGTAATTATATGTGTGTAAATGTATTTAGAAAAAGATGAAGACATTGAAGAAGCAGAAGAAGATGGGGTTCCTTATGAAGCTTTAAGACCAACATACACTCATGAAGCACTTCAAAAATTGACGACTGATGGGTATCTGAAATATATAGTGAGTCAGAATGGGGACGGCCTTCATGGATTATCAGGAGTACCAGGTGACAAAATTTCAGAACTTCATGGTAATGTTTTCTTAGAAATCTGTGAGAAATGTAAGAGACAGTATTACAGACATTTCTATGTGATGGATGATGTTGGTAGTCAGTATTTTGAAGAACTGGACGATAATGGGAAAACAGATATGAAGAAACCTAAATATGCAGTGAAGTGTAAAAAATGTGGTTTATCACACAGAACTGGAAGAAAATGTGAATCTAAGGTACATTTTTCTATTTGTAATTTTAAGCATTTCTGCATTTTCAAGATGTCAAAATTCATTTGGTATAATAACATGTACATGTATGAAAGTTTTGGCATCAAAGCATTCCTCAATGAAAGTTTATATTCATGAGACTAACATTTTTTTGTATCTACAGATTCTACAGACATGAATAGTTGTTTTCTGCTGGCTGACATGGCAGTGAAAAAAACCAATAAATTTTGACACAATTAGATAATACTTGAATAAAAGACAGATATGGTGTATTAATTCCTGACACAAAATCCCTACATGCCTAAGTACCTACAAATGTACACGAAACATAGCAAAGGATCAGCACATGCACTTTTATTATTGTTCATCTCAAATTTAATTTTTACATTTGTACATAGGGTAAATAATTCTATGCCTGCAATATTTAAACTTTCTCTACCAAATATTTTTATTTTGTAGCCATTTATTTTGAATTATATACAGCTAGATATGTGCATCAGTGATCTCCCAGTATTTTGCAAACAGCACTGTAGAATTTGAATATTAGTACTTCCACTAAAATTATAGCACAACATTTATAATAATTCTACTATAAAATCTATTCAGATAGCTCCATGGTAAAAAATATATACATGTACAAATAGATGCCACAAGTTCTCACCTTTTGATGGTCCAAACTTGCTAAAATATTAAAAAAGAAAAAAACTACAGACAATTGTCAATACACTGTACATAAATCATATAAATATTTAACATTTTTGAAAGTTTTACTTTTTTTTTTATTAATGTTCAAAAATGATGCATCAATGCAATTTACTGTTGAAATTAATATATGGTATTTTTGCAGGGCTGTTCAGGGCATTTACAAGATTCCATTATTAACTTTCCTGACTTGTTGGATGATAACATTTTCAAACAAGCAGAAGAAAACTCAGAGAAATGTGATTTGATGTTATGTCTGGGTACTACCCTTACGGTTACACCTGCTAGTGACTTGGTGGAGAAGATAAAGAAGCCTCAACGATATGTTATATGCAACAGGTAGGTGATTGAATAGACTCTTTAAACTGATTTTTTGTTCTTAGGATTTTTCTGCACCATCTTCAGGGAAAGAACTAGTAACTTTAAAAATAGGAAAACAAGTAACAAAACAAGAAGAAACAGTTTATTTCTTATTAATTTGCAAATAGAAGTACAAAAAAGCTATATATATTGTACATTAAAGTTTATCTAAAATCTGTTTTAAGATTTTAGATTTTTACGTTATGTTTATCTGTGAGTCAGAACACCTGAAATACTGAAGTCATAAATAATTGAAGAAGGTTTAATTTTCATTTTCTTGTTACAAATTAAAAAGTCTACAATGATAAGTTGGCATCAATGTGTAATTTTTGGGTATTCTGAAACAAAGAAATTGTGTTCAACACAATAACTAATTTAAAAATTTGATATGAGGAGTACCACAAATATAAAAACTCTTTATCAAACAAACTGTTCATGGTGGCTGAGTGTTCTAAGTTGTCCATTTACTGTATCACTAACCTGTCAACACTGAGGTTGTGAGTCTGAACCCCACAAGTGACAGGTGTGTTTGACTCCCAATCTTAATTGACTAGGATTACTAGTTTTCCTGTTGAAGGTGGGGGATTTTTCTCCAGGGATTCCGGGTTTCTCCACCAATAATTACTGGATACCAGTCCACCACAATATAGCCAATGGTGCTGAAAGTGGCAATAAACACCAAAAAACAATAAATTTATCACAGTTAAACAACGAAATTGACATCATATGAAAATATTTGACTTTTTGTTATGACCTGTTATCTCTTTCCTGCATGAAGAGATATTTCTCATATCACACTGAACTGAGTGTGATGTGAATAAGTGATAAGGAAAATGTGTTTATTTGGTTGGCCTGTCCTTCAGTGTGTAACGAAATTGCAACATTTCCATGGACTGTTAGGTAGATCAGCGATGACTTTTGACGGTCACAAAAGATTACTATTCCCTTGTGGCAATGGAGATATGTGATTTATTTGATAAATATACTAAACACTTACATGTTTCAACTAAGAATATTCTTTTTGTTAAAATTAATTCCATTTTGAGGTCTACAAAAAAGCTTGAAAATGTCTGATTTTGCACAAAGATAATTTGTACCATAATAGAAATAGGTTTTACAACCAGCAAGAATTGCATATTGCTTTATATTAACTGTTGTTATTTAATTTCAATAATAAAGGAGGAAGTCCTCATAACAGTATAAAAATCTATAATAAAGGAAGAAGTCTTCATAACAGTGTAAAAATAAATAATGAAGGAGGAAGTCCTCGTAACAGTATAAAAATCTATAATAAAGGAGGAAGTCCTTATAACAGTATAAAAATCAATAATAAAGGAAGAAGTCATCATAACAGTATAAAAATCTATAATAAAGTAGGAAGTCCTCATAACAGTATAAAAATCAATAATAAAGGAGGAAGTCCTCATAACAGTATAAAAATCTATAATAAAGTAGGAAGTCCTCATAACAGTATAAAAATCAATAATAAAGGAGGAAGTCATCATAACAGTGTAAAAATAAATAATGAAGGAGGAAGTCCTCGTAACAGTATAAAAATCAGTAATAAAGGAGGAAGTCCTTATGCCAGTATAAAAATCAATAATAAAGGAGGAAGTCATCGTAACTGTGTAAAAATCAATAATGAAGGAGGAAGTCATTGTAACAGTGTAAAAATCAACATCCTAGTGAATCCTAAATTGTTTCCTTTTTTTTATACGACCGCAAAAAAATTTTGTGGTCGTATATTGGTATGACGTTGGCGTCGTCGTCGTCGTCGTCCGGCGTCGTCGTCCAGCGTCGTCGTCCGAATACACATTGGTTTTCGCACTCTAACTTTAGTTTAAGTGAATGGATCTTTTTGAAATTTTACCATAAGGTTAAATACCACAAAAGGAAGGTTGGGATTGATTTTGGGGGTTATGGTACCAACAGTTAAGGAATTAGGGGCCAAAAAGGGGCCAAAAATAAGCATTTTCTAGTTTCCAGACAATAACTGTGGAACGGTGTATGGATCTCTCTGAAATTATACTACAAGTTTCCATACCACAAAGGGATGGTTAGGATTTGCTTTGGGGGGTTAAGGCTCAAACCGTTTAGGAATTAGCGGCAAAAAAGGGGGAAAAACAAGGTTGTCCTGGTTAATGGACAAATACTTTAGTACAAAACATAATTTAAAGCAGTGTAAGGGAGATAAATCAAATTCATCATTGAAATTATCTCCCTTACACTGCTTTTAAATTATGTATAAAGTAATGGTTAATGAACAATGAAGATGATTTAAAACAGTGTAAGGGAGGTAATCCAAATACAACGTTTTGGTTACTTCCCTTACACTGCTTTTAAATTATGTTTAAAGAAATGCATATTTATAAAGGAAGACTAGTAAAAATATCTGCAAATGTTGCATCATTTTTTTTTACAAAAATATCCATATGAAAGATTTGACACTATATTTTTAATTCTATTATAAAATAGATTAAGTTAGCACTATGGTAAATTTAAATGGGTAAATATGGTTGCCAACTCCATTGGAAATTTGAATTGAGATTATGACCATATCTTGAGGGAAAGAATTTTTTGGGGAAAAAAGGGGGGGGGGGGGGGATAAAAAGAAATTGTGGGGGGTCAATTTTTTCTCATTTCAGATTTCAGAAATTAAAAAGAATTATTCTTCAAATATTATTTTTTTTTCAAATTTCAAATATTGAAAAATTTCAAGAAGTAATCTTTAATTGCACAGTATGGCGCATTAGATTTGTAAAATCTTTGATCACATTTATTTATTTGTTATGCCGAATCTAACAGTGTATTTAGATTTTTAATTTTGGGTCCAGTTTTCAAAATAGTCTACATTAAGGTCCAAAGGGTCCAAAATTAAACTTTGTTTGATTTTAGCAAAAATTGAATATATGAGGTTCTTTGATATGCTGAATCTAAACATGTATTTAGATTTTTGATTTTTGGCCCATTTTTCAAGTTGGTCCAAATTGGGGTCCAAAATTAAACTTTGTTTGATTTCAACAAAAATTGAATATATGGGGTTCTTTGATATGCTGAATCTAACCATGTATTTAGATTTTTTATTTGTGGACCCCGTTATCAAATTGGTTCATATTGAGGTCAAAAGGGTCCAAAATTAAACTTTGTTTGATTTCATCTAAAATTGAATTATTGGGGCTCTTTGATATTCCAAATCTAACCGTGTATTTAGATTTTTAATTTTGGGTCCTGTTTTTTAAATTGGTCTACATTAAGGTCCAAAGGGTCCAAAATTAAACTTAGTTTGATTTTAACAAAAATTGAATTCTTGGGGTTCTTTGATATGCCAAATCTAAACACGTGTTTAGATTTTTGATTATGGGCCCAGTTTTCAAGTTGGTCCAAGATAGGGTCCAGTATTTAAACTTTGTTTGATTTCAACAAAAATTGAATATATGGGGTTCTTTGATATGCTGAATCTAAACATGTATTTAGATTTTTGATTATAGGCCCAGTTTTCAAGTTGGTCCAAATTGGGGTCCAAAATTAAACTTTGTTTGATTTCAACAAAAATTGAATATATGAGGTTCTTTGATATGCTGAATCTAACCATGTATTTAGATTTTTTATTTGTAGGCCCCGCTATCAAATTGGTTCATATTGAGGTCAAAAGGGTCCAAAATTAAACTTTGTTTGATTTCATCAAAAATTGAATTATTGGGGTTCTTTGATATGCCAAATCTAACCGTGTTTTTAGATGTTTAATTTGGGTCCTGTTTTTTAAATTGGTCTTCATTGAGGTCCAAAGGGTCCAAAATTGAACTTAGTTTGATTTTAACAAAAATTGAATTCTTGGGGTTCTCTGATATGCTGAATATAAACATGTGTTTAGATTTTTGATTATGGGCCCAGTTTTCAAGTTGGTCCAAATTGGGGTCCAAAATTAAACTTTTTTTGATTTCAACAAAAATTGAATATATGGGGTTCTTTGATATGCTGAATCTAACCATGAATTTAGATTTTTTATTTGTGGGCCCCGCTATCAAATTGGTTCATATTGAGGTCAAAAGGGTCCAAAATTAAACTTTGTTTGATTTCATCAAAAATTGAATTATTGGGGTTCTTTGATATTCCAAATCTAACCGTGTATTTAGATTTTTAATTTTAAGTCCCGTTTTTTAAATTGGTCTACATTAAGGTCCAAAGGGTCCAAAATTTAACTTAGTTTAATTTTAGCAAAAATTGAATTCTTGGGGTTCTTTGATATGCTGAATCTAAACATGTGTTTAGATTTTTGATTATGGGCCCAGTTTTCAAGTTTGTCCAAGTTGGGGTCCAAATTAAACTTTGTTTGATTTTAACAAAAATTGAATATATGGGGTTCTTTTATATGCTGAATCTAACCATGTATTTTGATTTTGGACATTGGACCATAATAGGTAAATTAAAAAAATTCAAGTTCTTAGACCACATTCTTTCTGTGTCAGAAACCTATGCTGTGTCAAATATTTAATAACAATCCAAATTCAGAGCTGTATCAAGCTTGAATGTTGTGTCCATACTTGCCCCAACTGTTCAGGGTTCGACTTCTGCGGTCGTATCAAGCTGCGCCCCAGCGAAGCATTTTATTATAAATTCACATGATCCTGTTATTGGAAACTTCCATTTCTTAAATTGCAAATTTGTATATCTGATTACCAAAAAATATCTCAAAAATACTAGTCTTCAACCTCTTTCAACAGTACCAATTTAACACCTGCCTCATATTTATAATGAACTCGTCAAAGGCTTTATTATTATGATATTTAAATTAGATACCAGTTACTCAAGTTGACATCAAGTGGTATCCGATTCTCACTCCTATGAACCTATAGAGCTACAGTAAAATGAACATAAGTGTGAAATGTACAGGTACAATATAAAATTTTTTTTTATAGGCAACTTACCGATAAAGACAGTGCCTGCTCAGCAACAGATAAAGATGGAAATGTTCAAGGATCCAGAATATATGGAGATTGTGATACCTTCTTCAAGGAATTGATGAAAAACATGTTAAATGCAAAAGAATTAAAGAAATGGGAATCTGAAAGATCTGATAGACTGAAGTTTTATGATTCTCAAAGAACTCAAGTTTAGAGACTGAAGCAAAGTTAAAGAAATAGAATTTGGCTTTTATATTACATGTACTAGTGAAAAAAGAAGCCATGAAACGATTTGGACTAATCTGTAAATTTATGCACTGTCATCTTTTATTCTGTATGATGTATCAACAATATTGTAATAGCACATTGAAAAAAATAAAAAGTAACTCAATATTCAACTCACCAAAAAAATCCTTAAAGCCCTAGAACCATTTAAAAAGCTTGATTCAGTTGAAATAATGCTTAGCATGTTTTAGTCCTGATTCTGTTACAAATTTATATAGATTGAAACATTTTGTGAATAAAAAAGTTTGAATTATTGCAGTTATCTCCCTTGTTCAAATCCTATTTTTATTCTTTTGAGGTTAGTGATCTTATTTTTAAAATGAGATTTCTCATATACATGCAGTTGCATATAGGCACTTTGAAAAATATGTGATGATTCAATCTAGATATATATATATATATATATATAATATTAAAATCCTTCAACACTCATGTATTATTAACAAATAGTTTGATTTAAGCAATACAAAAAAAAAAGTGAATCAATTACTTAAATAATCAGTTTGAAAGTCTTATAAATGTATAGTTTTTTATCTTCTTAAACTTTAAAAGTAATCAATGAACAGTATTTATGCTATGATGTATAATGAATTATTTTATAGACAACAAACTATCAAACCATTCAACTTTAATGAACTGGTTTCTGTCAATGTACTATTCTATAACACATTATCCACAGTTTGCAAAATTCATGCATGTCAAATAGTTTCATTATATTCAGGTGAAGTAATTTGTTTATTTTAAGTAATTAAACAGATGTTTATGAATTTGTATGTTACAAATATATTTTTAATTTACAGTTGTATTTGTGAAGGAATGTTTAATTTCAATGGAAACCGATACCAAAATTGAATTTCATATAAAAAATCAATTCCATCCTTTACCTGGAGCAAAATAACTATTTGTGCACAACAGAATAAATAAAAACCTTCCGATATAAAACATGTAAAAATGGTAGATATGTTTGAATGGAAGTAATGCTGTATAACATGTATAACCTGCTTAATAATATGACTTCTTTATTTATGAAGCACAACTTTTACAATAACAGTTTTGACTGATAAACTACTGTGATAAAGATTAATAAAATACTGTGATAAATGTGCAATTCCCATTTTATGTTTCAACATACACAATTCTTTAAGTGTTTTGTAAAGATGCCGTGTTCAATAAATTTTTTTCAGCTGCAAGCAATAGCAAAGTAATTATGTATCAAAATAAGGAGATGTAGTATGATTGCCAATGAGACAAGTATCCACCAAGGTTTAAATGATGTGGATGTAAGCAATTATGGGCAACCATACAGCCTTCAACAATGAGAAAAACCCATACCGTATAGTCTGCTGTAAAAGGCCCTGACATGAAAAATATGAAACAATTCAATTGAGAAAACTTAACAGCCTTATTTATAACAAAACTATTTACAAAAAAACAAATATGACAGACTTGAACAAACAACAACCACTGAACTACAGGCTCCTGACTTGGGACAGGCACATAAAGAATGTGGTGGGATTAAACATGTTTGTGAGTGTGCAACCCTCCCCCTAACCTGGGACAGTGGTGTTACAGCACAACATAAAATCAAACTATAAAAATCAGTTGAAAAGGGCTTAATTCATCAGATCAATATAAAAAAAAACAGCAGAAAAACATCTAACAAAAACACACACCAGACGTGGCAGGATATTTATACATCCCTAACAGCAAAAAAGACACAAAGTACAGATCTGAGAGTACTCACAGTTACTGACAGCTAGTTGAAAGCCAATAACAAAGTATTAACAAAAATCATGTATCTAAGACTAAAATATCAATCAGTACAAATCCAACATCCAATGGATTTAGTGTAAAAAGCATTAACAGTCAGAGAAAAACATGACCATGTGCAATGCCTTTACCCTTATTATTTTCAATGATAGAGAATTGGTGGTTAGTCTGGTTAACTCTGGTAAATGTGCAACATTCTGGAAATTATGCACCATCAATTTGAGTGCAAAATGTCCTTATTTGCTGTGTAAGGGGAACATTTAAGGGGAGGTTTGTGCACTTGGTTTGTCATTGTTCATCTTATGTCATATCTGAATTTTTTGTGGTTTTTATACAACTGCAAACAATTTTTGCGGTCGTATATTGGTATGACGTTGGCGTCGTTGGCGTCGTCGTTGTCACATTGGTTTTCCCACAATAACTTTAGTTTAAGTGGGGCAAAAAACAAGCATTTTTCTAGTTTCATGACAATAACTTGTGTGTTAGTGTATGGATCTTTCTGAAATTGTACTACAAGGTTCCATATCACAAAGGGAAAGCTGGAATTGAGTTTGGGGGTAATTGCCCAAAACGTGTAGGTAAAAGGGGCCAAAAATAAGCATTTTTCTAGTTTCCAGACAATAACTTGTGTTCAAGTGTGTGGATCTCTCTGAAATTGTACTGCAAGGTACCATACCACAAAGGGAAGGCTGGGATTGATTTTGGGGGTAATTGCCTCAAAATTTTAGGAATAAGGGGCAAAAAACAAGCATTTTTCTAGTTTCAGGACAATAACTTGTGTGTAAGTGTATGGATCTTTCTGAAATTGTACTACAAGGTTCCATATCACAAAGGGAAAGCTGGGTTTGAGTTTGGGGGTAATTGCCCTAAACGTTTAGGAATTTGGGGCCAAAAAATAAGCATTTTAATACGCCTGTTTACGGGATGTATTATGGTATACCATTGACTGTCTGTCCGTCCGTCCGTCCGTCTGTCCTTAGGTCGTCCATCCATCATCAACATGTCGGACATTAATTCAAAAACGCTTTAATCAATATGCATGAAACTTTGGTGAATTGTTTATATCGATTGACGTGAGCTTTCTTTTGTTTTTTATAAATTTCGGATTTATCGTTTCCGAGTTTTGGGCTTTTATTCATTAAAAAAAGGGGGATTTTCCAGTTTTCGGACAATAACTCAAAACAAATTTCACCAATTTCCATGAAACTTTTGTGAATTGTTCATATCTATTGACATGAGCTCCATTTCGTTTTTTATAAATTTCGGATTTACAGTTTCCGAGTTTTGGGGTTTTATTCATTAAAAAAGGGGGGATTTTCCAGTTTTCAGACAATAACTCAAAAACAATTTCACCAATTTGCAAGAAACTTTGGTGAATTGTTTATTTCTATCCACATGAGCTCCCTATTGATTTTTATAAATTTCAGACTATACGTTTCCGATTTATGGGGTTTTATTCATTACAAAAAGGGGGATTTTCCAGTTTTCTGACAATAACTCAAAAATGCTTTCAGCATTTTTTATGAAACTTTGGTAAATTGTTTATATCTATTTTTGTAAGCTCCCTTTTGATTTTTATAAATTTTCGATTTTATGTTTCCGAGTTATAAGATTTTATTTGTTTATAGTCTGACAACAGATTTACGAAGTATTGTTCAACAGCACAGTGTATTGCACAACAGCAAGAAATCTTTCATATAACCAATTTCAAGTTCTTTGACTACATTTATTCAGAAACCTATAATATATCAAATATTTAATTACAATCCAAACTCAGACCTGTATCAAGCTTGAATATTGTGTCCATTTTTGCCCCAACTGTTCAGGGTTGGACCTCTGCTGGCATATCCAGCCGCGCTCAGCGAAGCAGTTTATTCTAGTTTCCAGACAATAACTTGTGTTCAAGTGTATGGATCTCTCTGAAATTGTACTGCAAGGTACCATACCACAAAGGGAAGGCTGGGATTGAGTTTGGGGGTGATGAATCATAAGGGGGTTCAAAAAATTTGGGGGGGGGGGATTTTTTTTTCCTTTTTTTTTTTCTTTAAAATTTTCCATTTTAAGTTAGTTATTTCTGGTTTATATATAAAAGCAAATAATAATGATATGGTTTGATTTCATCAAAAATTGAAATATTGGGGTTCTTTGATATGCTGAATCTAACCGTGTATTTAGATTCTTAATTTTTGGTCCCGTTTTCAAATTGGTCTACATTAAGGTCCAAAGGGTCCAAAGTTAAACTTATTTTGATTTTAACAAAAATTGAATTCTTGGGGTTCTTTGATATGCTGAATCTAAACGTATTTAAATTTTTGATTATGGGCCCAGTTTTCAAGTTGGTCCAACTTGGGGTCCAAAATTACACTTTGTTTGATTTCAACAAAAATTGAATATATGGGGTTCTTTGATATGCTGAATCTAACCGTGTATTTGGAATTTTGGATTTTGGGCCTTGTTTTAAAATTTATCCACATTGAGGTCCGAAGGGTCCAAAATTAAACTTTGTTTGATTTCATTAAAAATTGAATTATGGGGGTTCTTTGATATGCTGAGAGTTTTGGTCCTAACAGGAATGTGGGGCCAAAAGAGGGCTCAAATAAGCATTTTTCTAGTTTTCAGACAATAACTTATGGAATGGTGTATGGATCTCTCTGAAATTATACCACAAGTTTCCATACCACAAAGGGATGGTAAGAATTGGCTTTGGGGGGTTATGGCTCAAACAGTTAAGGAATAAGGGGCAAAAAAGGGGGAAAAACAAGGGTTTCCAGGTTAATGGACAATTACTTAAGTACAAAACATAATTTAAAAGCAGTGTAAGGTTGGTAATTCAAACTCATTTGAATATCTCACCTTCACTGCTTTTAAATTATGTATATTGGAAATTTGCCAAAAACTTGATTGTTAATAAATTCCATTGGAAATTTGCCAATAATTTTAGTATAATAAACTCCATTGGAAAGTAAGAATTGGCTTTGGGGGGTTATGGCTCAAACCTTTAAGGAATAAGGGGCAAAAAAGGGGGAAAAACAAGGGTTTGCAGGTTAATAGACAATTACTTAAGTACAAAACATAATTTAAAAGCAGTGTAAGGTTGGTTATTCAAACTCATTTGAATATCTCACCTACACTGCTTTTAAATTATGTATATTGGAAATTTGCCAATAACTTAATTGTTAATAAATTCCATTGGAAATTTGCCAATAACTTTAGTATAAAAAAATTCATTGGAAATTTGTCAATATAAAATGTTGCTGATGAAGGTTTTTTGTTTATTCTTAGCCATGACTATGATGTCATTTTCTATTTTAATAGCCTTATGATGTATTTAAATTTTTTAATACTTTTATGATGTATTAAAATGGGCTTTTATCATGTTTATGGTTGCAAATTTATTGGGGTTGTAATTCAAATTCATTTGAATATCTCAGCTAAACTGATATGCACACAGAATTACAAATGGACAACAAAATAACTATACACACAGAATTACAAATAGACATCACAATAACTATACACACAAAATTACAAATTGACATCACAATCACTATACACATGGAAATCACGATAACTATACACAAAGAATTACAAATGGAAATCACAATAACAACACATGTAATTACAAATGGACATCACAATAACTATACACACAGAATTACTAATGGACAACACAATAACTTTACACATATAATTACAAATGAACATCACAATAACTTTACACAAAGAATTACAAATGAACATCACAATAAAGATACACAAAGAATAACAAATGGAAATCACAATAACTATACACATGTAATTACAAATGAACATCACAATAACTATACACACAGAGTTACAAATGAACATCACAATAACTATACAAAAAGAATAACAATTGGGCATCACAATAACTATACAAAAAGAATTACAAATGAACATCACAATAACTATACACACAGAATTACAAATGATCATCACAATAACTATACAAAAAGAATTACAAATGGACATCACAATAAAGATACACAAAGAATTACAAATGGAAATCACAATAACTATACACAAAGAATTACAAATAGACCTCACATCAACTATACACACAGAATTACAAATAGACCTCACAATAACTTTACACATATAATTACAAATGGAAATCACAATAACTATTCACAAAGAATTACAAATGGAATTACTTTAAATATATATACACACAGAATTACAAATGGACATCACAATAACTATACACAAAGAATTACAAATGAACATCACAATAACTATACACATATAATTACAAATGAACATCACAATAACTATACACAAAGAATTACAAATGGACATCACTTGAAATATACACACAGAATTACAAATGGACTTCACAATAACTATACACACAGAATTACAAATGAAAATCACAATAACTATACACAAAGAATTACAAATGAACATCACAATAACTATACACATATAATTACAAATGAACATCAAAATAACTATACACGCAGAATTACAAATGAACATCACAATAACTATACAAAAAGAATTACAAATGAACATCACAATAAAAATACACAAAGAATTACAAACAGAAATGACAATAACTATACACAAAGAATTACAAATGGACATTACTTTGAATATACACAGAATTACAAATGGACAACACAATAACTATACACACAGAATTAGAAATAGACATCACAATAACTATACACATAAAAATCACAATAACTATACACACAGAATTACAAATGGAAATCACAATAACAACACATGTAATTACAAATGGACATCACAATAACTATACACACAGAATTACTAATGGACAACACAATAACTATACACATATAATTACAAATGAACATGACAATAACTATACACACAGAATTACAAATCGACTTCACAATAACTTTACACAAGGAATTACAAATGAACATCACAATAAAGATACACAAAGAATATCAAATGGAAATCACAATGACTATACACATGTAATTACAAATGAACATCACAATAACTATACACACAGAATTACAAATGAACATCACAATAGCTATACAAAAAGAATTACAAATGGGCATCACAATAACTATACAAAAAATTACAAATGAACATCACAATAACTATACACACAGAATTACCAATGATCATCACAATAACTATACAAAAAGAATTACAAATGGACATCACAATAAAGATACACAAAGAATTACAAATAGAAATCACAATAACTATACACAAAGAATTACAAATAGACCTCACAATAACTTTACACATATAATTACAAATGGAAATCCCAATAACTATACACAAAGAATTACAAATGGACATCACTTTAAATATACACACAGAATTACAAATAGACATCACAATAACTATACACATAAAATTACAAATTGACATCACAATCACTATACACATTGAAATCATGATAACTATACACAAAGAATTACAAATGGAAATCACAATAACAACACATGTAATTACAAATGGACATCACAATAACTATACACATAGAATTACTAATGGACAACCCAATAACTATACACATATAATTACAAATGAACATCACAATAACTATACACACATAATTACAAATCGACATCACAATAACTATACACATGTAATTACAAATGAACATCACAATAACTATACACACAGAATTACAAATGAACATCACAATAGCTATACAAAAAAAATTACAAATGGGCATCACAATAACTATACAAAAAGAATTTCAAATGAACATCACAATAACTATACAAAAAGAATTACAAATGGACATCACAATAAAGATACACAAAGAATTACAAATGGAAATCACAATAACTATACACAAAGAATTACAAATAGACATCACAATAATTATACACACAGAATTACAAATAGACCTCACAATAACTTGACACATATAATTACAAATGGAAATCACAATAACTATACATAAAGATTAACGAATGCACATTACTTTAAATATACACACAGAATTACAAATGGACAACACAATAACTATACACACAGAATTACAAATAGACATCACAATAACTATACACACAAAATTACAAATTGACATCACAATCACTATACACATGGAAATCACGATAACTATACACAAAGAATTACAAATGGAAATCACAATAACAACACATGTAATTACAAATGGACATCGCAATAACTATACACACAGAATTACTAATGGACATCACAATAACTTTACACATATAATAACAAATGAACATCACAATAACTATACACACAGAATTACAAATCGACATCACAATAACTTTACACAAAGAATTACAAATGAACAACACAATAAAGATACACAAAGAATAACAAATGGAAATCACAATAACTATACACATGTAATTACAAATGAACATCACAATAACTATACACACAGAATTACAAATGAACATCACAACAACTATACAAAAAGAATTACAATTGGGCATCACAATAACTATACAAAAAGAATTACAAATGAACATCACAATAACTATACACACAGAATTACAAATGATCATCACATTAACTATACAAAAAGAATGACAAATGGACATCACAATAAAGATACACAAAGAATTACAAATAGAAATCACAATAACTATACACAAAGAATTACAAATAGACCTCACAATAACTATACTCACAGAATTACAAATAGACCTCACAATAACTTTTACACATATAATTACAAATGGAAATCACAATAACTATACACAAAGAATTACAAATGGAATTACTTTAAATATACACACAGAATTACAAATGGACATCACAATAACTATACACAAAGAATTACAAATGAACATCACAATAACTATACACATATAATTACAAATGAACATCACAATAACTATACACAAATAATTACAAATGGACATCACTTGAAATATACACACAGAATTACAAATGGACAACACAATAACTAGACACACAGAATTACAAATGAACATCACAATAACTATACAAAAAGAATTACAAATGGGCATCACAATAACTATACAAAAAGAATTACAAATGAACATCACAATAACTAGACACACAGAATTACAAATGATCATCACAATAACTATACAAAAAGAATTACAAATGGACATCAAAATAAAGATACACTAAGAATTACAAATGAAAATCACAATAACTATACACAAAGAATTACAAATAGACCTCACAATAACTTTACACATATAATTACAAATGGAAATCAATATAACTATACACAAAGAATTACAAATGGACATTACTTTAAATATACACTCAGAAGTACAAATGGACAACACAATAACTATACACACAGAATTACAAATCGACATCACAATAACTTTACACAAAGAATTACAAATAGACCTCACAATAACTTTACACATATAATTACAAATGGAAATCACAATAACTATACACAAAGAATTACAAATAGACATCACAATAACTATACACACAAAATTACAAATTGACATCACAATCACTATACACATGAAAATCACGATAACTATACACAAAGAATTACAAATGGACATTACTTTAAATATACACTCAGAAGTACAAATGGACAACACAATAACTATACACACAGAATTACAAATAGACATCACAATAACTATACACACAAAATTACAAATTGACATCACAATCACTATACACATGAAAATCACGATAACTATACACAAAGAATTACAAATGGACATTACTTTAAATATACACTCAGAAGTACAAATGGACAACACAATAACTATACACACAGAATTACAAATAGACATCACAATAACTATACACACAAAATTACAAATTGACATCACAATCACTATACACATGAAAATCACGATAACTATACACAAAGAATTACAAATGGAAATCACAATAACAACACATGTAATTACAAATGGACATCACAATAACTATACACACAGAATTACTAATGGACAACACAATAACTATACACATATAATTACAAATGAACATGACAATAACTATACACACAGAATTACAAATCGACATCACAATAACTTTACACAAGGAATTACAAATGGGCATCACAATAACTATACAAAAAATTACAAATGAACATCACAATAACTATACACACAGAATTACAAATGAACATCACAATAGCTATACAAAAAGAATTACAAATGGGCATCACAATAACTATACAAAAAATTACAAATGAACATCACAATAACTATACACACAGAATTACAAATGATCATCACAATAACTATACAAAAAGAATTACAAATGGACATCACAATAAAGATACACAAAGAATTACAAATAGAAATCACAATAACTATACACAAAGAATTACAAATAGACCTCACAATAACTTTACACATATAATTACAAATGGAAATCCCAATAACTATACACAAAGAATTACAAATGGACATCACTTTAAATATACACACAGAATTACAAATAGACATCACAATAACTATACACACAAAATTACAAATTGACATCACAATCACTATACACATTGAAATCATGATAACTATACACAAAGAATTACAAATGGAAATCACAATAACAACACATGTAATTACAAATGGACATCACAATAACTATACACACATAATTACTAATGGACAACCCAATAACTATACACATATAATTACAAATGAACATCACAATAACTATACACACATAATTAAAAATGAACATCACAATAAAGATACACAAAGAATAACAAATGGAAATCACAATAACTATACACATGTAATTACAAATGAACATCACAATAACTATACAAAAGAATTACAAATGAACATCACAATAACTATACACATATGATTACAAATGGACATCACAATCACTATACACATTGAAATCATGATAACTATACACAAAGAATTACAAATGGAAATCACAATAACAACACATGTAATTACAAATGGACATCACAATAACTATACACACATAATTACTAATGGACAACCCAATAACTATACACATATAATTACAAATGAACATCACAATAACTATACACACATAATTACAAATCGACATCACAATAACTTTACACAAAGAATTACAAATGAACATCACAATAAAGATACACAAAGAATAACAAATGGAAATCACAATAACTATACACATGTAATTACAAATGAACATCACATTAACTATACAAAAGAATTACAAATGAACATCACAATAGCTATACACATATTATTTCAAATGGACATCACAATAACTATACGAAAAGAATTACAAATGAACATCACATTAACTATACACACAGTAATTACAAATGAACATCACAATAACTATACACATATAATTACAAATGGATATCACAATAACTATACAAAAAGAATTACAAATGGACATCACAATAAAGATACACAAAGAATTACAAATGGAAATCACAATAACTATACACAAAGAATTACAAATGGAAATCACAACAACTATACACATATAAATACAAATGAACATCAAAATAACTATACAAAAAGAATTACAAATGGACATCACAATAGCTATACACAAAGAATTACAAATGGAAATCACAATAATTATACACACAGAATTACAAATGGACATCACAATAACTATACACACAGAATTACAATTGGACATCACAATAACTATACAAAAAGAATTACAAATGGACATTACAATCACTATATACACATGGAATTACAAATGGAAATCACAATAACTATAGGAAACATATATAATTACAAATGGACATCACAATCACTATAAACAAGGAATTATTTCGAATTATGGAAAAGTTATGAGAAATGTACGGTGAAAACTTACCAAACTATTAAAGAGGGTTATTTATAGACAAAACGGTGTCATGGACGATCACGACTAGGGACGAATCTAGGTCTGTGTTTGAGAATCCGGGTCCGTTCGCCCAAAAACACGATCGCGCCCATTCACGTTCGCCCCCTTTCACTTTCGCACCCTACACATTTACACCCAAAGTCCGTTCGCACCCTACACGTTCGCACCCTTTTTATTGGTTTTGTGTTTAATAATTTTGTAATCGAGTTTTGGTAAGTGTATTGCTATAAATATTTTTTTGTTCATTGTTTCAAAATAAAGTGAGATTCTGACAACATTTTTTTGTGTTGAATAAATCTTAATCATGTTTTGGTTAGTGTATTGCTATAAAAAAAAATTTCATTGTTTCTAAATAAAGTGAGATTCTGACAACGTTTGTTTTTTGCGATGAATAAATCTTAATCGTCTTTTGGTTAGTGTATTGCTATAAATTTATGTTTTCATTGTTTCAAAATAAAGTGAGATTCTCACGTTTTTTTTTGTGCTGAATAAATCTTAAATAATGTTTTGGTTAGTGTTGTGATATACATTTTTTTTTCATTGTTTCAAAATAAAGTGAGATCAAAGGGGCCAAGCTGTTAAAATCAATTATCTTTCGTGTTTTTCTTTTAAAATCTTCAATGTTTTACTCATACCTCCTTCTTCTTCGTATATCCTTCCAATTAGGAACACCAAGTAGAAACAGAATTGTTTTCACTTGTATTTAATAGATTTTTACATTACTATATACATCGGATAGTTTTAAAATATAAAAATTGTTGAACACTCCAACCCCCATGTACAAGATAAAAGTGCCATCCAATAATATATATACAACACTATCGTGCAAAGCAGGTGCAACATATATACATCCGTTTCCTTGGATTATACTACAGGCAGGTTAAAATGTTTATAGAGTAAGCATATAGTGTCTAAAAGATAGCTCATGTTCAAAGCTAGCAAGATTCCTCTTTCATTCGGATAAGATTTTGTACAGTTAAAAAGCTTGTTTTTTCATGCAGTTCACCATAAAATATATTTATATTTAAAAAAACACTATTTGAGTTCCTCACATGTACGTCATGAACGTAGAAAATGGTTAAAAAATAAATCAGTTTCTTTCATGCAGCATTCACACATTAAGATTAGATGTTCCTTCATTAAACTGTTTGTTTAAAAGTGGTATCTCTAAAATCTAAGAATGATTGCTGTTTGATGGTTGGGAACCCTTAAGTAATATTCAGTTCCAATTTTAATTTCAGTCTTTTATGATGGATTTCATAGCACATTTCGCTTGTTGCTTTTGTTATATGTGCTAAGTTAGATAAGGATTTCAGTGTTTGGCTTTAAAAGCTGGGATCAACTATCAGCTGTGTTATTGACTGTTTGTTAACAAAAATTTCATTCCATTGTCTCAGTCAAATGTATCCAATAATAATGTCTTTTAATCTTAATAGATGTGTTTTTCTGACATCATGTAACAGTATGCAGCTTTTGAGCATGTGTATCATATCTTCTTCTTCTAGACCACATAATGGACATGTAGCAGTTTCTTTATTGTTACTGAATTTTGCTATGTTGGTTTGTAGTAGGTAGGTTCCTGTTGCTATACGACAGTGGTTGATAGATCTTTTCACCTCAGTGACTGATGACCAAATAGATTGCCAAATTTGATATGGTTAAATTTCCTATTTCCACGTGATCCACACAGAGATGTTTTAGTGTTGATTTATTGGCTGATTGATCTTTATAGGTTTTTGACCAGTAGTTATTAATTGCTATCTTATATTGATGTTTCCACTGTAATTTGTTCATTTGATTATTCAGTAAGAATTCTAGATTCGGTAGGTTATATATTTCTAACGTTTTGGATACTATGTTATAGAAACTTCCTGGGTTGTTGATGTTGATAGAGATCTGGCGTTGATTAAGTTGTTGTATACTTTTATTTTCATTGTTTAGAAGGCTATATAAAAAGCTCAGTTGACGTTTGTGGAGCTCTGCTTCTATGGGTAGTGCACCAATAAGTAGACAGACGGCACAATGGGCTGTTCTTTGAGACAGTGATTGGAATGTTCTTATGCAGTTTATGTGGAACTTTCTAAGGCGGTCAATATCTATTTGTTTTAATGGTAGTATTTCAAGTCCAAAAAGAAGTTTAGGTATTACATAGCTCCGATATATTTGGTAAGAGGTGATGGGATTTAAACCATTTGATCCACGAAGTCCGCTGACAATGAGTAGAGTATTCTGCGAGCTAGAGACAGTCTATCCTCTATATTTACGTTATTTTCTTTAATTTCAGCTCTTATTATACCTAAATGTTTAGTTTGGTTGGTTGGTGTTATACAAGTGGTGCCAAGATTCCACTGTAGGTTGTTTCTTACAGTTTTGCCTTTATTTAGGATGACAGCATTTGTTTTTGTTGGATGAATTGTGACCCTGTCCTGTTTGGAATTTCGTAGAACAGTGTTTAGCATAATTTGTAATTCTTCGACATCATCAGACAGGAGTGCTATATCATCTGCACATGTGGGTGTACCAGTGTAAATATTGCCAATTTTCATTCCTACACGGCTTTTCATTAGTTTATTCAATACGTTGTTAATGTAAACCTTATATAGGTGAGTGGATAGGACTCCACCTTGTCAAACTCCTTGTTGTATTGGAAATTTGTCACTTATTTCACCTTTCCATTTTATTTTTGAGAACATGTCTGTATATAGATCTTTGACTATGGACCAAAGTTTTGGATGTATGCCACATTCATACAGTTTGTCTAGAAGAATGATGTGAGAAACCACGTCAAATGCAGTTTGGCTGTCTACCGCTATCATATATAATGGTTTTAAAGTTACATGTTTGGATTCTGATTTACATTCTGATACGAGAAAGGCAGCTATGAGCATAGAGAGACCTTCTGTAAAACCAAATTGCATGTCTGCCTGAATAAAGTTTTTAGTAAGGCGTGGTAATAATACATATTCGAACAGTTTGGTGATTGTTGTGTCACTGTGATACCTCTGTAACTTTCTACTAATGTTGGATCTTTCAGCTTTTTTAGTACTGGGTTAGTAATTCCAGTCTTAAAAAAAAGTGGTATTTGTTTTGTAGCTATGATTTGATTAAAGATGGAGGTGAAAATTGGTGAAAGAATACTTCTAGCAGTTTTGAGATGTTCTGCGGAGATGCCAAATTCATCCATAGCTTTGCCTGTGTTTAGTTTTTTTCCTATTGCTTCAAAAATTTCAGTTTCTGATAGTGGTTCTACTTCAGTGTTCATGTTTTCATATATAAGGTCAATGGCGTTAGTTCTGGCAGTACTTAATTCTAGAAATGTATTCTCGTACCTGTTATCTTTTGGTACAAATATGTCTTCCATATATTGTGAAAAGCGTTTAGCTTGGTTTTTCGGATCAGAAATATCACAATCGGGTCCTTTTGTTATGGAGGTTGTTGAGGTTTTGGATTGGCCTCTATTTCTATCGATAAGTTGGTAAAATTTCTTCATTGACGGGTTGTCCATAATTTCAGAATATATTTTTTGTCGATCTTCATATTTTTCTTTTCTCATCTGTTTTCTAAGTTCTCTTTGAGCTTTTATTTTTGATGATTTGGAAATATCATTTGGTTTTCCTTTATCGATCCATTCTTTATGTTTTGTTTTAGCTGCTTTTATCAGGGGGAGGACAGATGGGGAAGCCTTCCACTGAGGGCCCTGTAATTTTATCATTTTTGCTGGAACAGCAGTGGCATCTGCTTTTTTAAGTTTTTTCATGACATGTTGTTATATTTCTTCTACAGACATTGATGTTGTTAGATCAGCTTTTAAATTTAAAAGTTCACGTTGGTATGCTTGGGTATCGACATTTAACCACTGTTTTTTGAAAAATTTTCCACTTTTTTGGGAGATGGTAGGTTCCCTTTGAAAATTGATTTTTATACTTGCACTGACACAAGTGTGGCTAGATGTGTTGACCGGATCCATTTCATGTATTTTATATTGATCTAAGATTCCACTTGGGGTTGATAAGATGTAGTCGATTTGAGACTGAGAGTTACCATTGTGATGGAAAAAAGTAGACTGTTTTCCTATAGTAGATTTCAGTTGAAGATCTAGAATAAATTTCTTAAATTGTTCATCATGCTTGTTGTATGATCTAGAGGCTAATAGTGTGGCATTAAAGTCTCCTGCGATAACAATTTTATGTGTATCACTAAATTTTAATATGATGTTGAAAAGAATATCAAGGCAGTCTGAATACTCATCTATGGAGTTTATTGAGGGATTATGAGTTGGCAAGTAGGTACAGATGATGCAGAGTTTTGTTTCTGTATTCATTCCAATAGCTACAATTCTTTCATTTCCATCATTTAACTTCTTTACTAGATGTGAGATATTTGTAGGCCATGATATTGAGACCCCTCCTTTTCCTCTAGGTAGATTTATAGATGAAATAGCATCAACAGAGTCAACACTACGAGCAGTTGAGTGTTTATTTGGTAGATATTGGTCTAGTTCATGTTGTTGGAAGCTGTAGAGCCAATGTTCCTGAAAGCATATGATATCAAACTTTTTACATAGGACGTTAAGATATTTACTGTTTGATTTGACCCCTTCAATATTGCATGTTGCTACTGTGAGAGACGAGACTGATTTTCTAGGTTGAGTAATGCTCTGTCTGGAGGATCTTGATGGATTTGAGCGTGGTATAAAAAAACAGTTCTGAGGTTCTTGATCTATGTTAGGAGTCGGTACTATATTTTGCTCCTAGCTTGTTATTTGGATTGGATTCAATTTTGTATTGTCCATGTCATGGGATATACCCTGATGCGGTTGTGTAGGTCGAGGTGGACATTTGGATTTAGCTTCTATCAAATTTGGCCTTTGCTGGATATGTCTGTGTTGCTGTTTTTTTGTCTATTATCTTCACCCTTTGATGTGATAGGGTTGTTTTCATATGTTGGTGCATTTTGTTTAGTATGCTTGCCAACTCTGGTTGTTTCAGAGGAGTTTGATTTTGAGGGTCTATTATGAATCTGGTTCTGAGAACTTGGGTATCGGTTGTTTATAGGCAATGTTTGTTGATAACCATAGGGTAACCCTGTTGTTACATTGGGTTGTGTTGGTTGTTCCACATATGTATTTTGATTCACATGTGTTGGATGGTATCGCTGCTGAGCTGGGATTGTTGGTCTGTTATATGCTGGTGCCTGTCTATACATGAGGTTGGTATTTACATATTGACGGTTTTGTGGTAAATACATTTGAAGACCAGCTGGATGTGGTATTTGTGTGTAGGCTGAATGATGGTATTGAGGAGGTCCAGGAAGTTTTGGTGATAGATAAGGTTGATGGTGTTGATGGTTCTGAAATTGCATCATTAATTGTTGATATTGAGCTTGCATAGTTTGCATATTTTGAAGCATTTGTAGTTCTAAATTTCTAATTCTGTGCTCATTTAATTTTTGTTCAATAAGTTGGCTACAGAAGTTGTGAAGATGCTGGTTTTGAGCACTATTTATTGGAGACTGATCTTGCTGTATGTTTGGAGGCTCAGACCAATGGTTATTTTGTTGTCTGCCCAAATTTTGTGATTTTTGTAGAATCTGTACCGTAGAGGTAAGCCTTTCAATTTGTGTCTCTAATTGTGAGATGCATGCCTTATCTAGACTGATTTCTTCTTTGGCCTTAGATTTTGTCTCTTGTTTTTTCCCTTTTATTTTGGGAAGATCATTTACTTCTTGTTGAATTCCTCTTTGTTCAACATTTAGAGTTGTTGTATTTAATGTATTTATTTCATAGATCTCATGATTTTCGATAGGTTGAACCTCTTGTTCTGGAGTTTGTTTCCTGATTGGTGGATCTATTGCTGTTGGACCTATTACAATATTATCAGTTTCAGTATTGGTAGAGTTTAGTTCACTGTTATTATGCAGTGTTTTTACTATAATGAGGCTCTCATTATGTTGGTGATCATGCTCATTATCTTTCTGATGTGTGTGGTAAAGTAGGTTTTCACTACATATGCGGCATATGAAATCATTTTGTCTAAATGTTGGCAGATTTTTGTCTGAGATTCCAGCACATGTAAAGTGTAGCCAAAGGCTGCATTCACTACATCCTATTGTATCATTATGCGAGGGTTGTTGGCACATTGGGCACAGATCTATACTTTGAAGAGATGTTTCTTGTATAGATTCATTGTTTACTAGATGGTCATTTCTAGAAATTTTCTGTTTTATTTGTAAAGTTTCCAACTCTTGAGATGTATTGTTTTCATTTTGGTCCATAGTATGTAAGTTTAAAGATGACTTTTGTTTTTATTCCAAGTTTCCAAAGTTTCATTGTGGTCCAAAGTATGTAAATTTAAAGATGACTTTTGTTTTAATTCCAAATTTTCCAAAGTTTCAAGGATATTGTTGTTAATAATATCTAAATCATGATGTTTCTGTTTTATTTCATTACATAGCTGAGAGTAAATTTCTTTCACAAAGATGTCAATGTGAGCCCCATTTATAAGTAATTGTGAAGATGTATGGTAAACATTTATAGTAAATTACTTTTGTTTTCCTTTGGAGCCATCTAACTTTTTATTGAACACTTGGTACATCTTATCAACACTGACCCCTTTGTTATCCACAGCATTACGTTCTTCAGTTGAGAAGGTTTCCATATGGCTTGTGAGAATTAAAGGTATAATTTGTTGTGCAAGCTCATAGGCAGCAGTGCTGAGTGAGATAACTAAATTTTTTCCTGGTTTAAGTTCTGCAATTAGATGTTGTCTGTTGGAGTTTTCACTCTTCTTTTGTAATGCTCTTCCTTTATTAAGATTGTATTGTTTTTGTATTGGTGCTGTAGATGAGATGGAATTTGAGTGGGGGGTTAGGCATGTGCGGGATGTTGCTAGCTGAAGCATGGCGTCTGGTAAGCATGATTGATATTTTACTGTAAACCTAGTATAGCGTAGAAAAGCCCACACTGACTAGGTCCTACAGATCCCCTGCGGTCCTGATATGGTGTATTATTCAAATGGATATTAAAGCTGTTGTCTTAAGTTCTTTACTATTAGGTGCTACTGCCAACCTAGTATAGCGTAGAAAAACCCACACTGACTTGGTTCGACAGAGCTCCGAGGACGTTATTATGGTAAAATATAAAGGATATTGTGGTTGGTTTTATGTAGTTTTCATCAAGTCCAGCTGCCAACCTAGTATAGCGTAGAAAAACCCACACTGACTTGGTCCAACAGAGAACTTGAGCAGGTTATGTGCTGTGCTATTTAGAATATATGTGAGTTGTCATTTAGTCTCTGCTTATTTACCAGCAGTCAGTTTTCATTTGTTTAAGTATTTTACGGAGCCAAACTTGTGCCAAAATTCTTTCTGGGTGTATACCGTCCAGGTAGAGATAAAAGTTATAGAATGCCCTAGCTGCAGGGTTACGGTGGTTGTTTCCTCGTCTGTAATTTGATCGACGATATGAATCACATGAGAATTGAGGTGAATGTGAATTTATAGTTGAATTAGTATAACGAATACAAGAATTGAGCTCATAGATTTGGTCTTGAAGTTTAAGGTCCTGGTTCTTGAATATTTTTGGGTCTGGGCGATTTCGTGATTTGTTGAAGGACTCAATTGAGAAGACTGGAATTTCTAAAAATGTTATTTTGCATTCAGGATACTTCTGAATTAATGTTGAGAATTCTTGAAAATAGTGTGTGATATTTAAAACAGCTTGGTTATCTTCTGAGCTTATGGTGATGCAATTCCCATCTTTTGTTGTAATATTACAGGTTCCCAACCAAAGATATATCCATAGTTTACCGTGGATAAGGATTTTATTTTCTATGTTTTCTTTGAGCCAGTTGTATGATTTTTCAACAGTTGAGCCACTTCTGCACCAAAATTTTACTTTGTTGTCAACAACTGTATTTCCAAGGAATTCTTTAAGTAATTTCCTTTACTGTCAGATAATAAAATGGGTGTGTAACTGCATGGAGTTGGTGGTTGTGAACTAGCCGGTCTATTGAGAAATTTCCAAAGTTTATTCTCGGACATAAATTATATTGATGTCAGCAAGCAGCAATTAATGAAATGTTAATATCTAAAACCACATAAAAAGCTTCTTAAATGTCTAAAAGGCAGCTATATATTAAATGCTATTTGGGTCTTGTACATGGAGACGAGGGAAAAAAAAGAAAATGGCTATCGCGGGAAAGATTCCACGGATATTTTTTGTATTTCCACAAATAAAGTTCTAAATTTGTTCACTTTAATGAAATTGTTTATGTGTCACTCGATAATCATTAAAACAATGTCTTTGTACAATAAAAGTGATGTGAAAACTATGTGAACTCTAAAATCTAAAAGATTTGCTGGTGCTGTAACAGGTGCGTCTTCTCTCGTGAAAGTCTCGGCGTGTCCAAGGCTAAATATATGCAGTATTCTTTTAAACTGAGTTTTACTGTGCGTATTGCTATGTGTTTCTTTTTTCTACATTGACTAGAGGTATAGGGGGAGGGTTGAGATCTCACAAAACATGTTTAACCCCACCGCATTTTTGCGCCTGTCCCAAGTCAGGAGCCTCTGGCCTTTGTTAGTCTTGTATGTTTTTTTAATTTTAGTTCATTTATATGTTTTGAAGTTTAGTGTGACGTCCATTTTCACTGAACTAGCACATAATTTTATTTAGGGGCCAGCTGAGGACCACCTCCGGGTGCGGGATTTTCTCGCTGCATTGAAGACCCATTGGTGGCCTTCTGCTGTTCTCTGCTCTTTGGTCGGGTTGTTGTCTCTTTGACATATTCCCCATTTCCATTCTCAATCTTATTTACATCAAAGCAAGTTAAAACAACAATCATGATTTTCAAACACACAACAATAATACCAAATTTAGCTGTGTATAAATACCAATTAGCAGTAATCATACATTTGTACATAATTAACATTTAATAATTAATCATCAAATTGATGAAAAAAAAAAAAACATTCATATAATAATTCCCCAATTTTTATTCATGAAAATATATTTTTTTTGGTATATACATATAAATTTTTTTCTAATTATTCAACTTGAATTTGAATAAGAATTGGGTGCGAACGTGTAGGGTGCGAACGGACCTAGGGGGCGAACGTGTGGGGTGCGAACGTGTAGGGTGCGAAAGTGTATTGGGCGTGAACGGACCTGAACCTGTGTTTGAAATGAAGACCGATAGAAGTCGCTGGTCTCGAAACCGGAAGTAATACTTGGTATAACCAGAAGGCACAAAAAAATGGCAAACTTAAAAGATCTAGATGACGAGTTTGAACAGCTGGATCCTTCACTTAAAAATATAGTAGATCAAGCTTCCCTGAAATGGGTATTCGTCGGTGGAAAAGGTGGTGTGGGAAAAACAACAACAAGGTGATTACCGTGAATGTTCGCGACTTACCATAATAGTACAATATTTTCTTCTTCTAGTTTCCGCACTCCATCATAATATTGATGACTATGTGCCGTTCAATACCGTAATTTTGCCGGTTTTGGGACCACCTGTCTAAGTTATTTTAAAGCAGACGAAAAAGCTCTAATACACCAGTAATTCTATAATTTAAAATGAAGTTAGTGTCAAGCTAGTAAAGTTATAAAAACCCTACCTTCCTACCCAATCTTGATGCATCTTTGAACTCACAAGATCAGAAAATGATGGGTCAAGTCAAACTATCATGAGTCCAGAACTGATGGACTCGTCTTAGTGAGAACCCTGCTTACACAATTTTTATACTTGTTATTATAAGTACCGATTATCAGGTCGAGCAGCTGATATTTTACAATATAAATATGATAAAAATATGATAATTGATTTATTGGATTATATTTGTGTATTTTTGCATGATAGAAATAAATGTTTTTCTTTGTTTCATCAGCAAACCAGATGACTTGATATGTCTAGGTCAAAGTTATCAAGGCTGGGTTAACGTATTTGACGTCTCAAAGCCTTGATAAGCAATTTTATGAAGAGCTGAGCAGAGTGATATGGACAGTGGGAACAACGATAATATATATACATATTGAAATTTTAAAAAGTCTTTCGGACTAAATGAGAATTACGAAATGATCTTACTGAACATATCTATAGGGTCATTTATATTTTAAACTTTTGATATGGAACCAAGTTTTCTTTTTCAGTTGTTGTCTATCTGTCCAGCTGGCTAAAAAGAGAGAAACAGTCCTGATCATTTCAACTGATCCAGCACACAATATTTCTGATGCCTTCAATCAGAAATTCTCGAAAGTGCCAGGTCCAGTCAATGGATTCACGAATTTGTTTGCAATGGTAAGGAGCATGCACAATAATTTCTGTGATTTTTCATAGTTGGTTATGTTCAAGGTATTTTTTTTGTAATGTGTTTAGTGCCAATTGCAAAAAAAAATGTATCAATAGCATATCAAATAGAAGACGTTACTAAGTTGTAAAACTTGTGTCTGATCCATTTGTCATTTTGAACAATAAAATATATTTAAACTAAACTATTATCATGGTTATATGCTAAGATTCTGGTAATTAGTCTATAGTTACATCTGAAAAGGCAAGACAATTACATATAGTTACATGTACATTATCAGTAAACAATAATAAACCTAGGTACAACTGTAGTATGGAATGGGAGAGTAGTGTTGATATTACTTGAAAGTTTAATTATTTTATTAGATAGAGCCAGAGTCTGCATCAGGAGTATGCTCTTTGCAATGTTTTATTTTTTTTATAAAATATGATTTTTTACAAGGTTTATAACCACAAAAGGAAGGTTGGAATTGATTTTGGGGGTTATATAGTCCTAACAGTTTAGGAATTAGGGGCCAAAAAGGGGCCCAAATAAGCATTTTTCTAGTTTCCAGACAATAACTTGTGGAACGGTGTATGGATCTCTCTGAAATTATACCACAAGTTTCCATACCACAAAGGGATGGTGAGAATTGGCTTTGGGGGGGTTATGGGTCCAACCGTTTAGGAAAAAGGGGGAAAAAACAAGGGTTTCCTGGTTAATGGACAATTAAAAAAAAGTACAATGTAAAGTTTGGATTACCTCCCTTATACTGCTTTTAAATTATGTATAAAGAAATGTTGTATTGTCGAGGTGATTAGCTGTCAATTTATTTTTAGAAGTTACTATTTAAAAATGCTGATTAAGGAATATTAATTTTAGCCATGATTATGTATGTCATTTTCTATTTTAAGACTTTTATGATGTATTTAAATGGGTAATTATGGTTGCAAACTCCATTAGAAATTTGAATTGAGATTATGACCATATCTTGAGGGAAAGAATTTTTTTTTTGAAAAAGGGGGGAGGGGGTGTCTAGTTGTAGAGATGCTGCCGGTAATGTACTGCTCCATCATATTGAAGCATCATTTAATTTCAGTCAGAATCATATATTAAATTTTCTTTTATTACAAGTGTTTTTTTGTTTTGCTTTAGGTTAACAGTTTGACCAATCTAGACAGAATGGCGATTTAAAAGATTTTTAGGAGGATTATAGAGAAAAGCTTTTCACATATGTCCTATGTGTCTTCATGTACAGTTCTCTTAGAGTTGTCGAAACAATACTTTCTCAGATTTATACACTTATATAATAAGAGTCTCAAGCAACATGAGCAAGTGAACTTATAAATTAAGATACTATGTCTTATTTTTGTCTCGCCGTTGATCAGTGATCAAGGTTAAAGTTACGTGGTCAAGTTAGTATTTCAGATACTATTAGCAATAGGTCAACTATATTTGGTGTATGGAATGATTGTAAGGTGTACATGTCCGTCTGGTAGGTTTCATCTGACCTTGACCTCATTTCATGGTTCATTGGACAATTTTTAGTTTTTGTGGTTTGTTCTATTTCTCAGATATTATAAGCAATAGGTCAATTATATTTAGTGGTTGGAACAATTGTGAGGTGTACATGTCTGTCTGGCAGGCATTTGACCTTGACCTCATTTTCATGGTTCATTGGTCAATGACACTTAAAGTTTTCATAATTTTGTCAGTTTATCAGATACTATAAGCAATAGGTCAATTATATTTGGTGTATGGAATGATTGAAAGGTATTCATGTTTGTCTAGCAAAGTTCATATGACCTTGACCTCATTTTCATGGGTCATTGCCTCATTGGTCATTGTTAAGATTTTGTGGTTTGATCTGTTTCTCATGTACTATTAGCAATATGACCACTATATTTGGTGTATTGACTATGGAATGATTGTAAGGTGTACAGGTCTATCTTGCATGGTTCATCTGACTGTGACCTCATTTTCATAGAACATTGATAATGTTAAGTTTATGTGATACTTGTAGTAAAACATTCATATTACAGACTTTCAACATGAATTCAGTGATAAGTAAAACAGGCGAGACATTTCAGCATGTCCATTCTTGTTATAAATATCTTTAATGTATTGCATTTGTGATTAATCACTGAATTGGCTTTAAAATTCAGGCCAGTATTTCATATTACCCAGTATTACCTGGTAAAACCCGGGTTTTGCCAGTATTTCCCACTGGGCTGGGCAATACTCATACCTGGGTTTTTGCCAACCCTGAGTCTAGATCTCAACTATGGTCCATATTCACAATTCCATAAAATTTGTGTTGTCAACTTTATTTGAAAATTTATATATCCATTCCAATTTGACGTTGTTTACATTTGTTTTTCTTTTAGGAAATAGATCCAAATTTAGGTTTTTCAGAATTACCAGAAGAATATTTTGAACAAGGTAAGTGTTGTAAATAAGATGATGAATATTTCATACATATGTATATCCATGTACAAAAATGTATGACTAAGATAATATTTTTCAAATTTTATTGACTGTATAAACACTAGTGATATACATGTACATCACTCTTAAATCCTTGTTTGTGATGTGAACAATATGTTGCCATTTCATGGAAAAGAAAGGATATGTGGTATCCATCCATGACACAAAGTTAGTACATGCACAGCAAAAGACACAAAAAGCAAAGGAACAGTGCTGTTATTGCTGTTCTTCATCTCAAAGTAACAGTGAGACCTTCAACACAGAGCAAAAAAACTCTCACCTTACTGCAAGTTTAAGATGGCCCGGCCCCTACCACTGGTTTGAGGGGAATTCTTTGCAAACTGATGATCATGCGGCGTGCCACAACTGTAAATTGAAGAACAAAGCCATGGGAGTAATATCAAAAAAATTAATCTAGCAAATAAATCAAACATTTACTGTCATAATTTAGCCTGACAATCACACTGAAGCGTGCGTAAATCAAAACAAAAAATTTATACAACCACAGGGCACATCGAGATATATGTTAGATAACTTGGCAGGAAATAACTCTATTATGATATAATTTACAAAGCTGTTCAGGTTCACAGATTTCTTTTGCATTATTCAGGTAAAAGAAATCATGGTTTTAACCCAAAATATTAAGTTTTGAGCATTTCAGTATAAAGGTTTAGATTAAAGATAATTTAATGTGAAGAAGATGTGGTTTCAAAATGGAACTTTATACTAAATTCATAAACATGTTAATTATATAAATTATACATGTAAAAAGACTGCTGTGACATAGATTTTTGTCTGGCCTTGACAGAGTCAAAAAGCACGACAGGTATGCTGTTTCCGGTGTCGGCAGCAGCGTCAACAATGTATTAGTTTGTGATTAGGTCAGTTTATGGGGAACCACTAGTGGTAGGTCAATGATATTTGGTATGCAGTTGTATCAGTATTGGCACATCTCATTTCCATGGAGATTATTTGGCCTCAGTCATGGTCTATTGACTTTGAAATATTTGCATAGTTTTCATACATGTTAAAGTTTGTGATTAAATCAGTTTAAGAGGAACCAATAATGTTAAGTCAATGATATTTGGTATGCAGTTGTATAGCATTTGCAAGTCTCTTTTCCATGGAGATTATATGGCCCCACCCTCTCATCATGCTTCATTGACTTAAACTTTTAAATTGTTTACAAGATAAAGTTTGTGCTTAGAGTTAATGTAAGGTAAACCACTTATGATAAGTCAATGGTATTTGGTATGCAGTTTTACAAGCGTTGGCATTTCTCATTTTTATGGTTATTTGGTCCCGCACCCAAAGTCATGGTTCGTTGACTTTGAATTTTTTGCATAGTTTACATGTTTAGATATTCCCATTTGGATTCAATATTTGCATTATAATATCAATAAGATCAAATGGAGTATTTATCTATTACCTACTTCTGTTGTGTTTTTTTTATATAGATAAGGAGATGTGGTATGATTGTTAATGAGACAACTATCCACCAAAGACTAAATGACATAAGCATTATAGTTCACTGTATGTTTACCAGCAATTAATCAATCAACTATTTTCCTGTCTTTTATGAATTACAACATCAGGACATACAATTAAATAAATAACAAGCACTTATGTATTTTGCAAAAGCTTACCGAGGGCATACAAAATATCTAATAGAATTACTGTATTTTTCAGATACGTTGTCAATGGGTAAAGCCATGGCCTCAGAATTACTTAGTGCATTCCCTGGTATTGATGAGGCAATGAGTTTTGCTGAAGTGATGAAGTAATTTTATGACTTTTTAGTTGAACCACATAGTTCCCATGATTTAGTAATGTAGGAACTTTTCTGAAAGATTAATTTTTTTATATTTTTGAATTACTAAGATGAAAAAAATTAATAGAGACATTTATAACAAATATGCATGCATTGTTCTTTTGATGTCATGAAAGGAGTGAAGGAGTGATCAAATTGGAAAAATCTTCAAGGGCTATTGCTTTATTTAATGTATGTATACAATCCCTCATCTGTATGGGAGAGAATTGTTAAGGTCTGAAATGAGGAACACTTGTATATTCAGATATAATAAAAGAAAGCGGAAGGGAATTAAGGAAAGGCTTACAACATTCCACAGTCAAACCTTTTTCGACCATGAAATTTCTTAGAAATGTACTTTAACCCATGTTAATTTTTCTTTGAGGGGACTTAAAAATATACTTGAGTTAACTGAGATTTCGAGTCAATGGAGTTAGACTCATCAGAGATATAAATGCATTGAACAAACATGAATTTTACTGGTTCTGACAAAATTCCTTGACTTATCCAAGTTTTTCAACTCAAATGAGTTTTAACTAAGATGTTCAACTGTTGTATATAGGGTTTATATTTCACTGAATTTTGTTTAAGATTGGTACGAGGAATGAACTTCTCTTGTGTTGTATTTGACACAGCACCCACAGGACATACATTAAGATTGCTCTCATTTCCAAGTGTGGTAGAAAAAGGATTAGGAAAAATAATGAGATTAAAAAATCAGATTGGTCCATTTATATCACAGGTATGTACAACTTTGTTTATCAATTATAATAGCTTGTGTAACATCACACAGTACCCAAATTGAACTGAGTACCCAAATTGCACCTATTTAGCAAAAATAGCAGAGGAAATATTACAAGTTTTCTTAGAGACTAAACAATTTGCATTTTTATGATTTGACACAATGTACGTCTTTTAACATATCTCAATATATTTAAATACACACAAAATGTTCACTGTATATATCAGCATATGAAGTATTCACTGGAAAAAGTAAAATCTACGAAAACAACGCCATGCGACGTCCATAAAAAGTCAACTTTTAAAAATGAGCAATCAAAATATGTTACAGGTATCCATTTCTTAAAAAATGAATAGTAAGCATGGACTATTGTCAAATTGTTCTAAATATTTGGAGAAATAAAACAAAACATCAGGTTTTTTTATTTTAACGGATGTTATCTTAAAGTAAGCATGGATGCAATTTGAGTACTCATTACAGAATTTTGGGTCGTTTGGAGTTAGGTTAAAACCCATTTTTCTATGATTCCATATGGATTCAAAATTTAATTTGTGGAACTATATAGTAAATAAGGATACATCTACAAAATAAACACAGAATGGAAACTTTTGTCTGGATCATAGATAAACGTAGGTGAAAAAAATGTCAAAATAGGTACAATTTGGGTATCCTCACCTTAATGTGTACAGGCCATTAAAAAATTATATTAGTTTATACTGCAGCTAGAACACTTCCTGATGTCATTATTTACCAAATATAGTAACAAAGGGATATTTCATGTAATGTCATTTGGTGTCACGTCACTTTTCCTAACAATTTGGGACTCGTTTAGGGATAGAAAATAAGTTATTTTTCTGTGTTAACATTTTCATTGCTATAATTTTAGCCATTGTTAGCTGCAGCATAAAAAAATAAATTAGGTCTGCAATGTCAGAAAAATATCAACTTTTTGTATTCAGCACAAAATTGTTGACGGGCTCGGTAAGCCTCACACTTCCCCAGTTTCTCATCCTCGTACAAAAATTGATATTTTCTTTACATTGACCTAATATTGTATATTTATATATACATATAGTCACAATAATAGTGGTTTATGATTTTTTAAATAGTGTGAAAAACAGGAATATGGTATATTCTGTATGCAGTAGCATGTATGATAGCTAATATATAGAGAAGAAGTAAGCATACAAAGCATGATGTGATTTACTATTAACAACTTTTACCGTAAAAGATATAAGGGAAACAATCAGAGCAGTCATACCTTTTGATACTTACTTTTCAGATCAATTTCTGGTCATCACAGATCAAGTGAACATGATAGTTTTAGGCTGTACCTTTTTAAGTTTCTCTGCCTTACCTTCTTAACTACAATACCAGCATATCGTGTGTTAATCACTTACTTTCGTTTTACAAAAAGAAAAAAAAAACAGAAAAAAGAATGCTTTAAAACATTTTTGTCTTGCCTTGGAAAAAGCGAGATTTAGGCATGCTGTTTCTTGTGGCAGTGGTGGAGTCAACAATGTATTAGTTTGTGATTAAGTCAATTTATAGGGAACCACTAGTGGTAGGTCAATGATTTTTTGTAAACATTTGAATTAGCTTTTGCACATCTCATTACCATGAGATTATTTGGTTCTGCCTCTGTCTTTTGACTTTGCAACTTTTGCTTAGTTTACATTTATTAGTTTGTGATTAGGTCAGTTAAAGGGGAACCATAAGTGGTACATGTATGTCAATGATATTTGGTATGCAGATGTTTTGGCATTGGCATATCTCATTTCCATGAAAATTATTTGACTCTGTCCCTACAGTCAAGGTCTATTGATTTTGAATGTTTTGCATAATTTATATATATGTGAAAGTCTAATTTCCATGGAGATTATATGGCACGACCCTTCATTATGGTTCACCGACTTTAAAACTTTTACATAGTTTACAAGTTGAAGTTTGTGTTTAGGTTATTTTAAAATGAACCACTTATGTAAAGTCAAGGGTAATTTGGTGTGCAGTTTTACAAGCATTGGCATTTCTGATTTCTATGTAAGTTATTTGGCCCAGTACCTTCAGTCATTGACATTGACTTTGACTGTTTTGCATAGTTTTCATGTTTAAATATTGCCATTTAGATTCAACATTTGCATTAAACTATCAAAATTACAAAAAGGTGTGTGACATATCCCTGTGTCAACTGTTTATTGGCAGAAATTCTGAAAATGAAATATACTTGAAAAGATTCTGCTTTCAAATTCTAGCTAGCAATGTGTGCTAACATATTATGGTAAAATCCCTCATAAATCATGTAAAAATGATAAAATATTTATGATTAAACTTGATTTTATACAATAATAAACTTATTTTAATTGTTGATTTATCCTCCTCCTGAAGAATTCCAGATGAACAAAATATTTGCCACTGGACATTAGCTATGTGTAGCAACAATCAATCATAAGCTTCAACAGAGATGTGGGAAAATAGATAATGCATCAATTCTTGAAAAAGTTGCCTACTGAATATTTTATAATTTAAAATCACATGACAGCTGCAATAAATGCAATATATATTCTGATCACAAGATGTTTAATATAATTAATCAATTTCTGCTCAGCTTAAGCAAACATTGCTTTTGTCTACCCTAAATAATTATATCCTGTTGGTTTAATGGGCATAGAAAATCAACAAAAAATAAAAATTTACGGTGTCCTTTCCTGTAGGATTTCAAACTCTGCTTGCTTTTTATACGACCGCAAAAAAATTTTTGTGGTCGTATATTGGTATGATGTTGACGTCGTCGTCATCGTCCGAAGATGCATTAGTTTCCGCACTCTAACTTTAGTTTAAGTGAATGGATCTCTATGAAATTTAACCATAAGGTTCAATACCACAAAAGGAAGGTTGGGATTGATTTTGGGGGTTATGGTACCAACAGTTAAGGAATTAGGGGCCAAAATAAGCATTTTTGTAACTTCCAGACATGACTTGTGTGTTAGTGTATGGATCTCTCCGACATTGTACCACAAGGTTCCATATCACAAAGGGAATGCTGGGATTGATTTTGGGGGTAATTGCCTCAAAATTTTAGGAATTTAGGGGCCAAAAAAGGGGCAAAAAAACAAGCATTTTTCTAGTTTCATGACAATAACTTGTGTGTAAGTGTATGAATCTTTATGAAATTGTACAACAAGGTTCCATATCACAAAGGGAAAGCTGGAATTGAGTTTGGGGGTAATTGCCTTAAACGTTTAGGAATTTGGGGCCAAAAAGGGGCCAAAAAACAAGCATTTTTCTAGTTTCCAGACAATGACTTGTGTTCAAGTGTATGGATCTCTCTGATATTGTACTGCAAGGTACCATACCACAAAGGGAAGGCTGGGGTTGAGTTTGGGGGTGATGAATCATAAGGGGGTTCCTTTTTTTCTTTAAAATTTTCCATTTTAAATTGGTTATTTCTGATTTATATATAAAAGCAAATAATAATGATATGGTTTGAATAGGTAAATTAAATTTTTTTAAGTTCTTAGACCACATTCATTCTGTGTCAGAAACCTATGCTATGTCAAATTTTTAATCACAATCCAAATTTAGTGCTGTATCAAGCTTGAATGTTGTGTCCATACTTGCCCCAACTGTTCAGGGTTCGACCTCTGCGGTTGTATCAAGCTGCGCCCAGCGGAGCATTTTATTCCTTCTAGTATTAAGTCCCCAAGAGAAAATAGTGTATTCAAAATATTGATAGATTTTTTAATAAGTTTATGTGGTATTGAATCCTAAAAAAAAGTCCATAAAAACAATTGAATTGTATGATTGGTGTTAATTAATGACTTACCATTTTAATAATTATAAAAATAAGAAGATGTGGTATGATTACCAATGAGACAACTCTCCACAAGAGACCAAATGACACAGAAATTAACAGCTATAGGTCACTGTACGACCTTCAAGAATGAGTAAAACCCATACAGCTATAAGTTTTTTTTAAATATCATGTTCTGGAACAAGAAAGAAACTTTAATTTAGTAATTTCCAAAAAGATTCAAACAGAAATCAGTTATGCTCCCAATTTATAAAACGAAATGAGAGAGAGAGACTTATGTATAATTGATTCACTCATTATATACTGAATATTTGCCAGTTCATGACCTACTTCTGTTTAGAAGAAAAGATTATAAATGTTACAAAAGTCATAAGTAAATTAAAGGAATATTGCTCTTAATTTGCATTAATGTTTATAATGAGATGTTAATGTAGAATCCATTGATCTTGCTGAGTAACTTGAAGATAAAAAAAACAGCTTTAAAGAATTAATTTTGGAGCAATATTTGCTCAGTAGAATGTGCAACATATTATAGTTTTTTTCTTTATGAAATAAGTGAATAAAAGTTTTTTTCTCAATTTTTTAAATTCTAGGAAGATATGCAAATGGTAAATGTGTGAATATTAAGGCAAAGTATATGTAGTGAGGTGGTGTTACAGACTTTTTAAAAATTTGTATGCATTGTTACCTCTATAAAATACATCTGAATATTAAAAAAAATGATTTATATAGCATTTATTATAAGTCCAGTGGGAAAAACAGTATAAAAAATGAGAATTAGAGTTATAAATGTGTAGAATGTTTGTAAAAAACGCCTTGATATGCATTTTTTCTTGAAAACTTGAAAACCTGGGCATAAAATTTAATTAAAAAATTACATTGTTTTGCTATGAAAATTTCTATTTTATAGATATAGAATTGATATTGGGTCATTGGCTTTTTTTTTGTGGTTTTAAGTTTGAGTGATATATAAAAAAAAACATGAACACTCTGGTTTTGAAGTGTGAAGTTGCACAATGTTACACTGAATTAGTCTTTTCGAGGACGTTTTTCACTCTAAATATCTCATTTCTACTGAAAAAAATAACTGATGCTTTATAGATTTATATCATTTTATATTTCATATATTTTACAGAAATGTTCATAGCAATAATATGTAATTTTTTAATGAAATGCTGTGGACAAGATTTTGAGAAGTGAAAAAAAATCTATATTTACAGTTGCTTTTTACATACATTTTATATTATATTCAGATACAGTTCAAAGAGATTAAAATGCATACAAAATTCATAAATTTAAAAATACCAGCCCAATTGTGTACACTTTGCCTTAATAATATTGATTTTCACTTTTATGAAATAAGACACATTATCAAATTAAAATAAAATTGCATACTACATCTTAACATAGCAATTTCTAAAGATGTAATCAAATTTCTCAACAATTTTATCCTTACATTCTGAAGAAATCTACAGCCATTTTATTACACTTGGTAGAAGCATTAAACACATATATCATTGCTTTATTTGCTTTGAACATTAAAAGGGCAGATTAATGATGCTTTTATTAATTTTTAAGCATTTTGAGCTATGCTTTTGTTTATTAACTCTTGATATGTGATTTTGTATCATTATTCATGGATTAGGTTCCCCGGTAGTCAAATGTTTTCTAAGTCAGTAATTATCAAATAAAGTCAGGTAAAACATAGCTATCTAATTATCACTTGTTAGTCCCCTACCGACAAAGTCAAAGGGGACTTTAGGTTTGCACTACGTCTGTCTGTGTCTGTCTGTCCGTCCGTCTGTCCGTCCCTCTGTCAAATCAGTTTTTCACACTTTTTTTAGCTCACCTGGCCCAAAGGGCCAAGTGAGCTTTTCTCATCACTTGGCGTCCGTCGTCGTCGTTAACTTTTTACATTTTGAACTTCTTCTAGAGAACCACTGAATGGATTGAAACCAAACATGGCATGAATGTTCCTTATGAGGTGCTGACCAAGTGTTGTTACTTTGTAGCCGATCCATCATCCAAGATGGCCGCCAGTGGGGGACTTAGTTTAACATAGGACCCTATGGGAAATACATACAAATGTCTTCTTTTAGAGAACCACTGAATGGAATGAAACAAAACATGGCATGAATGTTCCTTATGAGGTGCTGACCAAGTGTTGTTACTTTGCAGTCGGTCCATCATCCAAGATGGCCGACAGCGGGGGACTTAGTTTAACATAGGACCCTATGGGAAATACATACAAATGTCTTCTTTTAGAGAACCAGTGAATGGAATGAAACAAAACATGGCATGAATGTTCCTTATGAGGTGTTGACCAAGTGTTGTTACTTTGCAGTCGGTCCATCATCCAAGATGGCCGCCAGCGGGTGACTTAGTTTAACATAGGACCCTTTGGGAAATACATACAAATGTCTTCTTTTAGAGAACCAGTGAATGGAATGAAACAAAACATGGCATGAATGTTCCTTATGAGGTGCTGACCAAGTGTTGTTACTTTGCAGTCGGTCCATCATCCAAGATGGCCGCCAGCGGGTGACTTAGTTTAACATAGGACCCTTTGGGAAATACATACAAATGTCTTCTTTTAGAGAACCAGTGAATGGAATGAAACCAAACATGGCATGAATGTTCCTTATGAGGTGCTGACCAAATGTTGTTACTTTTCAGTCGGTCCAGCATCCAAGATGGCCACCAGTGGGGGACTTAGTTTCACATAGGACCCTATGGGAAATACATACAAATGTCTTCTTTTAGAGAACCAGTGAATGGAATGAAACAAAACATGGCATGAATGTTCCTTATGAGGTGCTGACCAAGTGTTGTTACTTTGCAGTCAGTCCATCATCCAAGATGGCTGCCAGGGGGGACTTAGACTAACATAGGACCCTATGGGAAATACATACAAATGTCTTCTTTTAGAGTTAACCACTGAATGGAATGAAACCAAACTTGGCATGAATGTTCCTTATGAGGTGCTGACCAAGTGTTGCTACTTTGTTGCTGATTTACTGTTCAAGATGGCCACCAGGATATTTTTATTAAATAACGGGACCAATATTAAACCAAATTTGGCCTCAATCATTATTTGGGTAGCTGTTATGATTTTTATCTATCTTTACATGATTTCTAAAACCAAAGTAGAGTCAGGTGAGCGACACAGGCTATTGAGAGCCTCTTGTTCTTCGTGCTTGAAGATATTGATTTGATATTTGGTATATAGTTTCATCATGACAAGTTACAGATCAAGTTCGAATTTTGTTAGGGTCTGATGATTTAATGCAGAGTTATGGTCCTCGGACTTAGAAAATTCACTCAAATAATCAGTTTTCCACACTTTTTTTTGTCATGCTTGAAGGTTTTGATTTAATATTTTGTAGTTTTATCATGACAAGTTACAGATAAAAATCAAATTTTGTTCTGGTCTGGTGATTTTGTGCAGAGTTATGGTCCTTGGACTTAGAAAATTCACTCAAATAATCAGTTTTCCTCACTTTTTTTCGTCATGCATGAAAATATTGATTTGATAATTGGTATATAGTTTTATCATGACAAATTACAGGTCAAATTCGATTTTGTTCCGATCTGATGATTTTGTGCAGAGTTATGGTCCTTGGACTTAGAATATTCACTCAAATAATCAGTTTTCAACACTTTTGTTCGCCTTGCTTGAAGATATTGATTTGATAATTGGTATATAGTTTAATCATGACAAATTACAGATCAAGTTCGATTTTGTTCCGATCTGATGATTTCAGGCAGAGTTATGGTCCTTGGACTTAGAAAATTCACTCAAATAATCAGTTTTCAACACTTTTTTTGTCATGCTTGAAGATATTGACTTTATATTTGTTATATATTTTACACCATGACAAGTTAAAAATCAAGTTAGCATTTTGTTCGAGTACAAGGAATTCTTAATCGGTAGGGGACTATGTATTGCTATGCAATACTCTCAGAATGCTTGTTTATTTTACGTTTTCATTGTACATAGGTGCCCTTGGTGGCTGAGTGGTCTTAATTATACCTCACAGAACAAAGTTCCATAGGGTATAATGTTTTTGACCCATCCGTCAGTCTGTCTGTCAGTCCTGTTCTTGTCATCTCAACTCCTCTGAAACCACACAACAGAATTTCATGAAACTTTGTAGATAAGGTCATATTATGTAGATGTGCATATAGACAGGAAATTAATTAGGTTCAACTTTTTTTCAAGGAGTGATGCCACTTTGAACTTTGAATTTTGCCTTAATATTCTACTGCAACAGTTTGTCATCGCAACTCCTCTGAATCCACATTACAGAATTTCATGAAACTTTGTAGTAAATAAGGACATACTAGGTCGATGTGCATATTGACAGGAAATTATGATTCTTTTTTTTTCTCTATGAGTTAAGCCCCTTTAAACTTAGAATTTTGGCTTAAATATATACTACCGCAACGGATTGTCATCGTAACTCCTCTGAAACCACAAAACCGAATTTCATGAAACTTTTAGATAATAAGAACATGCTATGTAGATGTGCATATCCACAAGAAATTTTTATCAGTTGACTTTTGTAGGAGTTATGAGTCTTTGAACTTAGGAATCTAGGAGATTTTGTTTGCCCAGTCACAAATTTTTGGTATGTGAGTTAACCATGATGAGTTACAGATCAAGTTTAAGTTTCTTCCCACTCTGCTAATTTTTGCCGAAATTACGGGCTTTGGACTTTGATAAATTATTGAAAATCACAGTTATACAGACTTTTTTTCTAAACGCCTTCAGATATTGGGCTGATTTTTTGTTTGTGAGTTAACCATGATGAGTTACAGATCAAGTTTAAGATTCGTTACACTCAGCAAATTTTTGTCGAAATTACCGGCTTTGGACTTTGATAAATTGTTGAAAATCACAGTTATAAGGACTTTTTTTCTATACGCCTTCAGATTTTGCGCTGAATTTTGATATGTGAGTCTTCCATGATGAGTTACAGATCAAGTTTATGTTTTGTTCCGATATGCTGATTTTCATGTCGTTTCAACACATCTTCAGTTCATCCACTTCCTGTTTGCTGATAGTTTGAAATTTAACTACTCATTGATCAAGGAAATTTTTCATCAAACTAGTAATGGTTTTGAGAGCTGGATACTATCCATGCATGTTTGTGTCCACATGTGTTGTTAAAATTGCAGATTTTAAAACTTTTTGAGACGGGGCCATTCGTGTCGTTCTGAAACATCTAGTTTTTATTTAGTTCTTAGTTCTTATTATTGTCAATGTTTTTTGCAATGCTCTAATACTTTATGAGCTATAATTGGTTATTTGGTTTCAAAAATTTAAGTCTGTGCTCAACATATTACTGTGTAAAACACAATATTGTTTCAACACTTTTTGTTTGACTTTCCTTTGACTACATGCTGTATTTGTCATATGCCACACCCAGGGTAACCATTTAATATGGGCTTTTTGTTTAGAAAAAAAAGATGTTCCAAAAGATATTATGCAAAAGATATTTTCGTGGACATCAAAATAACTAATATATACTATTCATGGATGTCAGCTTTCTTGGTTTAGAGAACAAAATATTTATTTGTGAGCATTGTAATTCAAGGAATCAGATCCTATAAAACAAACCAACATCAAATTTAATTTTGATTGGACATTAAATTTCATGATTTATGCGAGTCACAAAATCCCCAAACTGTTTCTCTGTAAATAAACTCTTCTGTATAACTGGCCACTATTGACAGGCACCTGCTAATTGCAGAAATATCACTGTTAACTTATTACTGTTCTTTATTAAATGAGTTCAGCTTTGGTATAATAGAAAGTGAGACAAAAGTTTGTAAGGGGACATATTAAGTATTTCTTGTGAGTAAATTAGTTGAAATTTTATTAAACTTTAATATAACTAATAATTTATACAAAGAATCCTTTGAAACAATCATTTAATTTTTAAATGAAGTCATTAACACTTTATAAATTGCTATAAATAATCCTTAATTGAATTGAAAGTAAGATTATGCATGACTGATTTTATTGGGAGAATTTATTCTAAGATTTTAAATATTCTATCTTAAAGAGTTTATATAAGAAAAAAGAATGACAATCCATTGGTAATAACAACCACTTATATTTCTGATTAAAAAGAAATGTATGATACAATACCTGTGAGCGTATTTATGAGTCTCTCAAACATTTACTTAAAATTGTCCAAAGAATCATTTTAACAAGCTGATTCATTCCAGATTATTGTTTTACTTTTGTGTAACTATATTTGATTTTGCACCCTAGGATTATTTTAATTTTTTCTTGCTACTAAATGTACACAATGTGATTTTTCAAATATTCCAGATGGGCAGATTTGTTGGAATGCAGGACATGAATGCTGATGAAATGTCTGGAAAATTGGAAGATATGTTGAGTACCATACGTCAAGTTAATGAACAATTCAAAAATGCTGTGAGTGTTTACTATAGATAAATTTAGATACAAATTAACATATCTATTATTAAGGAAAGATATCATCAAAACTATATCTCAACCCATCCTCCAATATTGAACGTTTTAAGTTGGAAGGTGAAAATTTGACATTTTAAGTGTGCCTTATAAGGGTTTCAGGTGTATGGAATATTGACTGCTTTTATCATTTTTTTATTGAATATTTGTATATTTTTATGCCCCTGTCGTAGCAGAGGGGGCATTAAGTTTTATCCTTATCCGTCTGTACTTCCGTCCGTCCGTCCGTCCGTCCCAAAATTGGTATTTGGGTGGCCTCACTTTAACAGTTCTAGAGTTATGCCCTTTACAAATGGAAACATTGCTGAATTTTTTGTTTCCATTCTGTAACTTCAGTTTTCCTGAACCAAATGTTATGAAACTTATACACAATAGTTATTACCAAACAACTCAGATCAAGTACAAATTTGGGTAGCGTCACTTTTACAGTTCTTGAGATATGTCCCTTTATAACATTATATGCAAGCAGGGGCATCATCTGTGTCCCATGGACACATTCCCCATTTATTTTTATACGACCGCAAAAATTAAAAATTTTTTGGTCGTATATTGGTATGACGTTGGCGTCGTCGTCGTCCGGCGTCGTCGTCGTCGTCGTCGTCGTCTGGCGTCGTCCGGCGTCGTCCGAAGACACATTGGTTTTCGCACTCTAACTTTAGTTTAAGTGAATGGATCTCCATGAAATTTTACCATAAGGTTCAATACCACGAAAGGAAGGTGGGGATTGATTTTGGGGGTTATGGTACCAACAGTTAAGGAATTAGGGGCCAAAAAGGGGCCAAAATAAGCATTTTTGTAACTTCCAGACAATAACTTGTGTGTAAGTGTATGGATCTCTCTGACATTGTACCACAAGGTTCCATATCACAAAGGGAAGGCTGTAATTGATTTTGGGGGTAATTGCCTCAAAATTTTAGGAATTAGGGGCCAAAAAAGGGGCAAAAAACAAGCATTTTTCTAGTTTCATGACAATAACTTGTGTGTAAGTGTTTGGATATTTCTGAAATTGTACTACAAGGTTCCATATCACAAAGGGAAAGCTGGAATTGAGTTTGGGGGTAATTGCCCGAAACGTTTAGGAATTGGGGGCCAAAAAGGGGCCAAAAATAAGCATTTTTCTAGTTTCCAGACAATAACTTGTGTTCAAGTGTATGGATCTCTCTGAAATTGTACTGCAAAGTACCATACCACAAAGGGAAGGCTGGGATTGAGTTTGGGGGTGATGAATCATAAGGGGTTCAAAAAATTTGGAGGGGGGGATTTTTTTTTTTTTTTTTTTTTCTTTTTTTCCTTTTTTTTTTCTTTTAAAATTTTCCATTTTAAGTTGGTTATTTCTGATTAATATTTAAAAGCAAATAATAATGATATGGTAGGAGATACACACCAAACAGGATGTGTAAATTATTATATAATAAGTATTGTGCAATAGCAAGAAATTTTCAATTGCACAGTATTGCACAATAGCAAGAAATCTTCAATTGCACAGTATTGCGCAATAGCAAGAAATCTTCAATTTAACAGTATTGCGCAATAGCAAGAAATATCCAATAGCACAATATTGCGCAATAGCAAGAAATTGTCAATTGTACAGTATTGCGCAATAGCAAGAAATATTCAATTGCACAGTATTGTGCAAAAGAAGATACTTCGTATAAATTGCTTATTTCTTGATCAATTTCAATGGGGTTTTATTCTTGAATTCTTGGGGTTCATTAATATGCTGAATCTAACCGTGTATTAAGTTTTTGGATTTTGGGCCCCGTTTTTAAATTGGTCCACATTGAGGTCCAAAGGGTCCAAAATTAAACTTTGTTTGATTTCATCAAAAATTGAATTATTGGGGTTCTTTGATATGCCGAATCTAACCGTGTATTTAGATTTTTAATTTTGGGTCCCGTTTTTTAAATTTGTCTACATTAAGGTCCAAAGGGTCCAAAATTAAACTTAGTTTGATTTTAACAAAAATTGAATTCTTAGGGTTCTTTGATATGCTGAATCTAAACATGTGTTTAGATTTTTGATTATGGGCCCAGTTTTCAAGTTGGTCCAAGTTGGGGTCCAAAATTAAACTTTGTTTGATTTCAACAAAAATTGAATATATGGGGTTCTTTGATATGCTGAATCTAAACATGTATTTAGATTTTAGATTTTTGGCCCAGTTTTCAAGTTGGTCCAAATTGGGGTCCAAAATTAAACTTTGTTTGATTTCAACAAAAATTGAATATATGGGGTTCTTTGATATGCTGAATCTTACCATGTATTTAGATTTTTTATTTGTGGGCCCGCTATCAAATTGGTTCATATTGAGGTCAAAAGGGTCCAAAATTAAACTTTGTTTGATTTCATCAAAAATTGAATTATTGGGGTTCTTTGATATGCCAAATCTAACCGTGTATTTAGATTTTTAATTTTGGGTCCTGTTTTTTAAATTGGTCTACATTAATGTCCAAAGGGTCCAAAATTAAACTTAGTTTGATTTTAATAAAAATTGAATTTTTGGGGTTCTTTGATATGCTGTATCTAAACATGTGTTTAGATTTTTGATTACGGGACCAGTTTTCAAGTTGGTCCAAGTTGGGGTCCAAAATTAAACTTTGTTTGATTTCAACAAAAATTGAATATATGGGGTTCTTTGATATGCTGAATCTAAACATGTATTTAGATTTTAGATTTTTGGCCCAGTTTTCAAGTTGGTCCAAATTGGGGTCCAAAATTAAACTTTGTTTGATTTCAACAAAAATTGAATATATGGGGTTCTTTCATATGCTGAATCTTACCATGTATTTAGATTTTTTATTTGTGGGCCCGCTATCAAATTGGTTCATATTGAGGTCAAAAGGGTCCAAAATTAAACTTTGTTTGATTTCATCAAAAATTGAATTATTGGGGTTCTTTGATATGCCAAATCTAACTGTGTTTTTAGATTTTTAATTTTGGGTCCCGTTTTTTAAATTTGTCTACATTAAGGTCCAAAGGGTCCAAAATTAAACTTAGTTTGATTTTAACAAAAATTGAATTCTTCGGGTACTTTGATATGCTGAATCTAAACATGTGTTTAGATTTTTGATTATGGGACCAGTTTTCAAGTTTGTCCAAGTTGGGGTCCAAAATTAAACTTTGTTTGATTTCAACAAAAATTGAATATATGGGGTTCTTTGATATGCTGAATCTAACCATGTATTTTGATTTTGGACATTGGACCATAATAGGTAAATTAAAAAAATTGAAGTTCTTAGACCACATTCTTTCTGTGTCAGAAACCTATGCTGTGTCAAATATTTAATCACAATCCAAGTTCAGAGCTGTATCAAGCTTGAATGTTGTGTCCATACTTGCCCCAACTGTTCAGGGTTCGACCTCTGCGGTCGTATCAAGCTGCGCCCAGCGAAGCATTTTATTAATTAATATTGTTAGGATACAGGATATTAATATATGTTAAGGTTATTTGAAATCATAATTCTTTTAAGGTATATTAAATATGTGGATAATAGATGTAAAATTTACAGGATATGGGATATATTGTAGTTCCTACACAAGGCTTTGGAAATCCTGAAATCTTATTATCCTTCACTGGTAATGTTGTGCTGAAACTGACAAAAAAGGTACATCCACCAAAACAATAAAAAAGGAAGGAAATTGATTTAAAAAAAAAAGATTTGAGTTCTTGTGACCTTTCATGGAAATACACCCAAAATCTCCTTCATTACATTTTTGCTTCTTGACTGATTGTTTGCCCCCGTGTTGGTGACTAGAACAGCCTAGAATAGTTCATTTTAACCATAGCGTAGCAGATAACAATTCCCAAAAAACTAAACAGTGAATATCTTGGTCAAAAACTTAGTTCAAGTTCTCAGGAATTTAGCCATGAAACTTGACATGATTATATTCACCACTACTAGAAGGTGTGTCATATACAAGAAAGAAAACCCTACTTGAAAGGTCAAGGTCAAAAACTTAGTTCACTTTGCATGTGAAGAAAAATAATGTGTGTATACATTTCTTATTTTCAATAACTCAAATAAACAACCTTTGTTTGTGAATAAGAAGCATAAGATTAACTTTGTTTTCTATCTTTAATTTCAGGAACAAACAACATTTGTTTGTGTATGTATAGCAGAATTTTTATCTTTGTATGAAACAGAAAGACTTGTACAAGAACTGACAAAATATGGCATTGATACACACAATGTTGTTGTCAATCAGTTACTATTTCTGAAGAAAGGGGAGGAGCCATGTAAAATGTGTAAAGCCAGACATAAAATCCAAGCGAAATACCTTGACCAGGTAAGGAGGTTTACTAGATTAGAAAATGCATAAACCTATATAGATTTAGATTATTACAAATACTTCTTGAATAATGTAATTAAAGAAAACTTACTATATTTTGACAATTTTGGTATTGTTGTTCAAGCTTTATTAGGCTTTATGAATGAGAATTAATTTTTGAATTTCTTTTCCAAATTCCATGTCATCTTTGTCATATCTTTGCATCAATGATCCATTGTAAAGATTTTCAACCTTTTCGCACAAAATGCAAATTGGCTAGTAAACTAAATTTGTACAGAGTGAGAGGCCAGTAAATTAAATTTGTAATCTTTAAATTACCAATTGATGATTGCAAATCTTCAAATGCAGTATGGTTATCAAAGTTTTAAACAAGATAATTTTTAAATATTGCTTATATTTTAACAGATTGCTGATCTGTATGAAGATTTCAATGTAACAAAACTACCACTACAAGAAGAGGAAGTGAGAGGGGTTGAGAGGATAAAGGCTTTTTCACAGTTTTTGTTAGAACCTTATATAGCAGACTGATATTTCTTGTTACTATTGTAATTTATTTTATATTGTGATAACTTCAAAACAACATGATTTTCATTGTTATTTTTTTTTTTTTTTTTTTGATTTACAACCATTTTCTTTTAATACATAAAGCAATGCTTTCCAAGAATGCATTGAAACTATTTTACAAATCTTTGAAATGAATCTAGGCTTTATCACTTTTCCCAAGATGAATTAAAAATAATCTGTGTTCAGTTTTCAAATTAATAATATTTAAAACGTTTTCAATGTAAAAAGGTTGATATCTAACCCTTGAAAAAGTGCAGAAAATATAAGAATGCTTACAAATCTGTTAATTATTGACCATAAAAATGTTATGTTAAGAAGTCTTCTTTATTATTGAAATGAGTGGATATGGTGTATTTATTCATGACACGTAATTCATAAGTGAACATGACAAAACCTGATCAAAAGAACAGCACATTTATTACTGCTTTGTTGTATTGACAAATTTCTTTGTATTATTGTGTAAAGAATTTTACAATTAATAAAAATGTTATTTTAGTGTGCACTGACAAATCAGAGCTTTGGTAATTAATGGTTTTAGTAAACCTAGAGTATCCCACTATTACCACAGGAGCTTTGGGCATGGACCCCCTTTTTTCCTTTCCTCTTTTTTTTAGGGGGTCAATGCTTCAAGGCGCCTTTGACTGTTACACTCGTGTTAGATTTTCTCTGGTGATGTACAAGGCTTATATTCAGTGATGAGTTGTGGTGTGGTGTTTTAAACATAACTAATGTGACAGTTCTGAATATTACTGTATAATTCAATTCTTAGTTATAAGTTCACAACATAGGCAAAGCATGAGATTGATTTTTTCCCTGTTTAATTAAACTAAACAGAAATGTTAGTGATGAAAGAAAAACACATGGAATTTTACACAAAGCTTCGATCAGAATCAAGTTTGATAAATCTGAAAGGAAAATATCTACATCTTTCCACATGGTGGTATGACAAAAGGAAACTCAGTCTTTTAATAGAAAGATCAATGAATTCATCTTTTCCTCCTGGTGGTATTTAAAAAAAAAGAAACTGCCAGTCTTTTGTCACAAAGTTCATACAGTTATTAGTTTTTTTTATTTTTGAGAGACTGCATTTAATGTGGAACTTTTACATCAACAAATTCAGAACCTTTGTTGTTTGTTTCACAGTTTTTAACATAAGAAAAGTACAGAGACGTTCAGATTCAAATCATTAAGATAATAATGTACTGATATCAAATTTTAAAATAATTATATGTATTGTAAGTGGTCCATCTAGCTTTGTGATAAGATATTGTTGACAAAGTTCATGTTTAAAAATATAAAGAAGATATTAATTCTGAGTGTTTTTTGTCTTACATTCAAATTGTATTCATTGTCTCTATTCCCTAAATTCATTATTCATATCACTATTACCAACTATGGCAAGAAATTTTAAATAAACCAAATATGGTCCAGTTAGTAGGGCATTAGAAAACGTAGCCCATTAATTATAAACCAGAAAAGTTTTAGATGATTAGTATCCATCTAGGAAGTAGCATTACATTAAAAATGCTGTTGTAATGCAGGAAGTTTGGTATACCTTTGGCACAGTATGCTAGGGAATGGAAGTTTGATCATACTTGTGCATTATCATATTGACCGGTTCCAGTAGAATAAATTCAATGTGTTTATGCTGTTGACTAGGTACATTTCATTAAGTACACATTGTTCTTCCTGAGATGTATGGTCCACTTCAAGTTGTGAACACTTCGCTGTGCAGGTTGTATAATTATGCAGCAATGTTTTGTCAGCATTGGGTCATTTAATTCAATGCCTCAATTAGGGAAAGTATAACTCTGTATGTTGAAAACAACAATACGAGGGATCTGTAGGTAGCCTGTAACAAGTCAAAATTATCTTACATTCCTTCATTTTGGATAATTTTGTCCCTCCCCCGGAAATAATTGAGTGAATGACATTCAGAAAAGGTAAACTTTCAGTTACATATAACAAATTTTAAACAACTTAATGTTGCATCACTAAGACATTAGTTGTCGAAATACACATATGGTTCTGTTAATGTTAATACAGAATGTCTTGTTGCCTTGAAATGGAGTCTAAGCACTGTTTATAAAGAAAAAAGATGATAAATTTGAATAATTCTTATATGATTTGCATATCTATAAATACTTGAAACGGATTGGTTAATTAGAATTTTTTACCTTGGTTTACACTTCGATAAACCATGTTTCCGAAACTACTTTCGTACCATCTATTCATGCGCGATACACATGCAAATGCAGGGAGTCCGGGATTTTCAGCAAATTGAGATTGCAAAAAAAAAAACATAACAGTTTTTTTCTATTTTAATGCATATGTAACAAAAAAAAATATTGCATTCAAGCTCTGAAAATGCATAAAATTAAAATTCATGAAAAATTCCGCGAAATTTCATGAATGATTTAGCGCATTTACGTCATGGCAAAACACGACGTCATACAAATGAAAACTTTCAAGCGAAAGATTATTTCGTTACTTGTACGCTTCAAATTCGGATAATATCTCATTAAAATGCAGTTTTTGAGGTAGGTGCTATTTCATTTTAGATTCTGTTGCATTTATCGAACATTTACGGATATTAGAAATTCAATATGGCGACTAACTCCTTAGTTACGACATGTGCATTTGATGGTAGTAGCCATCAAACAAAAAATCTTAACTAAAAATCGCGAATGTTTGACTGAAGAATTATAAGGATTAAACACATTTTTTCTAGAGGTTATTGATGTGTAAACCGGGGCTCTTACTCACAAACTTAACATAAAAGTCCTTCGGACTTTTATTCAGTTTGTGAGTTAATCGCCCCGGTTTACACATCAATAACCTCTAGAAAAAATGTGTTTAATCCTATAATGTTGAGCAAAAACTCCATTGGGATATGAACCTCTTACAAAATAAATGTCAAGTTATTGGCTGTTTCAATATTAAACAGGCTACTAGCAGTTGGTTTGATATACAGATTTTTAAAAGTCAAAATAAAATAAGATATTGATTATTAATACAGTAAATTGGTCATTCTAGAAATGTACAAATAAAGATACAGACATCAAGAAAGATCATTATGAAATGTGTATAAATGGAAAGTAGAAACAAATACATGTCGCATTTTAATCTAATCAAAATAATGTACAACATGACAACAACTATCTATACACATTTCCATAAATTTATTGTGTTGAAGATAAAGATCATATCAAAAGAGATCATTTACTTACATTAGTAAGTATGGAGGACCAAAAGTACTGGTTTTTGTCTCTTCTGCAACAAAATTAGCAGAATGTCGGACATAAGGATAACTATTTGTTTAAAGCTTTATATTTCAGAAGGTAGAAGACCTGAATGATTCAAACCTTGTATACAGATGCCTTATGTTACGAACTTTCCAACTTAAATATGTCCATTGCCATTCACCTCATTTTCGTTGTTCAGCGACTGCTTGAAAAATAGATTTTGTATGTCATGTGAAATTCTCACTTATTATGAGTAATAGGATAACTAACTATGTTCGGTATATGAGATTCTTGCAAGGTCTACATGTCCATCAGACAGGGTTCAACTGACCTCGACCTCATTTCATGGAACAGTGATTAAGGTTATGTTTTCTTAGTGAGGTCTACATCTCAGATACTATAAGCAATAAGTCAATTATATTTGGTGTATTAAATGATTTCAAGGTGTACATTTATTTCTTGGAAGTTTCATCGGACTTCGACGTCATTTTCATTGTTCAGGACAATGTGAAGTTTTTCCAGTTTGGTCTTTCTCAGATACTATAAGCAATAGGGATACTATATGTATGGAATGATTGTAAGGTGTATATTTCTGTCTGGCAGGTCTCGTATGACCTTGACTTCATTTTCATGGATTTGTCCGTCTATCAGATACTATAAGCTATAGGTCAACTATATTTGGTGAATGGAATGACTAAGATACACATTTCTGTCTGGCAGGTTTTAACTGACCTTGACCTCATTTTCATGGTTCGTTGGTAAATGTTAAGTTCATGTTTTGTTCCGTTTATCAGATACTATAAGCAATAGATCAACTCCATTTGGTGTATGGAATGATTGCAAGATGTACATGTCTGTCTGGCAGGGTTCATCTGACCTTTACCTCATTTTCATGGTTTTGTCCGTCTATCAGATACTATAAGCTATTGGTCAACTATATTTGGTGTATGGAATGACTGTAAGGCGCACAATTCTGGCAGGTTTCATCGGACCTTGACCTTATTTTCATGGTCCATTTGTCAATATTAAATTTTCATGTTTTTTTCTGTTAATTAGATGATGGAATATATTTGGTGTATGGAATGATTGCAAGATGTACATGTCTATCAGGCAGGGTTTATCTGACCATGACCTTATTTTTATGGTTTTGATCGTCTATCAAATACTATATGCTATAGGGCAACTGTATTTGGTATATAGAATGACTGTAAGGTGCATATTTCTGTTCGGCAGGGTTCATCTCACTTTTACCTTAATTTATAATATTTTTTTTATTATGTAAAGTTAATGTGATGTTTAATGTAGTTAAAACTTCATATTACAGTCTTTTAACAAAATTTCAATCATGATAAGCAGAACAGGCAAGACATTCCAGCGTGCGTACTCTTTGTTTTTTTTTTTATTGAATAAAGGGTCCTGGTTGTTGCATGGATCGTCAAGATCTCTCAATCGCAATGAAATTTAGCCTATAGCTACGCAAGACATAGATACATACACCGTCAAGAGAATGTTTTGCAACTTGTTAATATCTGTGATAATAAATACACTGTAAATCGTCAGCTTGGTATTCAAAATATATTTCAAAGGACTACCAGAGGCTGCTAAAATTGACAGCAAGGCTATCCTAATCTTTCATCGTAAAAATATAAAAACTTCTGAGTTTGTTACAATTCAAGTAATCTTGCATCACTATAAATGTGTACAACGGCATACTGTAAAACATGGTATGGTACGATGGTATGGTATGTGTTATGGTATGGTGGTATGGTACGAATACCACCATACCACGGTATGCGTGAATGGTACCATGGTATGTTATGATGGTATGGTACAAATTACTATACCGTGGTATAATTTGATGGTATGAAGCATGGTATGGTTTTTTGAAGTAGGTAATTTTGACAATGATTTTTTTTTAATTGGCTGACATTATGTATCTGTTTTATTTATGAAAAGAAAATATTACTAAAAAAAAGTGGATGTAGACAAAACAGATCACTTACATAAATTTGTGAACAGAAAACAAGAGAAAGCTCAATTTAAACATCTCAGATAACCATAAAGTTAAGATAAGATAAATATTATGTCCCGTCCTAAAACATTGAAAATTCTGTCAATTAGACTTTGAAATTTTGGGAAGTGCTGCATATCTTATGATTATAAGCTAGATATTGTAGTTAAAGTTTTATTGCTAAACCTTCTGTCAATGACTAACTTTTATATTGTTTTGAAATATGACACTTTCAACAGTTGCATATTCTGTGTGTCTACATGTATGCCCAAGAAATCACATTTAAAAAATGTGAACAAAAGGTGAATGCATCTGCTGCATCAATTAGAAAACACCATACTTTCAAATTAAACTGTCAATCATATAATACTATGTTAGTTGATAGATACCACATGTTTTTATATGTGAAAATTGTTGCATGAAGGAATAGTTAATACACAATATCAATCAAAGAGTGTGTCTTCTTTTATTATTATTTATATTTCAATTTGTTGTAGAATAAAAAATATACATGTATGAAATATCTGTTAACTCAGTCCCTTCACACTATCTACAAATATAAACAAAAAAACTGGTATTTAACAATGCAAATGCACATGCAAACCATTTAATTATTTTTAGTGAAATATAAAACTATGTGTACAGGTACTAGATACCCCTCCAAACAGAATATTTTCTTAAATCTAGATAACTGCTTCGTAGCAAAAAAAAAATCTTCATTTTAATCTCAATAATTAAAAAGCCTTGACTTTCATGGTAATAAAATCTTAATTTCAATATCAAACTTTTATAAGATAGTATAGCATATAATAAAAAAAAAAAAAAAACCCGACATACATTCCAAATATCTTTACAGAAAGAGTATACTTATATGTTATATGTAATAATTCATTGATCAAGGGGGCCTCGGTGGCCGAGTGGTCTAAATAGTTACTACTGTAATCACTAGCCAGTCAACACTGAGGTTGTGGGTTCGAACCCCGCTCGCGCGGGTGCACACAACTCCAATCATAATTGACTAGGATTGTCAGTTTTCCTTTCGAAGGTCGGTGGTTTTCTCCGGGCACTCCGGCTTACTCCACCAATAAAAACTGGCCGCCACGAAATAGCACAAAAGCGGTGCTTAAAAGTGGCGTTAAAACACCAAAAATCAAAAATAAAATCATTTGTCAAGCAAATCTTTATGATTCTGTTGAAATTGACTCACCACATATGGTGCTACATACACTAATGCTTGAACAAATAAGGTATTTTTTGACTTGATGCATTGTTCAGACAGATGAAAATAAATATTGTTTATTTCTCCATATAATTTTGTGCTATCTTTGAAATATTCATGTCTCCCTCTAGAAACAACAACTAAATTCCCTGGTGGTTGGGGTATTTGTCCTTCATGTTTTAAGTTTCCCTTTATCCATAGCATTTCGACACTTTATTGTCACAATCTTTAAGAAAATATATTATATATCCTCCATCGGGTGGACTTGGAGCTGGAACTTTTGGTTGGTCATGATCATCCAAATAAGTTAAAGCTTTTTCGTTGATTTTAATGGCCTCCCCTTTACGCTTTTGTGTTGCTTTGTGTGGCTTTTTACCTCTTCCGCAAGGCATATTAATATTTGCAAGACCTGTACGATTTAAATTAATGGTTTTGGTTAACAAACTTTTCAAGTAAATTACAGCGTTCTGCTGCTGCAATCGAATGGGAGCATACTTTATACATTTCCCATATTGGACAATTACTGTCACATGTTACTTGACCTGTGCAAAGTACAGTTACCAAATGAGGTTTTATAGCATCGGTAGAGCTGGTGATAAAGTATTTGCCAACGATGTTTGATGCTCCGGGTTTCCCAGGGAATGAAACTATATTAGCTCTACTATGATATCAATTTTTTTTCTAACTATTTTCTGAAGTTCTTAACTTACTTAACGTATGTCAATATCCTGACTGAAGAACTGACTTATCTTTTGAATGTGTGTGGGCCATTCTTTTCTAAATTAATTGTTTTGATTCTAAATGTCTGGGAAAAACATTCAAAGGGAATTGAAACAATAAATATTTTTTTACATTGTGTTTCAACAAATACTCTTGTTCCTGTTTCTCATTGAGAAAAATTTTGTTTTGGAATAGGTCAAAAAGAAAAGTAAACAGATAATAAATAAAATCCTGTTTCAGAATAGGTTTATTAATTTTTCTAAATTTCCTACTTCAAAAAACCATACCATGCTTCATACCATGGTATGATAATTTGTACCATACCACCATACCATACCATGGTACCATTCATGTATACCATGGTATGGTGGTATTCGTACCATACCACAATACCATAACACATACCATACCACCGTACCATACCATGTTTTACAGTATGCCGTGTACAACAACAACAAAAAACATCGATGATTTCTTCCATCTAAATGATCTTCGAAACTGTTATTCTCATTATGTTATTTCATCTCGCACCAGTTGTGTTTCACATAAGTGAATATTTTAAAAGGGATATTGATGATTTACAGAAATAAATCCTTGGGGAGAAATACCTACTTAATGAATGTGAAAACCTGTGTCAACGGTTGTCAATAGTATGCATGAATTCAAGTTATAACTTTAAACCATAAAATGTAGGAACAATGACTTATAAAACGTTCATTGTATAATGATAAGAACTACCCCAAAAAAGTTTCTATAGATACAATATGCCTAAAAATAAGTTGTGATAACTAATCAGGCGCGTAGCTGCCTTTACGCAAAAAATCATTTGCTTGCACATTTTTTTCACCAAAAAAATAAAAAATTCTGAAATTGAATAACGGATAGTCTTAAGTCTTTACAGATTATCGTGTCTGGCGGTGTTTAAAGCCCAAATCTCTGATGTCGTCTGTAGCAGTGACTAATAAGGAACTATATATCCTTCAATATTCGCAATCTTCTCAATTCTAGTTACAATGCCAGTAACTACATCAACTACTGAACGGTCATTTAGTGCATTAAGGCGACCGAAAACTTATCTCCGTTCAACCATGGTACAGGACAGACTATCTTCGTTGGCGCTCATACATGTTCACAAAGAAATGGGTATCAACACCGAGAGAGTTCTGCGATCATTTGCCTTGGCAAAAAATAGATATATGGACTTTCGATATTAACTATACTTTAAGTCTTACATGCAGTATTAACATTTAATAATACAGGCTCAATACAATCACATTGAAAACATCTTAGATTTATATCCCTTACTTATAAGTCAAGACTTAAAAGTGGCCGTTATATTTCGAATTCCCATTGTCCGTTCGTCCAAAAGACTATTGATTCACCTGGGGTATTTGTGTCCCAAATGACCTTCTATCGATGTCGTAGAAACCTCTCCTTTGATTTGAGAATGGCCTTCGTGAGACACCGTGACTACGGGTGTCTTGCAAGAAGCAGGAACTGCTTACCCTTTTGGAGCACCGGATGTCGCCACATTGTTTTCTGGGTCCGTGTTTTTCATCTGTATTTAGTTTTCAATGTTGAATTTTTTTGTTTCTCCTTTTGTGTCTTATCTGTTCCCGGGTTTGTCAATTGTCCATTGATTAACGCTTCGGTTGTCGACTCTTCCTGATCTTCCCGTTTTATATAATTTATTTTATATTTGAAAATAACCATGTTAATAATATAAGCAGCAAGTTACGGAACTCACTAGACTTTTACTATCGTTTCATGAAAATATGGTATAGTAAGAAACAGATAGGGTATTTTTCATGTTCAAAGCAGTCACTGTAATTACTCATATGCCCGGAGCTTCATGGAGATTCGCTTCCCTGGACCACCGTCTACGGTGCTGCCCTGGATCCCCGACTAGGGTGCTACCCTGGACCAGCTGGGGACTTTGAGCGGTCCATAGCCTCCTCCCTTGCCGAATCACTATAAAGTTCACAAGTATTCACAAAATAGGAGTTTGGGCTTGAATGTGATGTGAATTTCATAAGCATGGCATACCGGGAAAATGCCCGAAAAAAAGTTATCATTTTCTGCATAAAATGGTAAAAAAAAAATTTCGCCTCGCTGCGCTCGGCGATAGTTATGATTGCACTTTATGTAAGTCCAGCTACGCCCCTGGCAAGTGTTAACGGGGTCTAATTTATATAATTTCTGTTTAAGATCATGCATCCATAGGCATTTATGAATTAGTTACAAGTATCGAAATATTCCGTAATGTTGCTAGATTGATTGATTGATTGTAGGTTGCTGAACGTCCAGTGGCATGTATATCATGCATGTTCAGGACGAGAACAAGTTAACAATAAATACAATAGGTAGTTCTTGTAAAAGAGGCCTCCGGGATGATGGTCGGTAAAATTTGGACTGCCACTGGAAAAATGAGGGTATATCGGATAGGGGAAGAAATTTTTCCTTGCAACAGGCCACCTACGGACCCTCAAAGAGTTGTTGCAAGGGTTCTTAACGTGCAATGAGCGTGGCACTCTCTTTACACGAGGCATCGGATTTAACGTCCCCATTCTGACCGGATCTGTGTACATCCCGCACAGCTAAACGGACGCTCCACTTTGGCAAGCGTTTTACTGCCGGTCGGAAGAAGACCAAGTGACCATATTTCGATTCCCCAGTCACCCGTGAGAGTCGTAATGTTGCAAGAACCTCAGTCTAAGTATACTCATTCAGCAGGCGAGACATTTCAGTGTGGTCACTCCTTTTTTTTTAAATAAAGGGTCCAGGGCGTTGTATGGATCTTCCAGATCTTCAAATCGCCATGAAATTTAGCCTATATCTATGCAAGACATAAATATAGACCCCAACAAGAGAATGTTCTGGTAACTTATTTATATCTGCGATAATAATAACACTGTATATTCAAAATACATTTCAAAGTTCTATCAGAGGCCCCTAAAATTCACAGCGAGGCTATACAAATCTTTTATCGTAAAGATAAATTGATCTCCTGACTTTGTTACAATCTACATAATCTAACATCACTATAATGTGTTCGACAAGAAAAATCTGAATGATCATAGAAAATGTTACTCTCTTTGTGTTATTTCATCTCGGACCACTGAGTTGTGCTCCACATCGGTGAATATTTAAAAATTGGATATTAATGATTTAGAGAATAAATCAATGGGTAGAAAATACATACTTAAACAATGAATGTGAAAACGTCAACGTTTGTCAATAGTATCAAGTTACAAAAATAAAAAAACATAAAAACAAAGTGTGTATATTTAAGGAATGACTGTAATATTTTTTCTGTCTATGAAGAAATAACATCAAAAATGTGGTGCACACTGAATAACCCGCGTAGCGGTTTATTTTAAAGTGTGCACCACATTTTTTATGTTATTTCGAATAGACAGAAAAAAATATTACAGTCATTTCTTATAATTTAATTCTAAATTCCATTTTAAACCGTAGTAAACCATGAAAAAACGTTGATGACGTCACGGTCACATGACAAGATAATGTCTATGAGCTGATAAACAAAACAATGTCAGCCAATCAGAAGACGCGTTACATCCAAAATTAAATTATATACAATATGTTTTTAAAAAATTGTGATGATTATTAAACAGGGACCTGTGATATAACTGCTCTAAAGGGCGAACACACATGAATAAGCCAATCAAATATATTAAATCTCCGCACTCACTCATTTTTGTCGAAAGCGAGTCAAAGCGATCATAGATTCCGGCGTCGGCGATGGCGTCTGCGGCGTCATCATGTAAGTTCAGTTTGTGGTTAATGTTTGTTCTAGACAAAAATAACTTTGTCAATCATTCATGGAACTTTAGGAAATTTGGACAGAAGCTTGTTTATGACCAAAATACAGTATCCAGAGCAAAAATTTGAAAATATTTATTTTCATTTTTCCGTATTTAACTGATAAATGGACTTAGTTTTTTTTACATTTCTAAAACTAGTAGATACAGTCTGGGGTTAAAGTTTGTTACACATCAATTACTTTGTCAAACCTTCATAGAATTTATGAAATTCTGTCAGAGCTTTTTAATGATTATGAGATCTATAATGTCTGATACAAACTTTTGAAAATATTTTTTTTTTCATTTTCAATATTTTTCTGATAGAAGGACTTAGTTTTTTACAATTAACATTTACAGACAGTCTAGGATTAAACTTTTTTGACATGATAAATTTGTAAACCTTTATGGATTGTTATGAAACTTGGACAGAAGCTAATCTTCAAGACCATGAAATAGCATCTAAAGAAAAAGTTTGATTTTTTTTTAAACTTCTGTATTTTACTGATAAATGGACTCACTTTTTAAGGCAACATTACACTTTTATACTGACATGTCTTGAAATACTAGTACGCTTGCGACGCCTCGATCCTTTATTTGTTGATTTTTAATATCAAACCGACCGTCACTTTAAGTCATTCATTCATACCGAAGTTGCAAAGTTGAAAAGTTGCCGGGAATTGTTTTTGATACGACCAAGGATTTATATAGTAAGACTTACTACAATATAAATCATTGGTACGACCAAACAAATACAAAACAACAACTAACAACCAATGTTCCAAAAAGACCGACTTGGTGGTATGTTTTTCGTTTACACAAATCCCCTTCTTTGCTTATCGAGACAATATCTGGTAAAAGTAAAACACAAAAAAAAACAACAACAAAAAACCCGAATATACACCTTCTTCGAAAATAAATTTTATATAAAAATAAGAATTGAATTTAAATTAATCAGACTTGTGGATTTAATAAGTTGTTACAGTAACAAAAATTTCTCCTTATATGGCCAGATATGCATGCCGATTGGTCACCGTATTTGTTAGTCCTACTAGGAACACCAAATAAACTAATATTCCCTTCACTGTCCACTTTCACAGTAGCTTCAAACAACCCATCGCCAGGCGTTGTTTGAATTAAGATTAGATATCGTAATTCTTTCTCTTTTTCTGGTTCTTTGAAGTATTTCCATATAGAGAAGAATTCTACATCTCCAGTATGCTTCAAACCAAGTGAAATTTCTTGAGCATCTTTTACCTCTTTAATGCTTAGAATGGCACATTTGTCACCTTCCGGCTTCAAAAGAAGATTAATTTGATCCACAACGAACTTGCTAAGTCTTTCAATTTTAGGAGTATTTATTGGAATCGGTTGAGGACTATAGCAAGAACAATACTCTTCCGGCACCCCTGCGTCAGAACAACTCCTGTCGTTTGGAATTTTAGTGAGCAAACTTATCCCTCTTGAATTCGAAACTTCATTCGACGGAATATTGTTTTTCATAATATCCACAAGGGTTTTATAAATATCATAATGAGAAGTTAATTTTTGGGTATTTTCTTTCAGATTTTCATAAGTTTTTGGAAATTTTCGTTTTAAAGAGTTAGGAGGAACCATTAACAACAAAGGCATTCTTTCCTCAATACGACCAACATAGGTATTCCTGATTGCATCGATTCTCGAGCCGTGGTCGCTCATGAAGAGCAAAAATGCATTTTCTAAATGTCTCTCGTTGTGCATCCATTTCATGAAATCTTTAAAGTCGTTGTCTCCTAGCTCTAGAAAATTTACATAGTTATGGCTTAAACCGTTTAACCAAGACAAGGCAAATCTACGTTTTTTTGTATATTTCTGAAGAAAATCTTTGTAAAATTGTACTGTTAACATGTATTTCGGAGTATTTCCATAACAGAGTGAGGATTTTTTACGAACATTTATTTTATTGGCTTCAAGACCAATAAAAGCGTCATCGAGAAGTGTTGATACTAAATCAGTTTTCTTTATTGCACGCCAGAATGGGCGCATATAGTGATCTGTTGGCTGATTTTTGAAACCTTTCTTTCCCAAATTAAAAGTATGCATTTCAGGACTATCTTCGCTGAAGTATGTTGCGTATGAAATTTGTGAAAAATTGTTCCATAAAAACGGATAATTATCAAATGGACCAGTTACTGGTGGTAACTCTGAAGAAAACGGTTTTTTTCCTGTTAAAATAGAGATTAAATTCGGAAATGTATTGTCTCCTGTTTTCATGTGACCTTTAAATTCCAATGCTTGGAGTTCTTCCTTAAGGTATTTGTAAGTTAATGGAAGTTTTCTTATGCCAGCTAACCGTGACACAGCGTCAACGCCAAACATGAAGACACTGTACTGATCCCCACTTTCTGGTAATATTTCCCTTTTATTGTTGATAATACTAGCTTGAAGCAAAATTTTATCAAATATAAGCTTATTATTGTCAGTACATTTCACTCGAACGAAGTCTGATTTTATTGTAACTGGTCTAGTCAGTTCATTTTCTGTCGACAAACTGATGTAATCGTCTTCGCGGTCTGGACGGATGATTTCACTGTATTTACATGACAATTTGTCTAAATGTTGTTTTGTAATAGCTGATTTGTTGAACTGAAGATTACCCATCGAATCTATAAAAACTAGGGATGGGGTAGGATCACAAGCAATTGGTTCGGGATGCCAGTCAAACTGCAGAATGGATTTGTCCCAAGGATTAAGATCTGGGAGAATACACGCACTGTGGGTGTTAGTGTTCGTAAATGTATAGCGTGGATCTACTGTTATTATTGATAAAAAATATATTCCACATACACCGGACAACACATAAAACAGTGTTCTTCCTCTTCTTCGTTTTGGCCGTGTCAGTCCACATATTAGGGATTTCATTTCAGCACCAAAAAAGTGAAAGAATATTGCTACTGACTGTATTATGATGAAAGGTATGTCCATAAACAGATATCTTTGGTTTGATGGCATCGTGTTTAGACGATTCCATTACAAACTGAAAGAAAAAAGAAAAAAAAAACATTGAAACCTTTTGTATATTTGATAATTTAACCGGCTGGTTTACAAGTTTATTAAATAAAAAAAATGTAAATATTCTTTCAGATACAATACCATGCTGGAAATTCCTCAGGTAAAATCTCCACAGTATATGGTAAGAAAAGTTGAAGATATGCAGTATCCGCTTTCTAGAAGAACCTTCCGGAGCATTTTAGAATTGAGAATAGGTTTTTTTTTTTTAAATTATAAGACCTCCTACAGTATTGGCGTGGATTGATATGTCGGTATTATCGTGCGGATAAGATCCTCATTTTTTCTTACTTTTAGTAAAAGTGCTGCTAGGCTTACTTGTGTTGTAATACGCGTTTAAACTGTAGTTGAATATGCTTTGCATTTAACATATTATGATTTTGATGGATTGCTGTATTTATGCATTTTAAAATGATCTGCTTATTCTTTTATTTGCATGCTTCTTTTTTATGTCATGTATAAGTTATCTGTACCACATATTATGTCTAACATTGTATTATTTTTTTTTAAGTTTATATTTTGTTTTCCACTTGTTTGCTCGTTGTATGTTTTAATTGTGTTCTACTAATGCTACATATTTTATAAGATTATGCGTACAACTGTCCAACTTATTTTCCGTTTGTTCATATGATGTGCTGTTACACCACTGTCCTAGGTTAGGGAAGGTTGAGCGCTTACAAATATATATAATCCCGCCACATTCTGTAGGTGCCTGTCCTAAGTCAGGAGCTTGTAATTCATTGGTTTTCGTTGGTGGTTATCTGTCATATTTGTCTTTCATTTTATGTTTAATCATAAAACAGTGCGTTAGTTTTCTTGTTTGAATTGATTTACATTTTGTCATGTCGGGGCCTTATATAGCCTATGCGGTATGGGTTTTCTTTATTGTTGAAGGCTGTCAGGTGACCTATACATCTACGTCATTTGGTATCTGGTTGATAGCTGTCTCATTTGCAATAAATAAAAAATAAATCATTTATCACTTCTATTTTCTGAAATATTGATGAATAAATTCTTCCAAAATAGATGAACAGAAAGTATATAAAATCGGTGAAAAATGTTCTTAAAACCATCAAATGCATTTCGACAATTAACGTCTCTTCTGGATATTTAATGATCTTTAATATTCAAAATGTTTGAAAACTAAAACCGTATGGAAACGTCGAAGAGTGGATACACAGAAAAGGACCAAAAGTATAGCAAAACTCTGACACAGAATCAAAGTTATTCCTGGGGGAGATACATGCCTTAATTTCAACTGTATATTTAAGTTTACAATAGCAATTTTCAATAAAGCAATATCCGTATTGTCATGCCAGTAACGAAGTACTAAGCTACTGGGTTGGTGATAGCCCAAATACATATCCCCACACAGGCAGTAGTATCGACCAGGTGGTAGTTTTCATATTAAACGGTATCAATTTTACTGCACCAGATTCGCATTTCGACAATTATTGTCTCTTCAGTGATGCACGAGGGCAAAATATGTGAACACCTAAACCTAATAGAAACGTTGAAAAAAAACTACAAAATATTGCCAAACCCGGACAAAATTAGTGCTATATGCATGAGTGAGATACATTCCTTAATGAAGTTTTACAACAGCGAATTCAAATGAAATAAAATATCCGCTTTTTAATGTATCTAAGTTCTGAGCTACTGGGTTCATAGTTTATGAATGTGAAAAAAGTTTGTTTAAAGATTTAAATGATGTAATGCAGGAATTATGATACGTTCAAGGCAGTCTTATTACAATTTGTGGTTTTTATGTCGATCTGAAATCCAAACATTTTCTTTTCTATCCATTTGACGTGACTCTGTACTTATGTATCCCGTCATACTTTGAACGACAAAATTATTTTATGTCTACCTGTGTGAATTTCAAACGCGCGATTTTACGCCAGTACTTAAAACCTTCCATCCTTTATTATGGAAAGCCTCAGCTGTCATATATTAGAGATTTACAAAACGTTATGATGAAGCTTAAAATGTAAAGTTAAAACAGCGTGATGTTGAATTGAGTCATCAAAATGCTAACTCTAAATTACAATATGCTAAGTTGAATTTGCGCAATGTTGACTTGCAATGACAAGTGCTTTAGTTGTGATAGTATAATGATAAGTCACGATGTTGTGATGATATGCCAAACACACGTAACGTTGGGTTTGAAGTACTTGATGTGAAGTTGACGTTGCATGATGTTAGCTTGCAGATGGATACTGCTCAGTCATCCACTTCGATAGCTATGATAACATATAAAATGAATAGCTAAAATGTATGGTGCTGACTTGTTATTAATAAATGTTGAGCTGAGATAGTACGATGTTATATCATTGTGATATAACGATAGGTCTATCATGCAATCTGTTGATTTAAAACACCATGATGCACAGTTGAAAGTATATGATGTTAAATTAAGATAACACGATGCTACACCACTATATTGAAACGAAAGGCTTACCATACAATTTGTTGACTTAAAACAACACGATGCAACGTGTTAAGCTAAGATGCTCACTTGAAACTACACGACGTACAGTTGAAATTTTGTAATGTTAAGCTACGATAGCACGATGTTATATCATTATAATGTCACAATAGGCTTATTATACAATTTGCTCATTAAAACTACACGACGTACAGTTGAAATTTTGTAATGTTAAGCTACGATAGTACGATGTTATGTCATTATAATGTCACAATAGGCTTATCATACAATTTGCTCATTAAAACTACACAACGTACAGTTGAAAGTACGTGATGTTAAGCTAAGATGGCACGTTGTTATATCATTAGAATGTCACGATTGGCTTACCACACGATATGCTCGTTTAAAACTACACGACGTACAGTTGAAAGTACGTGATGTTGAGCTATGATATCAATATCTTATATCATAATAATATCACGATAGGCTTGCCATACAATATGCTCATTTAAAACTACACGACGTACAGTTGAAAGTACGTGTTGTTCAGCTAAGACAGCACGATGTTATATCATTATAATGTCACGATAGGCTTATTATACAATATGCACATTTAAAACTACACAACGTACAGTTAAAGTATGTGTTGTTGAGCTATGATAGCACGAAGTTATATCATAATAATATCACGATAGGCTTGCCATACAATATGCTCATTCAAAACTACACGACGTACAGTTAGAAGACAAGTACGTGTTGTTGAGCTAAGATAGCACGATGCTATATCATTATGACGTCACGAGAGGCTTATCATACAATGTGTTGACTTGAAACTACACGATGTAAATTTGAAGTAGTTTGGTCTTGACTTAAACCAGTAAACTGTTAAGTTATAAAAACAGAACGTAAAGTCAAAATAAAACAATGATAGGATGACATATACTTGTGCAGAATTGAAGATTTTTGGTGTTGACTTCGAATATAGTACAAATATTAGATCGTTTTATGTTAAATTGAAAGACAATAACGATGCGTAAAACATTACAGAATTATGTGAATTGAAACTGCAATTCTATGGAAAAGAATGAGGGACAAATCCACAGGATTTTTTCTTCTTCATTTGCAAGTTGATGAATATTAATGAAATTTAACTCCGGAGGCAAAATGATATACAAAGAAAGTTTTCCATACATTCATAAAGCAAAACAATTACCCATCGCTATATATTACACTTGAATACAGTTTTGCCGTATATTCTAACATGACGTTCTTCAAACGCTTTGAGTACACACCCGTGGTAAAATATGAATATATTGTTTGGGCTGTTCCAATCGTACTCCCGCGTCATATGTTTTTTTATGAATGAGCTACCCGACGTCATAGAACGATGACGTAAGAATATAAGCATTTTACGGTTTACAAATTCACGCTTGTGAAACCGAAAATCATCACAACAAGGAAACGTAAACAAACGATGCAAAAATGTGTTATATAAGCCATTTTTTGTATACATATAAGACATATAAGTACAATTATCATTTAGATTCATCCAAACCTATCTAAATATGTTATTGTAAATAGTTTAAGCATGTCAATTATTCAGTTTGCTCCGGTGTTTTACGTCAATTTAATAGTGCGTTTATTTATGGGAACGGCAAATACTGCCTTCATCTAGAGCGCTTCGATCCAAAACAATTGCCGTATTTGTCCTATTAGAATCGAAATAATTCATGGGGGCTTGAATATATCGTGATTTTACCATATTTGTCATAAAGGGCCAACCCGTGGTAAAATCACGATATATTCAAGCCCCCATGAATTATTTCTTAATTTTACATGTTTTGTTTTGATTATTTTTTATGATTAAAAACCATTCTTTTTTTATGAACAATCTTTAAGAAAATACTTATCTATGTTGTGTGTTAATATATACAACATAATATTGTGCTTATAGGACTTATGACTGTGAGGGTCAAATTTTACTCATATAAAATCACATCTATGTAAGAGTTAGCGGAGAATTTGTATTTACCACTCCCGTTTTCCACGAAATAGAACATAAGAATCTGGAGTCTTCATCTTAAAAAACGAAGATCAACTGATATGACAAATAATACGCTTAGCGTAGGACTGAGAGGGTCAGAGCTATATCAGAATGTGCCCCCCCCCCCACCCCCCACGGTCTTGTTAGAGGTATCTGAAAATTTGAATTTTCTTTTCCACGAAATAAAACAAAAGAACCTGGCCTTAATCAAAAGCGATGCGATTACGATTTCCATAGAATGTCAGAGACAGTTTGTCGACCAGTTCGTTGAAAATTCGGCTGGGCAAGTAAAGTATGTCTTGTAACAAAGCAGTGTTTATTCATATTCATATCACACTTACATGTTCTCGTCCTGATATGCATGTAATATTTGCCACTGTCCTAAAACGCACCCCTTTTCCCCGAAATAAAACCAAAAAATCTGGACTTAATCAAAACCGATGCTATTTGGATTTCTATAGATTGTCAGAAACGGTTTGTCAACTAGTTTGTTAAAAATTTGACTAAGCAAGCAAAATATATCTTGAACAGAACCAAGATTTATTCATATTCATATCACACTTACAAATTCTCGTCCTTATATGCATGTAATATTTGCCACTGTACACTAATTACAAATACATTTTCATCAATTCTTTTTTATGAAAAGGAGCCTATTTGAAACACGTTCATCGATTTGACACCCTGTAATTCATTTTTTTGGGGAGTTCCTCGAAAATTATAACACATTCCTTCTTTATTTGCAAAATCGCCAAGTGACGGGTGCCACATATGAAACAGGATCTGCTTACCCTTCTGGAGCACCTGAGATCACCCCTTTTGTGAGTGTTTCGTGTTGCTCAGTTTTTGGTTTTCTATATGTTGCGCTTAATATACTGTTGTTTGGCTTTTGATCTTTTTTCTCTCGTTTTTTTTCGGCTGATGAGTTTTTGTCATGACATTGTCAGTTTGGTTAAGAGTTTTACTATCCCTTTTGTATCTTTCGCCTTCTTTTATCCATTTTTGTGTATTTTTTTTTTTCGATTCTCCCCTCCCCCTGAACAGTATAATAGATCATAGATAAATGAAAACAGAAACCCATTTCAACAAAAGGAGATCTACAGTAACTCGACGTGACCGAAATTGTAAATTTCTTCCTCATTAGATATATTGCCCTAAGGGTAGATCGGGTGTCTTCCGCCATCTTAGGGAGCTACCTTTTGATTATCATTGGGGGGCTAGGATGAAATTTGAAAAAAAGGCAGGACAGGAGTTTTGAGTAAAAAAAAGGCAGGATGAGCAACTTGGCAAAAAAAAAGACAGGATGACAATTTATGTAAAAATAAGTCAGAATGAGATTTATCTGATTAAAACGACTATTTGTTTTTGAATACAGAACGTTTTTTGCATATGTTTTTCAACTTTTCCATATAGGGGAGATAACTCGGATAACATTATTTTTTTTAAATTTTTTTCTTTTTTTTTTCTTTTTTGCCATGTCATTGTCAGTTTGTTTTCGACTTATGAGTTTGATATCCCTTTGGCATATTTCGTCTCTAATGATGGAATGTGTAGGGACTTTATCTGTTTTGTTTTGTAGACAGAAAACGAGTCTCGTGATCCCAATTTTTATTTTTATTTTCTAACATTGAGTTTTCCATGTATAGTTTATACAGTATCTGACAATACTGCATAACCTGTAGCTTGCAAAATGCTCTGTGGCCCTAACTTTTTATTTTGTTTCTTAAAAAAGAATAAACTACATTTTGGCAAATCATTTAAAAAAATCTACCGATTCTAATTTAGACCACACTCATGAAAACTATGAGAGAGAGAGAGAGAGAGAGAGAGAGGGAAACTGTTGACATCAAAAAAACATATCTACAAATTAATCAAAGCAATACCAAAATAATTCATGGACTTTAACAATTTTTTTTGATTTTTTTCTTTTTTCTTTGAAAACACATATAGATAGAGAGAAGCTGCAAAGAACCAAGAAAATCACTATGGACAAGAAAATAAGTGACGGAAATCATTAATTGGCTTCTTATTATAAGTTATAGGGGTCGTTGTCCATTAATGACTTTACCAATTTAAAAAAATAAAATATTCTCCGAGTAGATATATACATAAACCTGGGCACTATATTACTTGGTGCTGGAAAAATGGTTGGCACTGCTGTAAATGATGTATTTTTTTTTTTTTTGAAAGTTGACGATTTAGACTGGAGGCTCTAGGTTAAATTTCATTAGGCTTCATAGACTTCATGTATGAGCGAAAAGTATACAACAGAATCTACCATACTTTATGTTTGGGTTGGCCCCATGTCGTAGGATTCGTTCACCTATCAATTCTTTTTTGTTTTATTTCGTGGAAAAGAAAATTCAAATTTTCAGATACCTCTAAGGCCGGGGGTGGGGGTCACATTCTCATATAGCTCTGACCCTCTCAGTCCTTCGCTTTAGCGTATTATTTGTCATATCAGTTGATCTTTGTTTTTTAAGATTAGGACTCCAGATTCTTATGTTTTATTTAGGGGAAAACGAGAGTGAAAAATACAAATTCTCCGATAACTCTCACATAGATGTGATTTTATATGAGTAAAATTTGACCCTCACAGTCATAAGTCTTATAAGCACAATAGTATGTTGTATATATTAACACACAACATAGATAAATATTTTCTTAAATATTGCTCATAAAAAAAAAGTCTGGTTTTTAATCATAAAAAAATGTCCAAACAAAACATGTAAAATATACGGCAAAACTGTATTCAAGTGTAATATATAGCGATGGATACTTGTTTTGCTTTATGAATTTATGAAAAACTTTCTTTGTATATCACTTTGCCTCCGGAGTTAAATTTCATTAACGTTTCATGAACTTGCAAATGAAGAAGAAAAAATCCTGGGGATTTGTCCCTCATTCTTTTCCATAGAATTGCAGTTTCAATTCACATAATTCTGTAATGTTTTACGCATCGTTATTGTTCAATTTAACATAAAACGATCTAATATTTGTACTATATTCGAAGTCAACACCAAAAATCTTTAATTCTGCACAAGTATATGTCATCCTATCATTGTTTTATTTTGACTTTACGTTCTGTTTTTATAACTTACCATTTTACTGGTTTAAGTCATGACCAAGCTACTTCAAATTTACATCGTGTAGTTTCAAGTCAACACATTGTATGATAAGCCTCTCGTGACGTCATAATGATATAACATCGTGCTATCTTAGCTGAACAACTCGTACTTTCAACTGTACGTCGTGTAGTTTTGAATGAGCATATTGTATGGCAAGCCTATCGTGATATTATTATGATATAACATCGTGCTATCATAGCTCAACAACACATACTTTCAACTGTACGTTGTGTAGTTTTAAATGAGCATAATGTATGGTAAGCCTATCGTGACATTCAAATGATATAACAACATGCTACCTTAGCTTAACATCACCTAGTTTCAACTGAAAATCGTGAAGTTTTAAATGAGCATATCGTGTGGTAAGCCTATCGTGACATTCTAATGATATAACAACGTGCCATCTTAGCTTAACATCACGTGCTTTCAGCTGTACGTGGTTTAATTTTAAATGAGCAAATTGTATAATAAACCTATCGTGACATTATAATGATATAACATCGTGCTGTCTTAGCTGAACAACACGTACTTTCAACTGTACGTCGTGTAGTTTTAAATGAGCATATTGTATGGCAAGCCTATCGTGATATTATTATGATATAAGATATTGATATCATAGCTCAACATCACGTACTTTCAACTGTACGTCGTGTAGTTTTAAACGAGCATATCGTGTGGTAAGCCTATCGTGACATTCTAATGATATAACAACGTGCCATCTTAGCTTATCATCACGTACTTTCAACTGTACGTTGTGTAGTTTTAATGAGCAAATTGTATGATAAGCCTATTGTGACATTATAATGACATAACATCGTACTATCGTAGCTTAACATTACAAAATTTCAACTGTACGTCGTGTAGTTTCAAGTGAGCATCTTAGCTTAACACGTTGCATCGTGTTGTTTTAAGTCAACAAATTGTATGGTAAGCCTTTCGTTTCAACATTGTGGTGTAGCATCGTGTTATCTTAACTTAACATCATATACTTTCAACTGTGCATCATGGTGTTTTAAATCAACAGATTGCATGATAGACCTATCGTAATATCACAATGATATAACATCGTACTATCTCAGCTCAACATTTATTAATAACAAGTCAGCACCATACATTTTAGCTATTCATTTTATATGTTATCATAGCTATCGAAGTGGATGACTGAGCAGTATCCATCTGCAAGCTAACATCATGCAACGTCAACTTCACATCATGTACTTCAAACCCAACGTTACGTGTGTTTGGCATATCATCACAACATCGTGACTTATCATTATACTATCACAACTAAAGCACTTGTCATTGCAAGTCAACATTGCGCAAATTCAACTTAGCATATTGTAATTTAGAGTTAGCATTTTGATGACTCAATTCAACATCCCCCATTTGATATTCTGGGGGGGCCAGGAGGATTTGTTTTGGATCGGTTATTTATTTTTGTAAACTAAGAGGACAGATTATCTATTTTCTGCACTATTGAAGCAAGATTTTTCATTTTCATTAAAGCAAGGGACTGATTATTTATTTTCACAACTATATTTATAATATTCGAAAACATACAATTTTTAAATTATTTGTTTATTATAAATAATTCATGTATAGTCAAGTCATTATGTACCATTTAATCAGAATTAATTATTATCCTCTGCAGAAATGACTCTTCTATATTCCCCAATGCATATACATGTATTGCATACATACCCAGTATTAAAGTTTGGTTGTAACTAAGGCTCTTTTAAAAGTATTGGGAAACATGTTTCGCCGAGCGGAGCGAGGCAAAATTTTTTTTGAAGGGTTTTTGAACCGCTGAAGGCCCAAGAAGCTATAGAACAAATGATGCAAAATCATGCCTTCTGGGTGTTCCCCAGACCCTTTCTTAAACTGAAAATGCAAGTTCTGTTTTAATAATTTTATGACAATATTTTGGTCTCAAAGCAAAATCACATTATAGATTCAGTGTAAGACTTAAGTTTCTAGGAACAACATCAAAAGACAAATATGCATGATAAAGCAAAAATGTAATTCACATAGTTAAGTCTGTGGCTGCTGTGTTTTTTAAAACTCATAATCAAGTTAATAATAAAATTACTAAATTACAAAATGAATGCAACACTAACAGAATACAGAAGGGCAATCAATGAACAAAAGACAAATAAATAAGAAACATTGATCCCGAAAAATCGGGGGCTTCGTCTGAGGGAGAACAGAACTTGCTTCTTGAAACGCACTCACGGTGAACACAATTTGATATGGAGACAAGCGTTTGGTTTTGAAATTTCCTACATGAGGCATTTGTCTCAATGTAGTTACGGCCTTGATTTAATAAAAGTGAGGTAAGTGTTCCTGAGACAATTAACCTCAAGTTAAATGAAACCAATTTTCTGACATTTCAAGTATATTTAAATAATATTTATACTTTTATTATTAAAAGATATGGGAAGTGTTTCCCGATTTTTTTTTTGGAAAAAAGATGAATTTATGAAGAATGGTGCCATCTCATACTTTCTATTAGACCTGCTGAGTTATTTATTTTCAATACATTGCAAGTCAGGTAATTTATTTTCAAACTACCACAGAACAAACCATTTATTTTTGTGATTATCAAGGCGGAGTTATTTATTTTCAAAATCCTCCTGCCCCCCCCCCCCCCCCCCCCCAGAATATCAAATGGTCGTCCCCTAACTTTACATTTTAAGCTTCATCATAACGTTTTGTAAATCTCTAATATATGACAGCTGAGGCTTTCCATACTTTATGGGTGGATTTTACATAGATAAATAAAATCGTATAATAAAAAAGCAAAATGAGGATGTTAAATTTGATGTATGCCTTTTTGTGCTTCTTCGTTACATTTGTTTGTTTTTGTAGTGATTCAGATGATAACACAATGTTGGCTGCTGTGCCCTGTTTTTGACATTTTTAAACCAGGTTCAATCCACCATTTTCTACATAAGAAAATGCCTGTACCAAGTCAGGAATATGACAGTTGTTATCCATTCGTTTGATGTGTTTGAGCTTTTGATTTTGCCATTTGATTAGGGACTTTCCTTTTTGAATTTTCCTCGGAGTTCAGTATTTTTGTGATTTTACTTTTTGATCCATTTTACAGGCAAGTGGAATTTCCTGTATACCTTAATATATATATAAAGGTATATAGGGGAAAAAAAATTCAGAGACAAGTGCCTTTGATGAATACGGATATAATAGTCTTTTCTGAAATTTGAGATTTCGTGCTTATCTGCAAATCTAGATGACCACCACCAAGGAAAATAGTTCGACATAGAAGTCTATGGATCACACCTGAAAACAGCTTCTTGTTGGAAATAATATAGGGTTCTATGAATAATATTAGTAAAAGACTTCTAGTTAAGTTTCACAATAACATTAATATATATGCATGTATGATTTCGTATGATGATCCGTTCCCCAAATTTTGTTATTTTTTGCATGGATCGAGATTAAAGGTAACTGCCTCTACTAAATATTATAGTGTCACATCTATATAGATACATGATTACTTTTTCATTCTATTTCCATGTACCAGGTGGGTGGTATTTTATATGATCTTATATGAAAACTCTTCAAAAGCAACATTTATATGCAATAATAAGTTGTCAGCACTTTGAAAAATATACCATAACAACAAGGGTTAATAAAAATTTACTTGTTATCTTCAAAGGGTTTTAAACGTTCAAGTTTTCAGTCGATACGATTGCAGATTTGTTTTAACTACACAAATATTTTATTTTATAGTAGAGTATTTGCGATAAAAGATTTGCTTAAGATTACAGATTTTACGTTCGATTATATTTTTTAAATAGAAAATTGCCTACCGTTATTTGAAGCAATCTGATTAAAATATAGATCTCTGATTTCGTTATCCTCATATATGATACATGATATATACGAGCACGCGAGTTCAGATGGTAATAAGATGCGACTGGGATGTAAAAGGCATCTCCACTCAAATTTAGATCACATTATGTCACTCTTAACTTAGATTATGTTTTGCGTCGTTAGGTTATCCTCAAGCTTTAATCATATGTTACTGGCAGATGCGGATCAAGGATCTTGAAAGGGGGACAAACTAGGCAACTTTAGGAGTAGAACATGTAAAAAGGCTATGCAAAACCATATAAAAAGCCCCGTAAAAGGGGGCGGGCCTCTGCCCCCTAAATCCTTATCTGACTGGGCGGGATGATGCATGTCAGATGACATACCACCAAATTACTATGATGACATTGAAAAAATGTTTGTCCGACACTTGTTTATGGAATAGAAAAAGTTACAAGATATTTTACTGACTTACCTATTTAGATACAGGTTAAAATATTCCTGTAACGGAAGTACAGCATGTGTAACGGCTTGAATGTCGTCCCATTTACATTTTTATCGACCATTCACGTTTACCCATGCATGTTCCTTCAAATTATCAGATAGCACACAAATCCAACTTTGTGGTGATAAAAATATCCGATAAAGACATCAGTGTCGCCTTTATATTTATAAAAATGTAATATCAATACTACATCGGTGGATTTTACAATTGAGGAAACATTATTACATATGAATTCAGACTTTTCTAAACGAATAAATTGGTATATGCTAATAATACACATCTGTGAACTCAAAATGAACTCATACATGCAGATACTTTTTAAATGTGTACGGATTTAGCATCCAGTCA